>NW_027362001.1:5727500-6327500 GCF_039654945.1 Dendrobates tinctorius
CGGCAGGCCGGCACAGCCCCCCGGCAGGCCGGTACAGACCCCAGGCAGTCCACACAGCCCCCCGGCAGGCCGGCAGAGACCCCCGGAAGGCCCGAAATGACGGCGCATCATGATGCGCACACACCGCGCATCATGATGACGTCAGGCTTTCAATCAACTTTGAACTTCCGATTCCGATGCCGAATTCCGATATTGAAAAAATATCGGAAGTCGGTATCGGAATTCCGATACAGCAAGTATCGGCCGATACCCGATACTTGCGGTATCGGAATGCTCAACACTAGTCATAAGCAATATGTCCCGGACCTGAAGAAAGAAGCTGAGTTTTCCGAAACGCGTTGGTTTCGGCCCTTTTTGCCACCCGTACCTCCATCTAGCAGCAGTTACGCGGCACCACGTGATCCACCGCGTCACACAGGTCCTGCTCCTACTGCACATCTGCCGGGACGCAGCTATCGACCAGTGTGACCGGATCCCTGCTGACAGCTGGAGCGCAGGAGCGCTGGTCTCACACTACACCTCGGCATATCGCCGCATCTTCCAGGTCCGACTTTTACTGCACCAGCCAGAACGCAGTCACCGGATTCTACGCAGACCATCGGAGGTATTGTGAGTAGCAACACTCACATACAACTATATATGGTGAAATCACCTTGTACTGTTCAGCGCGCTATTTCACAGGGCACGAGCCCTCCACTCATTGGAGAAAGTACTTGGTGTATCTGTCATCGGCCGGGGCAGCTCTCCCCATGGCTATAGACATTGGACTATTTTATGAATGCACGTTTATACCAAGCATTAACTATGGACTAAGGATATAATCATACTCTTTATGCCAGGACATATTGCTCATGACCATTTAATATTTTCACCCAATTGTGTGTTCTATGTACCAATTAACCCTTTACTTCCTGCCGCTCTTATTTGCAGCCTCTAGGAGAATTGTATTCGGGTACATGCCATCTCTCTTGGTTAATCAACTGGTTGAGTGCAAAACTTAATGGAAATAGTAACTACCATTTTTTTTTCACAGCTTTGTACTGGGCGAATTGCAATATATTTATTAAGATATACTAATCACTATTTATTTCTCAGCTATTTATCCCCACGATTGGGCTAACTGCAAATTATTGTTTATTCTTGTCAGGTTTTACCTATTACCATATATACTCGAGTATAAGCCGACCCAAGTATAAGCCGAGGCACCTACTTTTGCCACGAAAAACTGGGTAAACTTATTGACTTGAGTATAAGCCGGGTGTGCATTGACCACTCATCCCTACCGTGGTATGCATGGTTCCCCCGTCCCTGTCATTGTATGCATGGCTCCTTCTCCCCTATCTTTGTATGTATGATTCCTGTTAAGAAAAAAACCATCCTATTTACCTGCCTGGGCGCAGTCAGTGGCACTGCATCTTGTTCTGGCCATATAACACGGATAATTCTTGGTAATGACAGTGAATATTTAGAACATTCATTACTGTGCACTTTATACACATTATACATTCCTGCAGCTCAGTGGCGTAGCAACTGTTTGTGGCGCCCGGGGCGGTCGAAAAATTTGCCGCCCCTTTGGTCGTTGATATTACGGAAGCATCCGAAGAGCCCACACTACAGTCAAAGATCTAATTTTCAGTCTACTACTAACTCTGCTGTTATTATTTCTAATTTTCTAGACTTTCATCTTCTTGCAGTTCTCTATATATATATATATGTATGTATTAGCTTGATGACCCTACTGAACCTGTCACGTGGGGCTTAGTCCCACTAAGGCTGTAATACCCGGGGGCCCTGTGATGTCCCTATAACTAGGGGAAACCCTCTCTGACCCTCAACCCAGGGTTTTTGCTGATGGTGCAAATGCATGATCCTCCAACCTTTCCTTGTCTCCTGCTCAGCCCTGCACTTAACCCTCCACCCTCCACCCAGTGAGGAGACACACCACCAAAGCCCCCACACAAATAAAGACAGACAGGGAGAACTTAAACTGCACTGCGCCGCACACACACAGGAATATACAGTAATGTGAACAGGGCACAACTAAACACAAATATGGGAAGGAGAAAGGATAACGACGGATCATACGACACCAGATACGAATCTCTCTCTCTGCAACACCTCCACTCCAGACCGGAACCACTTGGTATGAAACACAAGCTATAATCGGCGACGCCCATAGGCCAGCATGACTATTTAAAGACCGTGGGCGTGACTAACCATCCAACCTGGTCTCCAGCAGGATTAACCCCCGAGAGCCTGAAGATCAGGCCGGCGCCACTGAGGCTATAGTGGCTGGAGGTGGAACTACCTCTGCCTGCCGGACGCTGTGGTGTGAACAGCGTCCGACATGACATTACCCCATCTTCTACGAGGGACCTCCGGACCCTCAAGACTCATAGGACCCGGCTTGTCCGGATGACGACGGTGAAAAGAACTGACCAGCCGATCCGCATGTATGTCTGAGGCTGGAACCCAAGACCTCTCCTCCGGACCATACCCCCGCCAGTGCACCAAATACTGAAGAGTACGGCGTACTACTCGAGAGTCCACTACCTTAGCGACCTCAAATTCTAAATCGCCATCCACCATGACTGGAGGTGGCATCGGCGTCACGTCCACAGAGCCTACCACCTTTTTCAATAAAGCTCTGTGAAACACGTTGTGTATCTTGTACACCGCAGGAAGTTCCAACCGATACGCCACTGGGTTAATGATGGCTGAAATCCTAAAAGGCCCAATAAACCTTGGACCCAGTTTTAAAGATGGAACTTTGAGTCTTATGTTCTTCGTAGCTAACCACACCCATTCACCCACACACAGGTCCGGACCTGGCACACGTCTACTGTCAGCCACCCGTTTGTACCTGGCACTCATGCTCAACAAACGCTGTTTCACCCGCCTCCAGACTGATGACAATTGGGCTCCTAGCTGATCCTCCTCCGGGACACCCCCGAGTCACCCTGACATAAGGTACAAAACTGAGGATGTTGACCGTAAACACAAAAGAATGGAGACTCTCCCGATGACTCTTGGCGGTGATTATTTAATGCGAATTCGGCCAGAGGAAGGAAAGTAGACCACTCCTCCTGGTTGTCGGACACAAAGCATCGTAAATATTGTTCTAGATTTTGGTTCATGCGCTCAGTTTGTCCATTAGACTGTGGATGAAACGCCGATGAATGTGACAACTTGATCCCCAAACGTGATCAAAAAGCTTTCCAAAACCTCGCTACAAATTGCGTACCCCTATCAGATACTATGTCCGACGGTACTCCGTGGAGTCTGACCACCTCCTTCACAAATACCTGAGCCAACGTCTTAGCATTGGGCAACGAAGACAACGCCACAAAATGCGCCATCTTTGAAAAACGGTCAACCACCACCAGGATGACCGTGTTCCCCGCCGAGGCTGGCAAGTCAGTGATGAAATCCATGGAGATTTCTGTCCATGGCCTATTTGGTACCCCAGAGGCTGTAGCGTGCCAGCAGGATGGGTACGGGGTGACTTAGCCCTAGCGCACGTGATGCAAGCTGCCACGTATGAGACCACGTCCTGCCGGATTTTGGGCCACCAGAAACGACGCGATACCAGCTCTAAGGTGCCCCTCACCCCTGGATGACCAGCCAGTACCGAGTTGTGGTGTTCCTTCAACACCTTAAGCCGAAGATGCAGGGGTACAAATGATTTGTTGGCGGGAAGTCCTGGTGGTACCTCCTCTTGGGCCTCGGCAATCTCCGCCTCTACCTCCGTCGTGAGAGCCGAGACCACTACCCCTTTCTGGAGGATGGGTGTACCGGCTCTTCCCGAGGTTCTCCCCGCGGAAAACACCTAGACAAAGCATCCGCCTTGGTGTTTTTAGCCCCGGGACGGTAAGTCACCAGAAAATTGAAACGAGTAAAAAACAATGCCCAGCGAGCCTGCCTAGGAGACAGACGCTTGGCCGACTCCAGATAGAGCAGATTCTTATGGTCGGTGATGACTGTGACCTGGTGAGCCGCCCCCTCCAAGAAGTGTCGCCATTCCTCAAAAGCCAGTTTGATGGCCAACAACTCCCTGTTGCCGATATCATAATTCCGTTCGGCCGGCGACAGCTTCTTGGAGAAGTAGGCACATGTATGCATCTCGCTCAAGGACGAGCCTTGAGACAGTACTGCCCCCACTCCCACCTCCGACGCATCAACCTCCACCACAAAAGGTTTAGACACGTCTGGTTGCACCAGAATGGGGGCTGAAGCAAAACTATTCTTCAGACGCTCAAAGGCACGTATAGCCACCTCAGGCCAGTTCGCCAGATCGGCACCCTTTTTTGTCATGTCCGTGAGCGGTTTGGCGATAGTCGAAAAGTGTTTTATAAACTTCCTATAATAATTCGCAAACCCAAGGAACCGCTGGAGTGCTTTCAGACTCTCCGGCCTCTTCCACTGCAGCACCGCTTCTACCTTAGCGGTGTCCATTTTAAACCCGGCTTCGGACACAATATATCCCAAAAAGGGCAACTCCTGGACGAAAAATAAACATTTTTCCAGCTTAGCATAGAGCTGGTTCTCCCGGAGCAACTGTAACACCTGCCTGACATGCTCCAAATGAGTGTCCCGATCGCTAGAATAAATGAGGATATCATCCAGGTATATAATCACAAATCTCCCCAGGACATGAGCAAATGCATCATTAATAAAATGTTGGAAAACGGCAGGCGCGGTGGTCAACCCAAACGGCATAACCAGACTCTCAAAATGACCCTCAGGAGTGTTAAACGCCGTCTTCCACTCATCCCCCTGACGGACCCTTATGAGGTTATATGCCCCCCTGAGGTCCAGCTTGGAAAACCATTTCGCCCCCGCTACCTGGTTGAACAAATCCGGGATTAACGACATAGGGTAAGGATCACGGATAGTAATCTGGTTTAACTCTCGGAAATCCAGACACGGGCTTAACCCCCCATCTTTCTTCTTAATGAAGAAAAACCCCGCGGCTACAGGCGAGGACGAAGGCCGGATGTGTCCTTTGCTCAGACTCTCCGCGATGTAGTCTTTCAGAGCTTGTCTCTCAGGACCAGAAATATTAAACATCCTGGCCTTAGGTAATTTGGCCCCGGGTTTTAACCTGATCGCACAGTTATAGGCTCTATGTGGAGGCAGTTCTGAGCAACCCTTCTCAGAGAAAACATCTGCGAAATCCTGCAAAACCTCCGGCAGGCTGGGCGTCACGGCGGACACACATGTGGCCAAGCAATTGTCTTGGCAAAAACCACTCCATTGTACTATGTCCTGAGTTTTCCAATCAATTACCGGGTTGTGTCTGGACAACCATGGAAAACCCAGGACCATTTGTGCTGGGAGATTACGGAGGACCCTACATGTAACCGACTCAGAATGTAGGACCCCAATGTGGAGTTTCACCTCTGCCACAAACTCTGTAATCTCCCCTTGAGGGAGGGGAACAGCATTAATGGTCACCACCTGTATGGGGTGAGGAAGTTTTTCAATCTTAAACCCGGTGGTGTGTGCAAACTCCTCATCTATGAGATTGGTGGCGGAACCGCTATCCACAAACACTGATATTGGTAGCTCTCTGCCCGCGATAATAACCTTGGCAGGGAGCATACATTGAGATACCATCATGGAGGATATGCATACGCTCAGTTGGGTCTCCTCCATACCCTCTGAGCTTAACAGTTTTCCGCCGATGTGACCCTCTTAGGTAGTACCGGGCAAACGTTAATATAATGACCTCTTTTACCACAGTAGAAACATGCCCCGGGCTTCCGGAATCCCGGAGCGCGACGCTTAACCTGTGCCACGCCAGCAATCTGCATAAGTTCAGGGGACTCATCTACTTCAACCACACTTGCACCTCTGCTTTCGCCCAGAGGTAGCGTCTCCTGTGCCCCCTGACGAAAACAGCGATCAATACGTATCACCAAACTCATGGCAGACTCCAATGTTGCCGGAGTCTCATACATCAGGAGGGCCTGTTTAACCCTCCCTGACACCCATGCATAAACTGGCTCCGCAGCGCTGGGTCATTCCACTGTGTGTCTACGGCCCAGCGGCGAAATTCCGAACAACAGTCCTCTGCCAAGCGCTCCCCCTGGCGGAGGGTGCGGATTTTAGATTCCGCTAGAGCCAGTTGGTCAGGATCATCATAAATGAGTCCGAGGGCAGAAAAAACATTATCAACAGAAAGAAATGTAGCAGAGTCAGCTGGTAAGGAAAATGCCCATGCTTGGGGGTCACCACTCAGTAATGACAACACCACCCCTACCCGCTGGGCCTCATTACCTGAGGAGATAGGGCGCATGCGGAAGTATAACTTGCAGGCCTCCCAAAATACGACAAATTTGCTGCGATCCCCTGAAAAACGTTCTGGCAGCGGAAACTTCGGCTCTGCACCGATACCTGCAGATGCCGTTTGCACCTTCGCTACTACCAGGCCCTGCTGCTGAACTGCCCCTTTCAACTCGGAGACCTGTAAGGACAGCGCCGCCAACTGGCGGGTTATGGAATCTAATGGAACCATGGACTCCTGAAAAAATGAAGGCCGATTATAATGTCACGTGGGGATTAGTCCCACTAAGGCTGTAATACCCGGGGGCCCTGTGATGTCCCTATAACTAGGGGAAACCCTGTCTGACCCTCAACCCAGGGTTTTTGCTGATGGTGCAAATGCCTGAGCCACCAACCTTTCCTTGTCTCCTGCTCAGCCCTGCACTTAACCCTCCACCCAGTGAGGAGACACACCACCAAAGCCCCCACACAAATAATGACAGAAAGGGAGAACTTAAACTCCACTGCGCCGCACACACACAGGAATATACAGTAATGTGAACAGGGCACAACTAAACACAAATATGGGAAGGAGAAAGTATAACGACGGATCATACGACACCAGATACGAATCTCTCTCTCTGCAACACCTCCACTCCAGACCGGAACCACTTGGTATGAAACACAAGCTATAATCGGCGACGCCCATAGGCCAGCATGACTATTTAAAGACCGTGGGCGTGACTAACCATCCAACCTGGTCTGCAGCAGGATTAACCCCCGAGAGCCTGAAGATCAGGCCGGGGCCACTGAGGCTATAGTGGCTGGAGGTGGAACTACCTCTGCCTGCCGGACGCTGTGGTGTGAACAGCGTCCGACATGACAGAACCTCCACCACTGCCCTGCATAGAGCCACATCATAAAACAGTGTAAGGAGACCCATGTGTCCTCCCCCTGCACAGTCCCACAGTACACTCCCTACAGAGCCCTCATGTTCTCCCCTTGCACAGCCCCCCGTGTTCCCCCCATGTCCTCCCCTACACAGCCTCCCCATGTACCCCCCAGCACAGTCTCCCATGTCCTCCCCTACACAGCCTCCCCATTTACCCCCCCTGCACAGCCCCCCCATGTCCCTCCTACAGAGCCCCCATGTTCTCCCATACACAGCCCCCATGTCCTCCCATGCACAGCCCCCCATGTCCCCCCATGTCCTCCCCTACAGAGCCCCCCCATGTCCTCCCCCTACAGAGCCCCCCCCATGTCCTCTCCCATACTGTATATAGGGCTCAGGATGAACTCCAGGCAAGTATCAGAGACTCCACAGCGGAAACTCCAGATCTCATCCAGGGCTTCCTGGTGCCTGATCAGTAGGCAATGAGGTCCATGTATCCACAATGATCCTTGGAGAAACAATTGTCCAGCAGACCCAGCACGCCCTATAACTGGTAAAACCATCCTTTTTACCTCCCTGCTGGCTTTGCAGCTCGTTCTGGCTGCCGGAGCCTGCAGCTCTTCCTGTCGAGTGATCACGTGGTACTGCTCATTAAGGTAATGAATATGCGCTCCACGCCTAAGGGAGCGGAGAGGCGTGCAGGCATGTGAGTATGGTGTGCTGGAAGCTGGTGGCCTCTGTGACCTGCTGCTCCCCTCCTCTGCCGGCTTTCTGGGACCGTGACTCGTGTATAAGCCAAGGGGGGTGTTTTCAGCACAAAAAAGTGCTGAAAAACTCAGCTTATACACGAGTGTATACGGTAAATATTCTTCTATTTGTCTCTTTAATAAGTGACTACCTTTTCTCCCACTTCTTGTTTTTTTCGAGTCTATCAAATATTTAAAAACAAAAAATACATTGAAAAAATGTTCAAAAAACCATAAAGAAAATGATGTGTCAGACTTTCTCTTGATGAAATGTATCACTCTGCGGTGGATTAGGCTGTGAAGCTGGTGAAAATACCGGGAGGAGAGGGCTTCAGTGACATGACTACTGAAGACGGAAACACCCTTCAGCAAGTGAAGAAGAGGATGAGGAACAGTTTGAACAACAGGTTTAAGAAGAGGAGGAGGTTGGCCTAACACTTGATCGACTTGTAATCATGGCCATAATGGGCAATGTACTTCATCGATTGGCTGAGGAATAGAACCTCCGTATGGTTCATAAGAAGCAGAACCAGCATCTCTCCATGACTATGTTCATCACTCGAACAAGAGGTTGGTTACGCATTTAGTGGTAGTAAAAGTTACGGATGAGGCTGAAGATACTACTGCCTCACCTGAAGAAGCTCCTGATGAAGTGGTGCCAATAGGAGAGCTGTAATGCTCTTCCATGCTGTGCAGTACTGTACATTAATCCCATTTTCATCACCTTCAATCATCAGTACTACACAGCTAATTCATCATCTTCATCATGTAGAATTTGTTTAAGAACATAAGTAGTGTTTATAAAAAGGTGCAAAAGGTTAATAAGGAACTGGGGCCGACTAATAAGGGACTGGTAATGGTAAATAAGTGTGTGGGAGGGGTTTGTAAATCCTTAAAATATATAAATGCTAAAATAAATGTAAGTTTCTTACTTGGCGGATTTTCAACTATCGTGTTGGAGGTTTAGAATGTAATGCCCGCGATAAGTGGGGGATCATTGTGTAGGATTGCTGTGGATTATATTCACTTTTTGCAGTGGTTTTGAGGCTCTTTTTAAGGCAGATTCCAGGCAGAATTTAAAGCCAATTGGGGGCAATATGAAAATAACACCTGACACCAGATAAAAAGGGGAGAAGTTGACTCAATCTTTGCAATGTATGTCTCTGTTCCACACTAAGCATGGAAGACATAAAGAGAAGATGAGAACTGTGAGGACTTGAGAACCAAAATTGTTGAAAGATATCAACAATCTCAAGGTGGGGCGTGGCTATGCCGTGAACGGGAGAGGATGCTGGCTAGGAGAGCTCCTCATCATCCTGCTGGATCCTGGACCCTATATAAGATATAGTTTGTGACGCCACCTGTGGTATTCGGCAAGGGATAGCCGACGCTGCTTAAAAAGACCGCTGAGGCTGATGGTGATGCAGCAGAGTTGGTAAAGCTCTCCACAGGTAGAGCTAAGTCCCAGGGCAATTATGTTATAAAATATGGTGATGATGGATGTAATGCAGGGCTGAGGTGACGCAGCAAATAAACAGGAGAATACAGCGGGGTGCAGTCTTTACGCTTTTACTCACATTTTGAGTTGCAAACCAGGGCTCTGAGTACAGATGGTAATGGAGATCCAGCCAGCCTGGAAGCAATTTAGGATCCACTAAGCCAGATGGGTTGGAGGCCTCCTTTCTACTCTGTCCCATGAAGTCTAAAGCTATTCTCAGTCCTCTGTTCCTTACGGTTCTTTAGTCCTTGCCTGTATGGCAGGCAGCTTGAGCCTTTCACAGGTGTCACTCCTTCGTGGTGGCTCTGGCTCTGGTATGCTGCTGTGCGTTCAGGTGTGTGATGGGGTCAGGAGGCCGGCAGTCTCCTGCCCTCCGGATTTGGCTGCTGGGACTGTTGTACCCGTGCAGCCACGGACTCTGGCGTCCAGTGTCAAGCGCTCTTCGCTGGGGTGAGCTTGGTCACAACTCCAAACTTAATGTGTATGGCGGTTTAGCACTATAGCACCTTATATTACTGGGTCATATTATAGTAATTTATATCTTGGCATATTTTAGTATACGTAAACTTTCATTTGTATTTATCCCTCATATTTTGCAGTACTCTGCAATTCATCTATATCATTGCAGTACTTTTTGTAGAACATTATTTCTTAGTTATACTTGTATGTTCATTTATTTTCAATGTGCATTGTATGTTTTGTCCTCTAGAACTTTATAGTACTGAATCATTTACATTGGATTTAATTCTATATCTTGCAATACTTTTCACTTTTGCACAATTTTTGTTTTACAGCACTATAGCACTTTTTAGTGCAATTTTTAGAATATTATGGTAGTACTTTTCACAATATTATTGACTACACTATATATTTAACTTACACATTATTAATAGAAAAAAGTTTTTTGAGCGAAAAAAATTTATTAAAAATTTTTTGTGCGATATATTTTAGCACTTAGCATTTTTTTTACATATTTTTTATTTTTTCTGGTGCTGATATTATACAAATTTTGGCAAGATGTATTGATTTATTTAATGTATGTATTCAGATTTTATATTTTAGCACTTAGCACTTTTTGATATATATTTTTTATTCTATTTTTTGTGTTTATATTATACTAATTTTGGCAAGATGTATTGATATATTTATTATTCAGATTTTTATGTCATCACATTATAATTTGGTATGCAATATATATATATTTATAATTTTGGCTTTCCATCATTTTTTCATGCTGAATCCGTTTTTTTCTCATAGACTTGTATTAGTGACAGATTGTGACGGATGGCCACACGTTTCATCTGTCGTCCAACGGATCCGTCAGAAAATCTCTGTCCGTCGGCCGGAGACAACGGACAGATGAACGTTTTTTGTGTACGTTGAAAAGTCGGATAGCGACGGATTCCGTCTTTTAAAACTGAGCATGCCCGGAATCATTTTTCTTCCTTTATTTTAACCTCTGCGTCTGCTTTTTCTATTCTGGCACAAAATCCTTCTCTCTCTCTCTCACTCCAGAATTCTGTTTCTTTAATTCCTACAGCAAGGCTGCTACAACGGATCAGTCAAAAAAACGGGTCCAGTGCATCAGTTTTTTGCAATATACGCAGGATCCGTCCACTTGACGGATCTGAACACTTTGACGGATTGTGACTGATTGCAAAAGACTGGAGTGTGAAAGGGGCCTTAAGAAGCGAGATGTGGATGAGAAAAGGCGGTGGATCCGTTGCCAACCGTTAATTGACGGAATCCGCCAACGGATCCTCCTTTTTATACTGAGCATGCCCGAATGAATGTCCTTTCATGATATTTAGCCCCAAATCCCATTCTGGCAGCTAAATCTCTCTCTCTCGTGAAACAGGCCTTACTTTAAATTTCATGCACTAGCGTCTAAAGCGGATCCGTACAAAAAACGGATCCAGTTGCATCCGTTTGCCACAAAACGGAAACGGATCCATTTTTGCACACTGGCGGATTTTGACTAACGCCAGAAAACTGAAGTGTGAAACAGGCCTAAGAGAAAGAAAAGACTCAATCTGAGAAGAGGTCACCTATAAGGTACCAGGATGTACATTTTTAACTATTGGTACTGACTGCGTCTCATCAGTACTATGGTTCCTGTATAGTCCACAGACTGATAAAGACTGATAACTCCCTGCATCTCCTTACCATTGTTAAGGACATACTGGGAGTTGTAGGTTCATCAGATACAAATGTATATGGGCCTGACTTAGAAGGATTCAGCTCATCAGTTATTAATCACATGATGTCATAGACCTAATGGAAAAGGGAAGAATTAGCTGGGTAGAAATGCAAAATGGGCGCCTTAGGCTTCATCTGCCTTGGGCACCCAAAATACTTTGTTTCGGCCCTGGTAACGGATAAAGCAAAATCCTACATGACCTATCAGTGTTCTACGATTTGGGTTGAGGACACTTATTGTATGTGGGCTGGTGAATTTTGTGTGCCAGGGCTGCTTTTTAGTCCCAACTCGGCCCTGAATCCCCTCGTGTATCTGAATGGGAGGAAGAGTGTGAACTTGTGCTAATTGTGCAGTCACACTTTGTCATCTCTGCTCCGTCCTGTCTTCCAGCGCAGGGTTAAATTGCTCTGACTTCATAATCTGGCTTCATGGCTTGATCATAGCTGCTGGATCCTGATCCCCAACAAAATCTCACCAACCGAAGATTGTGAAAGAAACACACAAAACACTTTTATTGGATGTTAAATTGACCGAATTTTATTCCAAATCTCATCATTATTATTTCTTTGAGTGTCTGAAATTTAGAATCAGCCAATTACTATGAAAGAGACACTGAAAATGGCAGAACCCCCGACTCACGAAGAATCGTCCTTCAGCACTCAGGAGAGGAAAAACCCCCTGTGGTGGAAACCTCTAGGGAACCATGGCTGCAGGACTGCCCTTCCCTTGGGCTTAGAAGGTTAGTGCCAACATGTAACAGCAAATTGTACCTGAATTTGTACATTGTGTCATATTTGTTTTGGAGAAGCCTAATGCGTCCTCTCCAGGCCGTACACATAAAGTGAAGGTGGCGAGTGCCGGACGTGAGGGAGATCTGGCTGCAACATCTGTCACCCCATTGATCTGGCTGGCTAGGCGGTATGGCTGATCTGGCTGGCTAGGCGCTATGGCTGATCTGGCTGGCCTCCCCATGTACAGCATGAGCCCCACACAGCCTTCCCATGTACAGCATGAACCCCACAAAGTCTCCCCATGTACAGCATGAACCTCACACATCCTCGCCATGTACAGCATGAGACCCCACACAGCCTCCCATGTAGCCCCCCCAGGGAGCCTCAGCAGACAGGTAGGGAGGGGGGTATGCACGCTCTTTGGTTACAATACCCAGCATCAGGAGAGATAAGGCTTCCAAAAACAGACTGAATTGAAGTTGTCGTAGCTGTTTTCCTTCTGACCAAAGTCAGGTATGTCAGGAGACCAGTCCACCCCCGTAGCCCGGCCCCTACCACATTTGCATCCAAAGCTAAACACATTACTGCAGCTTATCACACCCAGGGCCGGACTGGCAATCGGGCATTTCTGGAAAATGCCAGAACGGCCGAACCCTGTAGTGGGACGCACGATCAGTAATCCTCTTCACGCTGTCAGCTGCTAAAAATCACGGCCGCCACATGAAATTTGTGGCTGCGGTCTGATGTCCAACTCTTGATCCGGGATGCAGTGACGTAACAGAGATAGGGCAAGGGGAGGAGGAGACTCAATGTGCTCAGTGCTGTGCTGCTTGGAGTTCCGGTCCTGCTTCTTACTGCAGTGATCAGTACATCAGACGTCCACTTCCTCAAGTCTAGCGCAGCTTGCATGACCAGAAGGGGTTAACAAGCATCTGATAAGCTGAGTGCACTGCACAGAGAAGCCCAGACAGCAGCACAGGAGTTGCACCTAGGAAGAAAGAAGCTGTTAAGAGGCAGGCATTTGTGTACGTGCACATGATGTGGAATGCTCTGTGGATTAGGCTGCGAGGATATTGTAAAATTCGTAGATAAATCTGCAGGTCAAAAGACCTGCAGTTTTACCTGTGGATTAGCCTGCGGTTTTGCCCTGCGGTCTATCATATCTACAGTGGAGGAGATGGTAAACTGCAGCCAAATCCGCAGAAAGATTTGACATGTCAATTTTTTTCTGCGGTTTAGAAAACGCAGCAAATCCGCGTGGAAAAATCTGCACTGCGGTTTTTGATATCTATAGGATATTATGGTAGTGTACACCGCAGCAGAAACTGCTGCGGGTCCGCAGGGCCAAAACTGCTGCGGATTCGCAGCATAATCCACAGCGTGTGCACACACCCTAAGGCTGTGTTCACACGTAGCATTTTTTTGCGTTTTCGCTGCGATTTTCAACGTGCGATTTTGCCGCAAAAAATAGCATCCCATGCAATCATATAGCATTCCGCTCATGCTTTCCTAATGCTGCGGATTTTTCCATGGTGGAATTGCATTGCAGAAAGATACGCAGCATGCTCATTCTTTGTGCGGAATCGCGGGAATTCCGCACACATAGGAATGCATTGTTCTGCCTTCTTTCCGCATGAGGCTATGCTCACCATGCGAAAAGTAAGCAGAACATTTGCGGATTGTACCCACTGTTTGGAAGAGAGGAGATTCTCCTCCAGGCTCTGGGTACCATATACCTGTAAAAAATAGAATTAAAATAAAAAAATGGTGATAATCTCACCTTCCGATGTCCCTCGCAGCGTCACCAGGCCTCAGCAATGCTCCGGGCAGGTCCCGTTCCAAGTGATGCATTGTGACAATGACCTTTGATGACGTCGCATTCTCGCGATACCATAGCAGTGACGCGAGACTGCGATGTCATCAAATGGGAACGGCACCTGCCAGGAGCATCGCGATGATCGGGAACGCTGCGTGGGACGTCAGAAGGTGAGAATGACACGATTTTTTATTTTTTTTAATTATTTTTAACATTAGATCTTTTTACTACTGATGCTTCATAGGCAGCCTCAATAGTAAAAAGTTGGTCACACTAGTCAAACACTATCACAAAGGAGGAAGAAAAAGACCAGGTTTTCCAATGTATCCGCACTGACCACACAAGGACAGAAATGTCAAAGTAAATGTCTAAGAGAGAGATTTTTAGAGCGTGAATGCCCTAAAAAATTAGTAAAAAAAAGCATACTCAGAGGCAAAGGGAATTTCACAAAGTAGTTTAATACATGGGACAGACAATAAAAAATCTACAGATGAATACTATACCACTAATTTCATCACAACCTTTTCTTCCCAAAATGGCACTTTCTCAGGAATATAATACAGAAGCACTGAAAGGTCCTACTAAATTACCCAGTCTTTCAGAAAGTATTACCAACTAGACCAGTGGTTACCCTTAGGAGGGCGCCATCCCTATAAAACATTTTAGCCCCCAGTAGAATTAGGAATGTGGGAGACAAAAAAGCCCCGAATGCAGGAAAAAGTACCTTACAGAAGCACATAAGAGTTTCCTTTAAATGTAAAAACAAAAAATGCTTGTGTTTATGCATTAGTGATAATGTAAATACCTTTTATTCAAATAGTGATAATGATAGAGTATATAACATTAATTTTAAGCTAACATGTCAATCCAGTTTTGTGATTTATCTAATTGATTGTTGCTGTGGGAAACAATATGTGGGACGCACTACACAGCCTCTACATCTAAGGATGAACTCACAACATAGACACAATATCTCTAAAGGATATCTGAAACATGGCTTGTCTCGACATTGTTTTGAAAAACACGGGAATAAAGCCTCTCTGTGAGTTACACCCATTGATCATATACCAGCAGATACCCCAAACAGAATACAGTGTCTAAATAAGAGAGAACTGTATTGGATATGTAAACTAGATACCATTCATCCTAAAGGCCTCAATGAGTTGGTAGATATTTTTTGATAAGCTTTCTCTCATGTTTCTTTGTCCCTAGCGGCCCAACGGATTTCCTTCCCTGACCAGGCGTGTCAGCGTTCTCACATGGGGGTCCGTTATTGGATGTCGGACACCTAGTGGGAATTTTACCAAACAATCGGTTAATTCCAAATTACATAACCATTCCTTGCAAGTGGAGAGGTAGCATAATGGTAATGGGAAGCCTACAGGGTTCTGGCTTGCCTAAACCTTGTGGGTTCGAGTCCAGTCATTGTATCTTTATAAAAATGTAATATATATTTATTATAGGTTTCATACATTTTTAAATGAAAGATTGATTTTTTAGATGTTCAATGTGTTTTATCAGAGGTTATATTTATATAGGTTTGACATTTTAACATTGGAGGGGGAGTTTTCACAGGAAGTGATGTTTTGCCTGTTAGTGATGTCATGTAGGTCTTATGTCATGAAGGGCTTGTATAAAACCACAACAATCCTAACAAGTGGAGAGATAGTATGATGGTAATGGGAGGCCTTAAGTGTTCTGGCTTGCCAAAAATCTGTGGGTTTGATTCTAGTCAATTCTATTTTTATCAAATTTTAATATGTAGTGAATATAGGTTTCATACACTTTTTCAAATTAAAGATTGATTTTTTAGATGTTTAATGTGTTTTATCAGAGGTTAGATCTTGATATAAAGTTATTGTGACTGGTGTATGACATTTTGACATTGGAGGGGGTAATTCCACAGGAAGTGATGTCTTTTTGCATGTAATTGTGATGTAATGAAGGTTTTGTATAAAACCACTGCTGTAATCAGATTCTGTAATTCTTTGGCCCTGAGGAAGTGGCAGATATGCCATGAAACGCATCGGCACAATAAAGCTATGAAGAATATTTCTGTCCTTGTGTGGTCAGCGTGGATATATTGAAAAACCCGGTCTTTTTTTCCTCCTTTGCGACATTGGTATCTACAGGAGTCTGCAGCAACCACTGGTTCCTTTCACATTCTGCAAGGGGTTGTGACAGTTCACAACCTTTAAAGGTGAGTGCACTAACCGTGTATTTGCCACCCCCAAAAAAATCACTTTTATCGCCCTATGTGCGCTCTCTTTCCTTAATAGTCAAACACTGTTTGACGAGTGTGACCTACCTGTCAATCAGTTTTCCAAGCGATGCTACAGATTGCTTGGAAAACGCTAGCATTCTGCAAGCTAATTACTTTTGCAAATTGCTAGTTTTTCCGTGGGAAATAGGCAGAAATTAAAATGCGATTTTCTCGCATATTTCCTGCGGAATGGAATTCCGGCATTCCCGCTGAAATTTCCGCGGCAACGTGTGGACATAGCCTTAGAATTAACAAAAAAAAAGTGTCCTCTCTGCTCCCATGCCACTAATGCAAAAGAAAATCATTACTCCTGTGGTGAACTATAACTCCCAACATGCCATATTAGCTCCTGTACATGCTGGGAGTTATAGCTCTCTTCAAAGACATAAGGATAATGGTCAACCATGTGACATAACTGGCACCTATGGGATCTTAAAGGTAATCTGATGGCTGATGCCAGCTGCTCAATCCACAGGCCGCATGGATCAGACATTGGCTGTATCATTCCAGCCAGGTATGGTTGACTCTGACACGCTGCGGCATTTCATGCAAAAACCTACTTTGAAAGCCGCCGTGGACTGAGGTCACACAGGTGACTAGTCAGACAGGTGGGTCCCTGGTGGCTTCTCCCCATCTGCTCCCACTGAGGGACAATTTTCTTTCTGCGTGCAACCAGTCATTGGCAGCAGGAGGGGAGAAGTCAGAAAAGTTTTTCTCTGTGACGCTGCAGTGTTAAAGAGACAAACATACTGGGCTTAGATCGTACAGCCGGTGCCGGACACGTGCTGCCTATGGGTCAGACTCACTATAAAGCAGGTGTGAGCAATTAATTTTTTAGAGGGGCCACATGAGACCATGACTGTTGTTGAAGGCAGAACCAATAGCTTGAAATTAATTCTCAATATTAATTTATTAATATTAATTGTATCACTTAATATTGAGCAGAATTAAATATGCTAAACCCCTATATATCTTTAACCCCCCACAGCCCCTTATATACATAACATGAGCCTCACACAAGCTACTACATATGCAACATGAGCCCCACACAGCAGCCCCACACAGCCTACCCATGTAATGCATAAGCCCCACACAGCCTCCCCATGTACAGCATGAACCCTACACAGCCTCGCCATGTACAGCATGAACCTCACACAGCTTCGCCATGTACAGCATGAACCTCACACATCCTCGCCATGTACAGCATGAGACCCCACACAGCCTCCCCATATACTGCATGAGCCCCACACAGCCTCCCATGTAGCCCCCCCAGGGAGCCTCAGCAGACAGGTAGGGAGGGGGGTATGCACGCTCTTTGGTTGAATTGAATTGAAGCTGTCGTAGCTGTTTTCGTTCTGACCAAAGTTGGGTATGCCAGATGACCAGTGAGTCTGAATTAGCAGTTTTTTACGCCCTTAATTTACAAGCAATTGGAGACAAAAGAGACTGCACACGGGTCGTGGGAAAATCACTTCATCTGACGAAATGAAACACAAGGCAATATTTTATACCATTTACAACAAATGTAGCTCTATGTGGCTCATGTAGCCCCCACCCCTCAGGGTCATACCTTGTTTACCATGTACCCAGAACATGTTGTTGCTGACTATTGAGGACATATATGATAACAAGTATAGTCTCCTTGAAACAGAGACTAATAGTCTGCAGTGTCATAAGAATAATTCTAGCAATAATAGGCAAAAGGCAATTGAAGTATTAAAGGGATATGAAGGCAAACCTTCTATATCAATTTCCCCCTTTTGTAAATGGTATAACTTTTGCCACAGGGTCAGCTGATGTCCACAAAGGAGCTATTGTCTCATGGGTCTAGTACCCATAAGGGGGCTTCCTACCTGCTTCACCCATCCACCCTCAGTGTGGACACTCACTTTCCCCATCAGCAACGCTATCTGGGGTCTATGATACACTACAGAAGGTTCAGCCTTAGATTATTTTTTCACACATACATTATTCAGCAGTAGAGTTGAGCGAAACGGGTCGAAAAATTTCAAAAGTCGCCGACTTTTGGCAAAGTCGGGTTTCATGAAACGAAACCCGACCCTAGGATGAGGTCGGCCACGAGGTCGGCGACTTACGCGTCAAAGTCACATTTCACAAGTTTGTTTTGCGCTCTTTTTCAGCCAATCAGGATCCACGGACACTGTGGGCAACGTGGTGACATAGGCACGGGTCACCACCATCTTTCAGAAGGGCATGCAAGTGATTGGCTAGCTTTGGTGGGCGTCACAGGGGGTATAAAAGGGCATGCACTCCGACCGCCATCTTACTTCTGCCGATCTTAGCATAGGGAGAGGTTGCTGCTGATTCTGTAGGGAGAGCGTTAGGCAGGGAAGAAGAAAAAAAAACTGCTTCTGCTGCTAGCGATTGTGCCTGTACAACACACCAGTTACTGTGTGTGCAGTGCAAGGGGAGGCTATATTGTGGTGTATCAGTGGTGTTGGTTGTCGGGCTGCCTTCTAAGGCTTCCTGACAGCTGCATTGCTGTTTACCCACTGCTCTGCAAACTGCTTTTTTAAAAGCAATCCCAATTTTTTTTTTTTGTCCTTCTGAGGTACTGAGCTGCCAACTGCTTTTTTAAAAGCAATCCCAATTTTTTTTTTTTGTCCTGCTGAGGTACTGAGCGTGCATTTTTTCACACCATACAGCGGTGTACGCTCCTCACACAGTACCGTGTAACGGCTGTTATCACAGCCACAGTGAAGCTAACTGTGTCACTCTGTGAGAATAAGTCGAGGACATGTTCCCTTCTTACAGACCTGCACTCTAGGGAGATTCCTATTCTGCCCAATTCAACATACACCTTGTAGTTTGTGATAAACTAGCCAATTTCTGCCTCTGACATAGCGCTGTGCAGAAATTCAAAATCTCCCTTATCCTCTAGTCACTTTTGTCACAGCTGTGCCATCGAGCCTGTGACATAGCGCTCAGATATTCAGTGGGCCTCACACAATCCAAGAGTGTCCAGTGTCCACAAGTGTCTGCAGAAATTCAAAATCTCCCTTATCCTCTAATCACTTTTGTCACAGCTGTGCCATTGAGCCTGTGACATAGCGCTCAGATATTCAGTGGGCCTCACACAATCCAAGAGTGTCCAGTGTCCACAAGTGTCTGCAGAAATTCAAAATCTCCCTTATCCTCTAGTCACTTTTGTCACAGCTGTGCCATCGAGCCTGTGACATAGCGCTCAGATATTCAGTGGGCCTCACACAATCCAAAAGTGTCCAGTGTCCACTAGTGTGTGCAGAAATTCAAAATCTCACTTATCCTCCAGTCACTTTTGTCACAGCTGTGCCATCGAGCCTGTGACATAGCGCTCAGATATTCAGTGGGCCTCACACAATCCAAAAATGTCCAGTGTCCACTAGTGTGGGCAGAAATACAAAATCTCACTTATCCTCTAGTCACTTTTGTCACAGCTGTGCCATCGAGCCTGTGACATAGCACTCAGATATTCAGTGGGCCTCACACAATCCAAAAGTGTCCAGTGTCCACTAGTGTGTGCAGAAATTCAAAATCTCACTTATCCTCTAGTCACTTTTGTCACAGCTGTGCCATCGAGCCTGTGACATAGCGCTCAGATATTCAGTGGGCCTCACACAATCCAAAAGTGTCCAGTGTCCACTAGTGTGTGCAGAAATTCAAAATCTCCCCTGTCCTATAGACACCTTGTACCTTGTTTTACATTACTATATAGTTTGTTGGATTTTGTCTACATTTCTGCAAAAAATGAGGAAGTCTGGTGGAAGAGGCTGTGGAATTGGGCGGGGTTTGGCAGCTGGTAATGATGGTGTTGGTGGTGGATCTGATGGTAGTGGCAAGAGCAAAATAGGACCGAATGCAGGAGGTGTTGAGCCTGCATCATCGTCTGTCTCCATAAGGCTTCGAAGGCTTAGTTTTCTAGGAGTTGGCAAACCGCTTTTAAAGCCAGAGCATCAGGAAAAAGTTTTGTCTTACATTGCTGACTCAGCCTCCAGCTCTATCGCCTCCTCTTCTTCAGTTGTAAAAAGTAAAAGCACTGAGTCGTCATTGGAGGCTCATGTTCATGAACCACACCTTTCCTTGTGTCCTTCACCCCAACCAAGATTGAAGGATGACGCAGGCCATACTACTGATTACTCCATGGAGCTGTTTTCACATACCATGCCTGGATTATCAAGTGAAATGGTGAATTACCCAGGCCAAGATGAATCTGACATGGAGTGCACTGATGCACAGCCGCTGATGGATGATTCTGCTGGTACATTCACTCAGAGCACTACATTGTCCTCGCAGTGTACAGAGCCAGATTCTGACCCTGATGAGTCTCAGGTGCCCCTTCCCGCACACTATACCACCATACACGGTGACACAGAGGAAGGTGCACATGACATTGAAGAGGAGGTGATGGATGACCCAGTTGTTGACCCAGATTGGCATCCATTGGGGGAAGAGGGTGCTGCTTCCAATAGCTCAGATGAGGAGCATCCACAGCAGACATCGACATCGCAACAGCTGTTATCTGGCAGGCCCGGAGCACTCCAAAGACAGGTTCCAAAAATCAAAAGAGTTGCTGGACAGCTTGTCCAGAGGGTCAAAAGATCACAGCGTGCTAGGCCGCAAAATGTCTGCCAAAGTAGGAAGAGTGCAGTGTGGCACTTTTTTGAACAAAATCCTCATGATCAGGCCAAGGTTATCTGTAAGAAGTGCGCAAAGACCTTTAGCCGAGGGAAAAATCTGAAAAATTTGAATACCAGTTGCATGCTTAGACATTTAACCACCATGCACTTGCAAGCGTGGACACAACACCAAACCTCAAGTGCCACATGTGCAACTGATCACAACGAAGGGAATCAGCAACGCTACATTGTTTCCCCCACTGTAAGCCCACTGGTTAGCACAGCAGCAAATGTAGAGGTGTCGTTGCAAGGCCACAGCAGTCAGGGAATCCCACTGTTATATCAACGAAAGACTGATTCTAGGCCATCAGAAAGAACAACAACTCCATCACCATCATCAACCCTCTCTCAGTCCGCCCTGTCCACCGCTACTTCCACCATATGCAGCTCTCAAGTCCAGCTCACCCTCCCAGACATTATGAGTAGGTCAAGAAAGTACTCAGTCTCTCATCCGCGTACACACTGGGTTTGAACACCCACATTGCCAAACTAATCTCGTTTGAGATGATGCCCTTTCGGTTGGTGGAAAGCGCAGCTTTCCGCGAACTCATGGCCTATGCAGTACCACGCTATGACCTACCCAGTCGCCACTTCTTCTCTCGCAAAGCCATCCCAGCCCTCCACCATCATGTGAAAGACCGCATTGTCCATGCACTCAAGCAGTCAGTGAGCGGAAAGGTGCACCTCACAACTGATGCATGGTCCAGTCGGCATGGCCAGGGCCGTTACGTGTCCATCACTGCGCACTGGGTTAATGTGGTGGATGCAGGGTCCACAGGGGACAGCAGTGGTGGGACAGTGCTGCCTAGCCCACGGTATAGGAAACAGTTGGCTGTAGGCGTTCGACCCTCCTCCTCCTCCAGAAGCGAAAGCTCGTCCACAGAGCGCAGTCGTACGAGCACTCCATCTGCAGCTGCCACTGTTGCACACGAGGTGTCCCCCTATCGAGCAGCTAGTGGAAAGCGTCAGCAGGCTGTGTTGCAGATGATGTGTTTGGGCGACAGACACACCGCCGAGGTGCTGGCCGAGTACTTGAAGCGAAAAACTGAGTCATGGCTGGGCAGTGTACTTCTTGAGGCAGGCAAGGTAGTTAGTGATAACGGCCATAATTTTGTGGCAGCCATAGCCCTTTCAAAACTCAGCCATATACCTTGCTTGGCTCACACCTTGAACCTGGTGGTGCAGTGCTTCCTCAAAAATTATCCGGAGTTAACAGCCCTGCTCCAGAAGGTGCGAAGACTGTGTGCGCACATCCGCCGGTCGCCTGTACACTCCGTTCGTATGCAGAAGCTGCAGCGATTGCTCCACCTTCCCAACCACCGCCTCATTATCGACATTGCAACAAGGTGGAACTCCACCCTGCACATGGTGGAGCGGCTGTGCGAGCAGAGGCAGGCCATAATGCATTTGTGGGAGGATACACGGCCAGGCACTTTGAGAGCAGACATGGAGTTGACAGGTGTGCAGTGGTTGAAGCTGAAAGACCTCTGTAAAGTCCTTCAGTGTTTTGAGGAATGCACACGGCTGGTAAGCGCAGACGACGCCATCCTAAGCATGAGTATCCCACTTATGCGTCTGCTCATGCAAACTTTGACGCACCTTAAGGAGCAGGCTTCTGCAGCCAATGTTGATGAGGAGGAAGAGGAGGAGGGAATCCTTGATGACATTCAGCCATTGTCTGCTCAGGGACCTCTCCTGGACGAGGTGGAGGAAGAAGGGGAGGAGGAGGAGGAGGATGATGGGGATGATTACTTAGGAGAGGAGGATGCATCTCGTGGGGCAAGTGAAAATGTTGGCGTGGCAAGGTCTGGTACAGGGTTTGTGCGTGACTGGAGGGATGTGGATTTGCCAGAAAGTGCTCCTCCAACCAGCACTCGCAGTGCATCATTGACACCGGGAACATTGGCCCACATGTCAGATTATGCCTTGCAGATCCTAAAAAGGGACCCCCGCATTGCCAAAATGATGAACGATGACGACTACTGGTTGGCCAGCATCCTGGATCCACGCTATAAAGGCAAATTACAAAACATCATGCCACAGGACAACCTTGACCTAATATTGGCTAATAAACAAGCAACTCTAGTAAATCGGTTGCTTGAGGCATTCCCAGCACACAGCAGCGGTGATGGTTCTCACACGAGCCGTACGGGCCGGGGGCAGCTTGGCAGAGGTGTTCGTGGTGCACACAGCAGAAGTGGCATTGGAGACAGGGGTTTCATGACAATGTTGTGGACTGATTTTTCAAGTACCGCTCACACAACTGGTAATACTGCATCGATGGAAAGTGACAGGAGACAGCAGTTGTCAACTATGGTTACAAACTACTTTTCCTCCCATATCAATGTTCTACCACACAGGTCATTCCCCTTTGACTATTGGGCTGCTAAACTGGACACCTAGCCTGAACTGGCACAATATGCCTTACAGGAGCTCGCTTGCCCAGCTGCAAGTGTGCTATCGGAAAGAGTCTTCAGTGCAGCTGGATCAATCCTGACAGAAAAAAGGACCCGTCTGTCAACCCAAAATGTGGATGATCTAACCTTCATTAAAATGAACCACGCATGGGTTTCCAAGGATTTTGTCCCACCTTCCCCTGATGACACATAGGGTGACAGAAAAATGGCTTGCTTTGGTCCACCTCTTCCTGGGACTTGACCTATTTCACCTTTTGCATCAGCTGAATGTCCAACATGAACATATGCTACTTTCTAAAACTCCCTAACTGTGCTGCCTCCCCCCCCCCCCCATGAACAAAAAAATTGTCATCTCTTTGCTGCGTGGCGATCCCCTGGATTGGGCATTTTCTTTGAAACCAGATGATCCTATTCTGACTAATGTGAACGCATTTTTTCAAGCCTTGGGGTTGTATGACGAACCTAATGCCATTGATCAGGCTGAAAAGACCCTGCTGGCATTGAACCAGGGTCGGGATTCTGCAGAATTGTACGGTCAAAAATTCCGAAAGTGGCGGTACTTACTACCTGGAATGATAATGCCTTGGCTGCTCTCTTTCGGAAGTGTTTGTCAGAAGCCGTAAAAGATACTATGGTGGGATTTCCTGTTCCCTCTGGTCTTGACGATTCTATGTCATTAGCCATTCAGGTTGATCGGCGTTTGCGCGAACGCAAAACTGCATGAGAGGTGTTGTCACCTGTTGAACAAATGTCTGAACCTATGCAATGTGATAGAGTTTTCTCCAGAGAGCAGCGTCAGGAGTTCAGAAGGCGTAATAAGTTGTGTTTTTTCTGTGGGGATGCCTCGCATATTATTTCTGTCTGTCCTAAACGAGAGAAACGCTCTGCACACACGTTTTCTGTTGGTGGTGTTCAACCTAAGTTTCTTTTGGCTATTACTCTGATCTGCTCCCTGTCCACATTTTCCGCCAAGGCTTTTGTGGATTCGGGAGCAGCCCTAAACCTAATGACCTTGGATTTTGCTAAACGTTGTGGATTTCCAATGACACCTCTGCAGACGCCTATCCCTTTGAGGGGGATTGATGCTACTCCTTTGGCTAAAAATAAACCTCAGTTTTGGACCCAGGTGGTAATGCGGGTCGCCCCAGACCATCAAGAAAATTGCAGATTTTTGGTGTTGCATAATCTGCATGATACCATGGTTCTGGGGTTTCCCTGGTTACAAATTCATAATCCAGTTTTGGATTGAAAATCTGTGTCTGTGGTGAGTTGGGGTTGTCAGTGTGCCTTTAGTGAGGCTCCGGTGTTTTCCACCTCTCCTCAGTCGCATGATGTTCCTGATTATTTGGCGGACTTTTATGATGTATTTAGTGAAAATGAGTCTGCATCTCTGCCTCCTCATAGGAGTTATGCCTGTGCAATTGAACTGAGCCCGGGGTGTAAATTTCCCAAGGGTCGGCTCTTCAATTTATCTGTACCCGAGCACGAGGCTATGCGATCCTATATTAAGGAGGTGTTGGAGAAGGGTCATATTAGACCATCCTCGTCACCCTTAGGTGCCGGTTTTTTTTTGTAGCCAAAAAGGATGGATCATTAGACCTTGTATTGATTATCATGCCCTCAACAAAATTACTGTTAAATATCAGTATCCGTTACCCCTGATTTCGGATCTATTCTCTAGAGTTAAAGGTGCTTGCTGGTTTACCAAGCTTGACCTCAGGGGGGCGTATAATCTTATTCGCATTAAGCATGGGGATGAATGGAAGACGGCGTTTAATACTCCGGAGGGACATTTTGAGTACCTGGTGATGCCTTTTGGGCTCACTAATGCCCCTTCTGTCTTCCAGTGCTTCATGAACGATATTTTCCGAGATTTTGTCGATAAATTTTTGCAACTACTTTACTTTTGGAGAAAATTCAAAACATTCATTATTCAATAGAGCCCAATAGCAAAAATCAGGTTTTGAATGAAGAATCACATTTCTTGGTAGAATCATGCAGGATTGAAATTTTTGATGGTTTTTTACTCCTCTCAACAGCCCAAACAAGTTTCTAATAGGATGAGTTTGCAACTACTTTACTTTTGGAGAAAATTCAAAACATTCATTATTCAATAGGGCCCAAAATATCAAAAACCAGCGGTTTGAATGAACACACATTTCTTAGTGGAATCGTGCAAGACTGAAATTTTTGATGTTTTTCTACTCCTCTCATGAGCCCAAACAAGTCTCTAAAAGCATGAGTTTGCAACTACTTTACTTTTGGAGAAAATTCAAAACATTCATTATTCAATAGAGCCCAATAGCAAAAATCAGGTTTTGAATGAAGAATCACATTTCTTGGTAGAATCATGCAGGATTGAAATTTTTGATGGTTTTTTACTCCTCTCAACAGCCCAAACAAGTTTCTAATAGGATGAGTTTGCAACTACTTTACTTTTGGAGAAAATTCAAAACATTCATTATTCAATAGGGCCCAAAATATCAAAAACCAGCGGTTTGAATGAACACACATTTCTTAGTGGAATCGTGCAAGACTGAAATTTTTGATGTTTTTCTACTCCTCTCATGAGCCCAAACAAGTCTCTAAAAGCATGAGTTTGCAACTACTTTACTTTTGGAGAAAATTCAAAACATTCATTATTCAATAGAGCCCAATAGCAAAAATCAGGTTTTGAATGAAGAATCACATTTCTTGGTAGAATCATGCAGGATTGAAAATTTGATGGTTTTTTACTCCTCTCAACAGCCCAAACAAGTTTCTAAAAGGATGAGTTTGCAACTACTTTACTTTTGGAGAAAATTCTAAACATTCATTATTCAATAGGGCCCAAAATATCAAAAACCAGCGGTTTGAATGAACACACATTTCTTGGTAGAATCATGCAGGACTGAAATTTTTGATGTTTTTCTACTCCTCTCATGAGCCCAAACAAGTCTCTAAAAGCATGAGTTTGCAACTACTTTACTTTTGGAGTAAATTCAAAACATTCATTATTCAATAGAGCCCAATAGCAAAAATCAGGTTTTGAATGAAGAATCACATTTCTTGGTAGAATCATGCAGGATTGAAATTTTTGATGGTTTTTTACTCCTCTCAACAGCCCAAACAAGTTTCTAATAGGATGAGTTTGCAACTACTTTACTTTTGGAAAAAATTCAAAACATTCATTATTCAATAGGGCCCAAAATATCAAAAACCAGCGGTTTGAATGAACACACATTTCTTGGTAGAATCATGCAGGACTGAAATTTTTGATGTTTTTCTACTCCTCTCATGAGCCCAAACAAGTCTCTAAAAGCATTAGTTTGCAACTACTTTACTTTTGGAGAAAATTCAAAACATTCATTATTCAATAGAGCCCAATAGCAAAAACCAGCGTTTTGAATGAAGAATCACAATTCTTGGTAGAATCATGCAGGATTGAAATTTTTGATGGTTTTTTACTCCTCTCAACAGCCCAAACAAGTTTCTAAAAGGATGAGTTTGCAACTACTTTACTTTTCTAGAAAATTCAAAACATTCCTTATTCAATAGGGCCCAAAATATCAAAAACCAGTGGTTTGAATGAACACTCACATTTCTTGGTAGAATCGTGCATGACTGAAATTTTTGATGTTTTTCTACTCCTCTCATGAGCCGAAACAAGACTCTAAAAGGATGAGTTTGCAACTACTTTACTTTTGGAGAAAATTCTAAACATTCATTATTCAATAGGGCCCAAAATATCAAAAACCAGCGGTTTGAATGAACACACATTTCTTGGTAGAATCATGCAGGATTGAAATTTTTGATGGTTTTTTACTCCTCGCAACAGCCCAAACAAGTTTCTAAAAGGATGAGTTTGCAACTACTTTACTTTTGGAGAAAATTCAAAACATTCATTATTCAATAGGGCCCAAACTATCAAAAACCAGCGGTTTGAATGAACACTCACATTTCTTGGTAGAATCGTGCAGGACTGAAATTTTTGATGTTTTTCTACTCCTCTCATGAGCCTAAACAAGTCTCTAAAAGCATGAGTTTGCAACTACTTTACTTTTGGAGAAAATTAAAAACATTCATTATTCAATAGAGCCCAATAGCAAAAATCAGGTTTTGAATGAAGAATCACATTTCTTGGTAGAATCATGCAGGATTGAAATTTTTGATGGTTTTTTACTCCTCTCAACAGCCCAAACAAGTTTCTAATAGGATGAGTTTGCAACTACTTTACTTTTGGAGAAAATTCAAAACATTCATTATTCAATAGGGCCCAAAATATCAAAAACCAGCGGTTTGAATGAACACACATTTCTTAGTGGAATCGTGCAAGACTGAAATTTTTGATGTTTTTCTACTCCTCTCATGAGCCCAAACAAGTCTCTAAAAGCATGAGTTTGCAACTACTTTACTTTTGGAGTAAATTCAAAACATTCATTATTCAATAGAGCCCAATAGCAAAAATCAGGTTTTGAATGAAGAATCACATTTCTTGGTAGAATCATGCAGGATTGAAATTTTTGTTGTTTTTTTACTCCTCTCAACAGCCCAAACAAGTTTCTAAAAGGATGAGTTTGCAACTACTTTACTTTTGGAGAAAATTCAAAACATTCATTATTCAATAGGGCCCAAACTATCAAAAACCAGCGGTTTGAATGAACACTCACATTTCTTGGTAGAATCGTGCAGGACTGAAATTTTTGATGGTTTTTTACTCCTCTCAACAGCCCAAACAAGTTTCTAATAGGATGAGTTTGCAACTACTTTACTTTTGGAAAAAATTCAAAACATTCATTATTCAATAGGGCCCAAAATATCAAAAACCAGCGGTTTGAATGAACACACATTTCTTGGTAGAATCATGCAGGACTGAAATTTTTGATGTTTTTCTACTCCTCTCATGAGCCCAAACAAGTCTCTAAAAGCATTAGTTTGCAACTACTTTACTTTTGGAGAAAATTCAAAACATTCATTATTCAATAGAGCCCAATAGCAAAAACCAGCGTTTTGAATGAAGAATCACAATTCTTGGTAGAATCATGCAGGATTGAAATTTTTGATGGTTTTTTACTCCTCTCAACAGCCCAAACAAGTTTCTAAAAGGATGAGTTTGCAACTACTTTACTTTTCTAGAAAATTCAAAACATTCCTTATTCAATAGGGCCCAAAATATCAAAAACCAGTGGTTTGAATGAAGAATCACATTTCTTGGTAGAATCATGCAGGATTGAAATTTTTGATGGTTTTTTACTCCTCTCAACAGCCCAAACAAGTTTCTAAAAGGATGAGTTTGCAACTACTTTACTTTTGGAGAAAATTCAAAACATTCATTATTCAATAGAGCCCAATAGCAAAAATCAGGTTTTGAATGAAGCATCACATTTCTTGGTAGAATCATGCAGGATTGAAATTTTTGATGTTTTACTCCTCTCAACAGCCCAAACAAGTTTCTAAAAGGATGAGTTTGCAACTCCTTTACTTTTGGAGAAAATTCAAAACATTCATTATTCAATAGGGCCCAAACTATCAAAAACCAGCGGTTTGAATGAACACACATTTCTTGGTAGAATCGTGCAAGACTGAAATTTTTGATGTTTTTCTACTCCTTTCATGAGCCCAAACAAGTCTCTAAAAGCATGAGTTTGCAACTACTTTACATTTGGAGAAAATTCAAAACATTCATTATTCAATAGAGCCCAATAGCAAAAATCAGGTTTTGAATGAAGAATCACATTTCTTGGTAGAATCATGCAGGATTGAAATTTTTGATGTTTTTTTACTCCTCTCAACAGCCCAAACAAGTTTCTAAAAGGATGAGTTTGCAACTCCTTTACTTTTGGAGAAAATTCAAAACATTCATTATTCAATAGGGCCCAAACTATCAAAAACCAGCAGTTTGAATGAACACACATTTCTTGGTAGAATCGTGCAAGACTGAAATTTTTGATGTTTTTCTACTCCTTTCATGAGCCCAAACAAGTCTCTAAAAGCATGAGTTTGCAACTACTTTACTTTTGGAGAAAATTCAAAACATTCATTATTCAATAGAGCCCAATAGCAAAAATCAGGTTTTGAATGAAGAATCACATTTCTTGGTAGAATCATGCAGGATTGAAATTTTTGATGGTTTTTTACTCCTCTCAACAGCCCAAACAAGTTTCTAAAAGGATGAGTTTGCAACTACTTTACTTTTCTAGAAAATTCAAAACATTCATTATTCAATAGGGCCCAAAATATCAAAAACCAGTGGTTTGAATGAACACTCACATTTCTTGGTAGAATCATGCAGGACTGAAATTTTTGATGTTTTTCTACTCCTCTCATGAGCCTAAACAAGTCTAAAAGCATGAGTTTGCAACTACTTTACTTTTGGAGAAAATTCAAAACATTCATTATTCAATAGAGCCCAATAGCAAAAATCAGGTTTTGAATGAAGAATCACATTTCTTGGTAGAATCATGCAGGATTGAAATTTTTGATGGTTTTTTACTCCTCTCAACAGCCCAAACAAGTTTCTAAAAGGATGAGTTTGCAACTACTTTACTTTTGGAGAAAATTCAAAACATTCATTATTCAATAGGGCCCAAAATATCAAAAACCAGCGGTTTGAATGAACACACATTTCTTGGTAGAATCATGCAGGACTGAAATTTTTGATGTTTTTCTACTCCTCTCATGAGCCCAAACAAGTCTCTAAAAGCATGAGTTTGTGCGATTTACAAACCCTGCTGAAACTGTAATAAAGTTCAACTTAATTACAATAATAATAAAACAGGGGTGGCATATACATGAACATTTAAGGGTATAGCGCATTTCCTTTACTCTTGTTTCGGTATACTCTAATTATGGCATCTAATTTGAAATCTAAATTGCCTACTGGTAAAAACCAGAAATCTACGAGCGCATCAAATCAGAAAATTTACACTGAATCTGTTAATCTATTAAGTCCAATTAAATCTAGATCCCCTCTAAAAAGGGAGAAAGCTATCTCATCTAGACACATGCCTCACGGTTTATCTAATAAGGCTACTCAGCAGGACTCGGATCAAAAAATTATATCTTCTGACCCCCGTACTCTATCTTTCACATCTTCTCAAGTTTTTGATAATAAAGGTGCCTCAAAACTTTCTTTTCAGAATGAGGAAAGTAAAATGGATTTATCCAAATCTTATAAGAGAAGAATTCCAGAAGGTGAAACTGTGAGAACAGAGGCAGCAGATTTAGATTCTAATACTTCATCTGATGACTATTCTCCAAATAGTACCCCAGTTAAACAACTCTCTAAAAAAGGCTGTCCGGAGTCGTCTTCTACTGATTTTCTGACTCCCCATGACTTTGACTTTAAAACCCTGTTGAACTCTGATAGGCGAGTCACTGAGGGTTTGCTTGCTGGCTTCCTCATATCCTTCCAGGAATCCACCAATCAAGCTAATCAATTCATGCATAAATCTATCAATGCAATCAATGCGTCGATTGAAACGGGATTTGATTCTCACAGGAAGGATATGCAGGAGATTAGTGAAAAATTCTCTCAAAGATTTGAACTGAATGAGAAAAGATTGTCAAAGGTTGAAAATAGAACAGATGAGTTAGTAAAGCAAAACTCAGATTTAAAAGCCGAACTTTTATCCGTGAGGTCCAAGTTAACGGACTTAGGCCGGTTTCACACTAGCGCATTTTCAACGCGCGCACGGCCGGGGGTAGCTCCGCCCCCGATCCGGCTCTCTGCCCGGCGTGCCCGCCCCTTCCTTGTAGCGCCGCCTCCTAGCGGACAGCGGCGCCTGCGATCGGCGCACCCTATCTTTAGCATAGGGTGCGCCGATCGTGCGCAGGCCGTGCGCTAGTTGCGCTTTGACCTGCGCTGCGCACTTTTGACGGTGCGCCGTGCGCGCCAAAATCAAACTTTTTGGATTTTGGCGCGCACGGCGCACCGTCAAAAGTGCGCAGCGCAGGTCAAAGCGCAACTAGCGCACGGCCTGCGCACGATCGGCGCACCCTATGCTAAAGATAGGGTGCACCGATCGCAGGCGCCGCTGTCCGCTAGGAGGCGGCGCTACAAGGAAGGGGCGGGCACGCCGGGCAGAGAGCCGGATCGGGGGCGGAGCTACCCCCGGCCGTGCGCGCGTTGAAAATGCGCTAGTGTGAAACCGGCCTTAGAGGACCGGAGTAGACGGAACAACGTCAAGATTAGGGGGATACCTGAAAGCGTGATACAGAAAGACCTTTCAGATTACACTAAAGCTACGCTTAAAAAGGCTTTGCCGTCCTTAACTGATTTACAATTGATAATTGATAGGATTCACCGCCTGCCCCGCCCAAAGAATGTACCAATGGATAAGCCGAGGGATACGATACTTCACTTTCACTTTTTTGAAACTAAAGAAATGATACTAAGATATATTAGAGAGAAGGGCTCTCTACCTCCCCCTAATGATCATTTAAAATTCTTCTCTGATTTCTCAAAGTCAACTATGGAAGCTAGAAAATCGTTTAATCAAGCTACTAATGCTCACAGGGAAATGGGGATTCCATATAAATGGGGCTTTCCAACAAAGTTACTTGTGTCACATAGGGGTAAAATTGTCCCCTTCTTTACTCCAAAGGAAGCTTTAGACTTTATACGCTTTCTAGATGAGGATCCTTCTAACAAAGATACTGGTTGAATAGGGATATATCTCTCATTGGTCTTTGTATTATTTACATTTGACATTTGACAAAATATCAATGGCTTCATGGGTTCTCGCCACTTTGGCTTTTTTTTAAAGTCCCCAAAAAAAGGAGATTATCACGTTCAGTGATTAACTCCAGGAGGACTCTTTAGTTTGTTTATTTGTTTGTTAGTTTTTTTTTTTTTTTTTTTTCCTTTTGTTGTTTCATTCGCCTTTTCTAGACATATACATTTTATTGAATTCAGCTAATAAGAGTAAGCAATCCTAAATATATATAAGATAATTTACTCTAATAAAAAAGGAAAGAGATTATCATGAGAATTAAAATCCTTTCACACAATGTTAAAGGACTGAACAGTCCCCATAAGCGCTATATAACTTGGAGAGAAATAAGACGGCTTCAAGCGGATGTCTCTTGTTTACAAGAGGTCAAATTAATAAAAGATATACATCCAACCTTTCAGCATAAAGATTTTCCATATATTTTTAAATCCCTCAATAATAATAAAAAAAGTGCGGGAGTTATAACCATTATAAAGAAGAATATTCCCTTCCAATTAATTGAAGAACATCCCGACACCCAGGGAAGATTTCACATCCTCATATGTAAGTTAAATTTTAACCTTTGTACAATCGTGAATATATATGCCCCAAATAATGGTCAGATCTCTTTTTTTAATAAATTAATGCAGAAGATTGACGAAGTTAAAAAAGGTGACCTCATGCTAATAGGGGACTTCAATCTAGTTCCCGATAGAGAAATTGACTCATCATCTTCTGCTACTTCTAAATCAGGCCGATCTCTGAAAAATTGGATAAAACAAAATGAGATGTATGACATTTTCAGATGTCTAAATACCACCTCTAGAGAATTTACATATTACTCAGATATATATAAGACATCTTCCAGAATAGACTTATTTCTAACCAATGTCTTTTCTATCACAAAATTTAAGAAAATTGAAATTCTTGAGAAGTCCTATTCCGACCACGCCCCTGTGTTGGCAGTATTTGAATCAGGCCCTCCAGTAGCAAACACTTTTCTTTGGAAGGTTAATCCTACCCTACTACGTACCCCAAAGTATAGAAATATAATTACCGAAACTATTGATAATTATTTTAAAGAAAACTCTTCAGATAGTATTGATCCCTTTACATTATGGAACGCCCACAAGGCGGTCTTGAGAGGATGTCTCATCCAACTCTCCACGAGATACAAAAAATTGCTGACCTCCAGAACCAAATTGCTTCAAAAGAAAAACAACAAAATTCCCTGTCTGCTCCATCCCATATTATCCATCTTGATATCCTGAAATTGAGACAGGAGTTAAGATCCGAAATTATTTCCGAGTACGATTCCATTGTTAGAGCATCAAAATATAATCTGTATGCTTCAATTAACAAACCCACCAAATATATGACAAGTAAACTTAAACAAGCTCGCGTAAGTAGAAGGATTGTTAAAATAAAATCCCCTTCAGGAGAAATGAAACAACACCCCTCTGATATTACCGAAATATTTGCGGATTATTTCGAAACCCTCTATAATCTTAAAAAAGATCCCTTAGTTCATACTCCTAATCAAAAAGAGATTGACCTTTTTCTTTCTAAATTGACCCTTCCCCAACTAGATAATTTGGACCTAACTCTTTTAAATCAACCGTTTACTGTAGAAGAAATTGCCAAAACGATTGACAAACTTAAACTTAACAAATCCCCTGGCCCAGATGGGTTCACAAACGAATATCTCAAGTTTTTCTCCAACATTTTATCCCCGCACCTAAAATCTCTTTTTGACCACGTTTCTAGTATTGGATCGTTCCCCAAAGAAATGACGGAGGCAACTATCATTTTGATCCCCAAAGACATTAGAAACCCAGAAGAAGTTAAAAATTATCGTCCGATCTCTTTAATTAACACTGATATTAATGTATATTCGAAAATTTTAGCGGATCGATTAAAGAATCTTTTACCTGATCTTGTTAAAAATGATCAAGTAGGGTTTGTCTCCGGAAGACAAGTAACAGACGGTACCAGAAGAATCTTGAACTTGTTTAACATAGCTAGCTCTAATAATCTCCCTTCACTATTTATCTCGTTGGATGCCCAAAAAGCTTTTGATAGGGTGAATTGGGATTATCTTAAAGCTACTTTACTAAAGTTTGGTTTTGACAATCGCTTTATAACATCTATATTTGCATTGTACTCTAATACTAATGCTAAAACCTATACTAATAATCACCTTTCTAGGAATTTCAACATCACTAATGGAACAAGGCAGGGCTGCCCCCATTCGCCCCTTTTATTTGCCTTGGCAGTCGAGCCCTTGGCGGAAATGATCAGACAATGTACTGATATTTCGGGTTTTAAAACAAAAAATTATCATCACAAGTTAACCTTATTTGCTGACGACCTTATGTTATCAGTCACTGATCCGGCTAATTCACTTAACGCTTTAATCACCATTTTAGATGAGTTCTCTAAGGTCTCATATTTTAAAATAAATCCCCAAAAATCTAAAATAATACATTTTAATTTACGTCCCTCTGAAATTGAAGCCTTTAAAGAATTATCTGAATTTTACTGGGAAGATTTTGAACTAGAATACTTGGGGATAATTTTCCCTAAAGATTTGAAACTCATTGTTTCTAAGAATATGGAACATCTCAGTAAGAAAATCTTAAAAGACCTTTCTGGTTATAATAATTGCGATCTATCCCTGATGGGAAGAACCTTGGTAATAAAAACATATATTTTACCTAAAATTCTTTTTGTACTTAGGAATTTACCTCTTACGATTCCCACTTCCCTTTTATTTAAAATCCAAAAAGCAATTAACCTTTTTATCTGGAAAGGGAAGAAACCTAGAGTTGCTACTGAAATTTTATATAAGAAAAAGAGTAATGGAGGCCTTGCACTCCCCAATATTCAAATCTATTTTCAAGCTTCTCTTATTCTTCAGAGTCAACAGTGGTTTTCTACGAAAACACTTCCCGCTTGGTTGGACCTTGAGCTAGAACATTATGGGACTAGTTCAATATCAGATTTTTTCTTTAAAGATCTGATATCTCCTTCGATCATTACTTATCAACATCCTGTTGTAAATTCTATACTGACTATGTGGAGGAGTTTCACAAAATTAAAGAAAGGTGACGACAGGAAAAGCATTTTGAAAAAATTCCCATTAAAATTATTATCAAAAATATATAAATGTCCAGTTCCAGAGGAGTGGTGCAGCTTTAAAATTAATACGGTAGGGGATTTATGGGACGGACAAAATTTTTTACCCTTTAATGAAATTAAAAATAAATTTCATGTCCCGTCTACACATTTCACCTCTTATCTACTTCTGAAAGATCTTCTGCGGAAATTTTTGACTAGTAGAGCTTTGAATTCGGATATTGTGGCCTCCATGTTTGCAAATGTTGCTCTTAAGTCGACTTGGTGTCTTAAAAACATATATTCCCACCTTAATGATGATACCGAACTCTTTAAAAATGTATACATTCAAAGATGGGAAAGGGATTTTAACATAAAATTTGATGAAGACCAATGGGGGAAGGCCATAAGGTTTTCAAATGCATCTACTATTTCTGCGACTTTACAGGAGTCTTTCTTTAAAACTTTAATTAGATGGCATTACACTCCGATTAGGTTTGCTCATATAGATAATAAATACTCCCCTCTATGCTGGAGGAATTGTGGTTTTCCAGGTAACCTGTACCACATTTTCTGGAGCTGTCCTAAATTGAAGAGATTGTGGAAAGAAGTTACGAATCATATAAATACTCTCTCTGACAACGCAGTGAAGGTCACCCCACAAATGGCATTACTTTCTTTGGGCACTGAAGAAATAAATCCTGTTATTCGATTTGTAATGATACATACTTTTTTGGTGACCAAAAACGCTATAGCTTTCTGGTGGCTTAAAACTGATTTACCTTCTTTTGCTGATATTTTAGGTAAATTACGGACTCATAATTCTATGGAGAAAAGATTTGCCTTTATTAATGGTACTCTCCATAAATATCACACTAAATGGGATGTTTGGAATTTGAAATTTTCTTAATTTATGTTATCTAAAACTCTACTGTAAACTCAATATGACAATGTTGGTTCCTTTTTTGAGAGGATTGCATTCAAGCGATGTATTATATTTGTTTCTTATGTACACTACTTGTATTAAACAATTTTATTTAATGTGTGATGTAACACGTAGAGTAGAGTTCTCTACTTTTTACTTTGTCCATTTACCCTTTCCCTCTATACTTGAAACTTTAATAAAAATATTTAAACAAAAAAGCATGAGTTTGCAACTACTTTACTTTTGGAGAAAATTCAAAACATTCATTATTCAATAGAGCCCAATAGCAAAAATCAGGTTTTGAATGAAGAATCACATTTCTTGGTAGAATCATGCAGGATTGAAATTTTTGATGGTTTTTTACTCCTCTCAACAGCCCAAACAAGTTTCTAAAAGGATGAGTTTGCAACTACTTTACTTTTGGAGAAAATTCAAAACATTCATTATTCAATAGGGCCCAAACTATCAAAAACCAGCGGTTTGAATGAACACACATTTCTTGGTAGAATCGTGCAAGACTGAAATTTTTGATGTTTTTCTACTCCTCTCATGAGCCCAAACAAGTCTCTAAAAGCATGAGTTTGCAACTACTTTACTTTTGGAGAAAATTCAAAACATTCATTATTCAATAGAGCCCAATAGCAAAAATCAGGTTTTGAATGAAGAATCACATTTCTTGGTAGAATCATGCAGGATTGAAATTTTTGATGGTTTTTTACTCCTCTCAACAGCCCAAACAAGTTTCTAAAAGGATGAGTTTGCAACTACTTTACTTTTGGAGAAAATTCAAAACATTCATTATTCAATAGGGCCCAAAATATCAAAAACCAGCGGTTTGAATGAACACACATTTCTTGGTAGAATCATGCAGGACTGAAATTTTTGATGTTTTTCTACTCCTCTCATGAGCCCAAACAAGTCTCTAAAAGCATGAGTTTGCAACTACTTTACTTTTGGAGAAAATTCAAAACATTCATTATTCAATAGAGCCCAATAGCAAAAATCAGGTTTTGAATGAAGAATCACATTTCTTGGTAGAATCATGCTGGATTGAAATTTTTGATGTTTTTCTACTCCTCTCATGAGCCCAAACAAGACTCTAAAAGGATGAGTTTGCAACTACTTTACTTTTGGATAAAATTCAAAACATTCATTATTCAATAGAGCCCAATAGCAAAAACCAGCGTTTTCAATGAAGAATCACATTTCTTGGTAGAATCATGCAGGATTGAAATTTTCTGATGGTTTTTTACTCCTCTCAACAGCCCAAACAAGTTTCTAAAAGGATGAGTTTGCAACTACTTTACTTTTCTAGAAAATTCAAAACATTCCTTATTCAATAGGGCCCAAAATATCAAAAACCAGTGGTTTGAATGAACACTCACATTTCTTGGTAGAATCGTGCAGGACTGAAATTTTTGATGTTTTTCTACTCCTCTCATGAGCCCAAACAAGTCTCTAAAAGCATGAGTTTGCAACTACTTTACTTTTGGAGAAAATTCAAAACATTCATTATTTAATAGAGCCCAATAGCAAAAATCAGGTTTTGAATGAAGAATCACATTTCTTGGTAGAATCATGCAGGATTGAAGTTTTTGATGGTTTTTTACTCCTCTCAACAGCCCAAACAAGTTTCTAAAAGAATGAGTTTGCAACTACTTTACTTTTGGAGAAAATTCAAAACATTCATTATTCAATAGGGCCCAAACTATCAAAAACCAGCGGTTTGAATGAACACTCACATTTCTTGGTAGAATTGTGCAGGACTGAAATTTTTGATGTTTTTCTACTCGTCTCATGAGCCCAAACAAGACACTAAAAGGATGAGTTTGCAACTACTTTACTTTTGGAGAAAATTCAAAACATTCATTATTCAAGAGAGCCCAATAGCAAAAACCAGCGTTTTGAATGAAGAATCACATTGCTTGGTAGAATCATGCAGGATTGAAATTTTTGATGGTTTTTTTACTCCTCTCAACAGCCCAAACAAGTTTCTAAAAGAATGAGTTTGCAACTACTTTACTTTTGGAGAAAATTCAAAACATTCATTATTCAATAGGGCCCAAACTATCAAAAACCAGCGGTTTGAATGAACACACATTTCTTGGTAGAATCGTGCAGGACTGAAATTTTTGATGTTTTTCTACTCCACTCAACAGCCCATACAAGTTTCTAAAAGAATGAGTTTGCAACTACTTTACTTTTGGAGAAAATTCAAAACATTCATTATTCAATAGGGCCCAAAATATCAAAAACCAGCGGTTTGAATGAACACACATTTCTTGGTAGAATCATGCAGGACTGAAATTTTTGATGTTTTTCTACTCCTCTCATGAGCCCAAACAAGTCTCTAAAAGCATGAGTTTGCAACCAGTTTACTTTTGGAGAAAATTCAAAACATTCATTATTCAATAGAGCCCAATAGCAAAAATCAGGTTTTGAATGAAGAATCACATTTCTTGGTAGAATCATGCAGGATTGAAATTTTTGATGGTTTTTTACTCCTCTCAACAGCCCAAACAAGTTTCTAAAAGGATGAGTTTGCAACTACTTTACTTTTGGAGAAAATTCAAAACATTCATTATTCAATAGGGCCCAAACTATCAAAAACCAGCGGTTTGAATGAACACACATTTCTTGGTAGAATCGTGCAAGACTGAAATTTTTGATGTTTTTCTACTCCTCTCATGAGCCCAAACAAGTCTCTAAAAGCATGAGTTTGCAACTACTTTACTTTTGGAGAAAATTCAAATCATTCATTATTCAATAGAGCCCAATAGCAAAAATCAGGTTTTGAATGAAGAATCACATTTCTTGGTAGAATCATGCAGGATTGAAATTTTTGATGGTTTTTTACTCCTCTCAACAGCCCAAACAAGTTTCTAAAAGGATGAGTTTGCAACTACTTTACTTTTGGAGAAAATTCAAAACATTCATTATTTAATAGAGCCCAATAGCAAAAATCAGGTTTTGAATGAAGAATCACATTTCTTGGTAGAATCATGCAGGATTGAAATTTTTGATGGTTTTTTACTCCTCTCAACAGCCCAAACAAGTTTCTAAAAGGATGAGTTTGCAACTACTTTTGGAGAAAATTCAAAACATTCCTTATTCAATAGGGCCCAAAATATCAAAAAACAGTGGTTTGAATGAACACTCACATTTCTAGGTAGAATCGTGCAGGACTGAAATTTTTGATGTTTTTCTACTCGTCTCATGAGCCCAAAAAAGTCTCTAAAAGCATGAGTTTGCAACTACTTTACTTTTGGAGAAAATTCAAAACATTCATTATTCAATAGGGCCCAAACTATCAAAAACCAGCTGTTTGAATGAACACTCACATTTCTTGGTAGAATCGTGCAGGACTGAAATTTTTGGTGTTTTTCTAATCCTGCAGCAAATAAACAGGAGAACACAGCGGGGTGCAGTCTTTACACTTTTACTCACATTTTGAGTTGCAAACCAGGGCACTGAGTACAGATGGTAATGGAGATCCAGCCAGCCTGGAAGCAATTTAGGATCCACTAAGCCAGATGGGTTGGAGGCCTCCTTTCTGCACTGTCCCATGAGGTCTAAAGCTATGCTCAACATGCAAAACAGAAGCCGCGGAGACACCATCACGTGTTTCTCAACGCAAGCAATGACCAGCCAGGTCTTTGTCCAGGAAGGAACAACCACGGGAAGAGCAGTCTCCAATGAAGGAAACCACCTATGCCAAAACATGGTATCCATCCACATACAGCTGTTTCGGGGTATTGCCCCTCATCAGTGTGGAGTAGGAAACTGGCTGGTAGGAGCAATGCCTAGTAAAAAGACTATGAAGAGGAGGATGAATGAACTCATGGAGATCAACATCCGACACTGCGGAGACACCATCACGTGTTTCTCAACGCAGTGATTCTAGAGCACTGCCCCCATCCCTTATGGGAAATATGCAAAACATGCAAAACAGAATCCGCGGAGACACCATTACGTGTTTCTCAACGCAAGCAATGACCAGCCAGGTCTTTGTCCGGGAAGGAACAACCACGGGAAGGGCAGTCTCCAATGAAGGAAACCACCTATGCCAAAACATGGTATCCATCCACATACAGCTGTTTCGGGGTATTGCCCCTCATCAGTGTGGAGTAGGAAACTGGCTGGTAGGAGCAATGCCTAGTAAAAAGACTATGAAGAGGAGGATGAATGAACTCATGGAGATCAACATCCGACACTGCGGAGACACCATCACGTGTTTCTCAACGCAGTGATTCTAGAGCACTGCCCCCATCCCTTTTGGGAAATATGCAAAACATGCAAAACAGAAGCCGCGGAGACACCATCACGTGTTTCTCAACACAAGCAATGACCAGCCAGGTCTTTGTCCGGGAAGGAACAACCACGGGAAGGGCAGTCTCCAATGAAGGAAACCACCTATGCCAAAACATGGTATCCATCCACATACAGCTGTTTCGGGGTATTGCCCCTCATCAGTGTGGAGTAGGAAACTGGCTGGTAGGAGCAATGCCTAGTAAAAAGACTATGAAGAGGAGGATGAATGAACTCATGGAGATCAACATCCGACACTGCGGAGACACCATCACGTGTTTCTCAACGCAGTGATTCTAGAGCACTGCCCCCATCCCTTATGGGAAATATGCAAAACATGCAAAACAGAAGCCGCGGAGACACCATCACGTGTTTCTCAACGCAAGCAATGATGATGAATGGGGGGGCAATGATGAAAGTGCAGGTTCGGCCCACCCACCCGCCATCAGACACACCACCGTACTATCAGGGGCCCTGTGCCAGTGCCGTCGCCAACGAGTGGGCCCCCCCTGCTTGCTCAGGATCACAGCACTTGCAAGGTTGAAATACTGTGCAGTGAGATGGAAGATGGGGACGACGAGGAGTCCAGACTAGTACAGGGATTCCCCAGCGAGGAGACTTATTTGATTGTTTGCAGTGTTGGGACAGCAATTTTTGGGGAGCACTATACTCTGGAGAATGATAGATGGGGCCCACCATACACTGGAACATTCCAAAGGTGGACATCAGACACTGGAGCAGCATTTACAGGGCCCATTATACACTAGAGCATTAGAAATGGGGCCCATTATGTTTGGAGCATTATTTGGGCCCATAAGACAGTGGAGCTTCATCCATAGGGACCAACATATACTGTAGCATTATGTGGAGCTCATCATATACTGTTTCAAACATTATATGGGACCAATGATTCTGTATGGAGAAATAGATGGGCCTCGTCATGAGATGTAAAAAGTGAAGTATTTTTCATTGTACTATACCGCTATTTCTCTGCCGTATCGGAGCATGATGAGTTTTGGTATGTGTTAAAGGGGCGCTCTTTCGCCCAGGGCACATGAAAACCTGGAGCCAGCCCCCCCCCACAACTTTAGCCAAATAACCCCCATTTTTCAGAGCGTAACTTGTATTATGAACTTAATTAAGGTTGACAAGCTTAAGTAAGAAGAATTGATGCTTTTGGCATTCAAATGGGCACTGTAGGTGTGTTTCCTGTCCTCCTCTCACTGCCGACTTTTATTCCCCATTGACTTACATTGGGTTTCGTGTTTCGGGACGACCCCGACTTTTCCCTATAATCGGACGATCTTGCTCGACCCGACTTTTGGAAAAGTCGGGTTTCACGAAACGAAACTCGACCCTAAAAAACAAAAAGTCGCTCAACTCTATCAACGACCAAAGGGGCGGCAAATTTTTCGACCGCCCCGGGCGCCACAAACAGTTGCTATGCCACTGAGCTGCAGGAATGTATAATGTGTATAAAGTGCACAGTAATGAATGTTCTAAATATTCACTGTCATTACCAAGAATTATCCGTGTTATATGGCCGGAACAAGATGCAGTGCCACCGACGGCGCGCAGGCAGGTAAATAGGATGGTTTTTTTCTTAACAGGAATCATACATACAAAGATAGGGGATAAGGAGCCATGCATACAATGACAGGGACGGGGGAAACATACATACCACGGTAGGGATGAGTGGTCAATGCACACCCGGCTTATACTCAAGTCAATAAGTTTACCCAGTTTTTCGTGGCAAAAGTTGGTGCCTCGGCTTATACTCGGGTCGGCTTATACTCGAGTATATACGGTAATAGGTAAAACCTGACAAGAATAAACAATAATTTGCAGTTAGCCCAATTGTGGGGATAAATAGCTGAGAAATAAATAGTGATTAGTATATCTTAATAAATATATTGCAACCCAGTAAAAAGCTGTGAAAAAAAATGGTAGTTACTATTTCCATTAAGTTTTGCACTCAACCAGTTGATTAACCAAGAGTGATGGCATGTACCCGAATAGAATTCTCCTAGAGGCTGCAAATAAGAGTGGCAGGAAGTAAAGGGTTAATTGGTACATAGAACACACAATTGGGTGAAAATATTAAATGGTCATGAGCAAAATGTCCCGGCATAAAGAGTGTGATTATATCCTTAGTCCATAGTTAATGCTTGGTATAAACGTGCATTCATAAAATAGTCCAATGTCTATAGCCATGGGGAGAGCTGCCCCGGCCGATGACAGATACACCAAGTACTTTCTCCAATGAGTGGAGGGCTCGTGCCCTGTGAAATAGCGCGCTGAACAGTACAAGGTGATTTCACCATATATAGTTGTATGTGAGTGTTGCTACTCACAATACCTCTGATGGTCTGCGTAGAATCCGGTGACTGCGTTCTGGCTGGTGTAGTAAAGGTCGGACCTGGGAGATGCGGCGATATGCCGAGGTGTAGTGTGAGACCAGCGCTCCTGCGCTCCAGCTGTCGGCAGGGATCCGGTCACTCTGGTCGATAGCTGCGTCCCGGCAGATGTGCAGTAGGAGCAGGACCTGTGTGACGCGGTGGATCACGTGGTGCCGTGTAACTGCTGCTAGATGGAGGTACGGGTGGCAAAAAGGGCCGAAACCAACGCGTTTCGGAAAACTGAGCTTCTTTCTTCAGGTCCGGGACATATTGCTTCTGACCATTTAATATTTTCACCCAATTGTGTTCTATGTACATATTAACCCTTTACTTCTAGGAGAATTCTATTCGGGTACATGCCATCTCTCCTTGGTTAATCAACTGTTTGAGTGCAATACTTACTATTTCCATTAACTACCATTTTTTTCACAGCTTTGTACTGAGCGAGTTGCAATATATTCATTAAGATATACTAATCACTATTTATTTCTCAGCTATTTATCCCCACTATTGGGCTAACTGCAGTTTATTGTTTATTCTTGTCAGGTTTTAACTATTAAACATTCTTCTATTTGTCTCATTAATAAGTGACTAGCTTTTCTCCCACATCTTGTTTTTTTCAGCGCGAGTCTATCACAAATATTTATAATCCTTTCGATTTCCTTGTGGTTGGTATCTAGAGTCGCAGCAGTTACAAAACCTTTTACACAGGCGTCACTTTATCGCTATCCTTCATTTTTTGTTTTTAACAATTTTTCCCTGGATCTGTAGCTGGATATTTCCTGCTTTTGAATTGCCTCCTATATACAGTATGAGCCTGCACATTGCTTCCTATATACAGTATGAGTATGCACATAGTCTCCTATATACAGTATGAGCCTGCACATTGCTTCCTATATACAGTATGAGGCCGCATATAGCCTCCTATATACAGTATGAGCCGGCACAGCGCTTCCTATATACAGTATGAGTCTGCACATAGTCTCCTATATACAGTATGAGCCTGCACATCGCTTCCTATATACAGTATGAGGCCGCATATAGCCTCCTATATACAGTATGAGCCTGTACTTCGCTTCCTATATACAGTATGAGGCCGCATATAGCCTCCTATATACAGTATGAGCACCCACATATAGCCTCCTGAATGCAGTGTTTACCTCCTATATACAGTATGAGCCTGCACATTGCTTCCTATATACAGTATGAGCCTGCACATAGCCTCCTATATACAGTAGCAAAAAAAAAATGATTGAATGAGAGTAATGGTTTTGGGTCCTTTCTGTAAAAATCGTATGGGTATCTTTTTAGTCTTGGTTTTAGTTTTCTGTTTTTAATTATTTTTTCCTGTGCTTATACTCCAGTTCTCTATCTTCGCATCGCAATATATAAGATCTGGCATGGAATTCATTGTTGAGGGCATTTCAAGATTTTATGAAGAAACACTCCTCTCACAAGAAATCTACGGCTCTTTTCGTACCCATTGGGTCTTCAATATTTCATATTATTTGTTCACATTTTTATTCATTTTTTCTTTTTTTATTTCTTTATTTCATTTACGTTTTTATTTGTTTTATTTTTATATATATTTTTTTCACTCATTTTTTATTTTTTTCACAATTTTCTTTGTGTATTTTTGCTATGTATTATGCATTATACATAATTGTGTGTATAATTACTTTATGATATATGACATTTGATGTATGTATTGAATGCCATGTGTTATTTTTATGTACATTTGTTTTTTAACAGAGACATGATATATAGTTGTTATAGTTATATGATGCACATACACTTTCATATAGCCTGCATACACATTATGCTAATTGTTAAAAAAAATTTTTATTGCTTGCATAGTGTGCTTATAATTAACACATATGTGTGTGCCTTTGCACTCTATGTCAGGCATATTCACTTTAATGGTTCATACACACCGCTATAATTATTTCAGCATCATTATGTTTTATCCCCTCACTTTCAACACTTGCTATCACTTTAAATAGTGATTATTATTCTTCATAATTATTTTATTATCTTGTCCTCACTTGAGCGCATGCCCAGTTCTGTCCTCCCTAGGAGCCGTCTGACGTGCTCAGTCTGGTATGTGGCGGTCTCTGGCTGTTTTGCAGCTTGAGCCGCTTTCATGCTGATGAGCGCTGATCATAGACTCCCTGTTCATAGTGGGGACTCAACAGCGCATGCGCCGATAATGCTGTGGACGTTTAGAACTGGATACTATTGACGTCATTGTGGACACTACAGCTCAGGTCCTGAATTTTACAAGCTTTATTAGGGAAAGCGGTTTATTGGTTGACTGCACTATATAAACTAGATCCGGGGCACTTGTAAACCACGCCTCCTGAGGAAGCTGCGGCGTAACGCGCGTAGGGGCGGCAGGTTTTACAGCGACATACACTACACATGTAAGTTGTTACTTTCTAATGCAGTCCTTTTATCTTACTCTGGAATTTGTATAGACAGTTTTTACTCTGTGTACACTTAACGCCTACCAGGCTTATTTGATACAAGGCACTTGTGCACTTTATATTCAGCAGTTTACTCTGGGCACTTATTGTATGCAAAACCTTATCTGGGCATACATATTATGTAAATGGAGAGTTTGCTGTTTACTATGCATTCTATTTGTGAAAGGAAAGCAAAGAAACTACATGTTTTATACAGATAAAAACTTTATTAACTGTCAAGGTGCTGGTTTAATTATATTGTGTTTATGTCTGCTGTAACTTGCATTTATCATTTATGCTCTGTTAATTATTCTAAATAAATTATTTAGCTTAAAAAACTCCAATTTTGATCTCTTGTGATGCTTAATAGCTCATTTATGAGATTTTTTTTGCTATTATATTTCCAGTGAGTTGAGCCTTTGAAGAATTTTTTCCAGTATTTGGGATATATTTGTACTTTATCCTATGTACAGTATGAGCCTGTACATCGATTCCTATATACAGTATGAGGCTGCATATAGCCTCCTATATACAGTATGAGCCCACATAGCCTCCTGTATACAGTATGAGCCTGCATATTGCTTCTATATACAATATGAGCCCACATAGCCTCCTATATACAGAATGAGCCTGTACATCGATTCCTATATACAGTATGAGGCCGCATATAGCCATCTATATACAGTATGAGGCCGCATATAGTCTCCTATATACAGTATGAGCCTGCATATTGCTTCTATATACAATATGAGCCCACATAGCCTCTTATATACAGTATGAGCCTGCACATCGCTTCCTATATACAGTATGAGGCCACATATAGCCTCCTATGTACGGTATGAGCCTGCACATCGCTTCCTATATACAGCATGAGGCTGCATATAGTCTCCTATATACAGTATGAGCACCCACATATAGCCTCCTGAATACAGTTTTTGCCTCCTATATACAGTATGAGCCTGCACATTGCTTCCTATATACAGTATGAGCCTGCACATAGCCTCCTATATACAGTATGAGCCTGTACATCACTTCCTATATACAGTATGAGGCCGCATATAGCTTCCTATATACAGTATGAGCACCCACATATAGCCTCCTATGTACAGTATGAGCCTGCGCATTGCTTCCTATAAACAGTATGAGCATCCACATAGCCTCCTATGTACAGTATGAGCCTGCACATGGCTTCCTATAAACAGTATGAGCCTGCACATTGCTTCCTATAAACAGTATGAGCCTGCAAATCGCTTTCAATATACAGTATGAGCCCACATACAGCCTCCTGAATACAGTATTTGCCTCCTATATACAGTGTGAGTCCCCATATAGCCTTCTATATACAGTATGAGCCTGCACATCGCTTCCTATATACAGTATGAGGCCACATATAGCCTCCTATATACAGTATGAGCACCCACATATAGCCTCCTGTATACAATATGATGCTGCATATAGCCTCCTATATACAGTATGAGCCCGCATATAGCCTCCTATATACAGTATCAGCCTGTACTTTGCTTCCTATATACAGTATGAGGCCGCATATAGCCTCCTATATACAGTATGAGCACCCACATATAGCCACCTGAATGCAGTGTTTACCTCCTATATACAGTATGAGCCTGCACATAGCCTCCTATATACAGTATGAGCCTGCACATTGCTTCCTATATACAGTATGAGGCTGCATATAGCCTCCTATATACAGTATGAGCCCACATAGCCTCCTGTATACAGTATGAGGCCGCATATAGCCTTCTATATACAGTATGAGGCCGCATATAGTCTCCTATATACAGTATGAGCCTGCACATTGCTTCCTATATACAATATGAGCCCACATAGCCTCCTATATACAGTATGAGCCTGCACATCGCTTCCTATATACAGTATGAGGCCACATATAGCCTCCTATGTACGGTATGAGCCTGCACATCGCTTCCTATATACAGTATGAGGCTGCATATAGCCTCCTATATACAGTATGAGCACCCACATATAGCCTCCTGAATACAGTTTTTGCCTCCTATATACAGTATGAGCCTGCACATTGCTTCCTATATACAGTATGAGCCTGCACATAGCCTCCTATATACAGTATGAGCCTATACATCACTTCCTATATACAGTATGAGGCCGCATATAGCCTCCTATATACAGTATGAGCCTGTACTTCGCTTCCTATATACAGTATGAGGCCACATATAGCCTCCTATATACAGTATGAGCATCCACATATAGCCTCCTATGTACAGTATGAGCCTGCGCATTGCTTCCTATAAACAGTATGAGCATCCACACAGCCTCCTATGTACAGTATGAGCCTGCACATCGCTTCCTATAAACAGTATGAGCCTGCAAATCGCTTCCTATATACAGTATGAGCTCACATATAGCCTCCTGAATACAGTGTTTGCCTCCTATATATAGTGTGAGTCCCCATATAGCCTCCTATATACAGTATGAGCCCCTATATAGCATCCCATATCTAACTGCATTTACCTTGGTATCATTAATTTTCTATGAGACTGCTCTGTTCTCATATTGTGCATTTATGCATTTAGTAGGGCTTAATGGAATGATTGTGCTTGTTACACATCAACTCTAGATGCGCTCACTTATTAGACTTTGGTTGGGGCAACTTTAAAATATAATAATGATAATTTTCCTGTCTAGTGACAAGTTTATTTTACAGGCTTCTGGAGAAAGGCACAATACCAGTCATTCAAGGGTTAATTCTTTGGAACACTGAGAGACTTTCTAGCCAATGAAACCACAGTATAAAACACCTGTGATAACTATGGCAACTGCTCTGATGTCATAAACACATGCATCTATGATGCAGGAGAAGATTCCAGAACCACAAGTCATTTCAGCCGTAGACGGAGCCATACTTGATGTGTCTGGAGACCTGGAGCTTCATCACTCCACAATGGGAGGAAGGGGACACCGCCTAGCCAGCCAGATCAGCCATAGCGCCTAGCCAGCCAGATCAGCCATACCGCCTAGCCAGCCAGATCAATGGGGTGATAGATGTTGCAGCCAGATCTCCCTCACGTCCGGTACTCGCCGCCTTCACTTTATGTGTACGGCCTGGAGAGGTCGCATTAGGCTTCTCCAAAACAAATATGACACAATGTACAAATTCAGGTACAATTTGCTGTTACATGTTGGCACTAACCTTCTAAGCCCAAGGGAAGGGCAGTCCTGCAGCCATGGTTCCCTAGAGGTTTCCACCACAGGGGGTTTTTCCTCTCCTGAGTGCTGAAGGACGATTCTTCGTGAGTCGGGGGTTCTGCCATTTTCAGTGTCTCTTTCATAGTAATTGGCTGATTCTAAATTTCAGACACTGAAAGAAATAATAATGATGAGATTTGGAATAAAATTCGGTCAATTTAACATCCAATAAAAGTGTTGTGTGTGTTTCTTTCACAATCTTCGGTTGGTGAGATTTTGTTGGGGGATCAGGATCCAGCATCTATGATCAAGCCATGAAGCCAGATATGAAGTCAGAGCAATTTAACCTTGCGCTGGAAGACAGGACGGAGCAGAGATGACAAAGTGTGACTGCACAATTAGCACAAGTTCACACTCTTCCTCCCATTCAGATACACGAGGGGATTCAGGGCCGAGTTGGGACTAAAAAGCAGCCCTGGCACACAAAATTCACCAGCCCACATACAATAAGTGTCCTCAACCCAAATCGTAGAACACTGATAGGTCATGTAGGATTTTGCTTTATCCGTTACCAGGGCCGAAACAAAGTATTTTGGGTGCCCAAGGCAGATGAAGCCGAAGGCGCCCATTTTGCATTTCTACTCAGACGGTGTTAGGCCCAGTATGGATTGCACGTGATTGCACAAAGGTTAGAAAGAGTACCGTATCCCCAGATAACATGTATGGATAGCGTACACATTCAAAATATATGTCTATACATCAGGAGGCAGGCTCAGACGGTGTCAGGCACAGTATGGATTTGACGACCCAGATTACACAGCGGAGGAGCAGGGAGAGGTAAAGATTGCAAATGCTGGGGCCCTGCCCAAGCAAGGGGGGCCCACTCGTGGGCGTCGGTACTGGCACTGGGCCCCTCATAGTACAGCGGTGTGTCTGACGGCGGGTGTGAACCACCACCGTCAGAGACACTTGATTGCACTATGAGGGACCCTGTGCCAGTGCCCGCGCCCAAGAGTCGGCCTACCCACCTGTCCAGGGCAACGGCACTCGCACGGTGTCGTGCGCTAGGTGGTGACCCCGGCCATGGGGGGAGGCAGCACAGTTAGGGAGTTTTAGAAAGTGGCATATGTTGATGTTGGACATTCAGCTGATGCAAAAGGCTAAATAGGTGAAGTCCCAGGAAGAGGTGGACCAAAGCAAGCCATTTTTCTGTCACCCTATGTGTCATCAGGGGAAGGTGGGACAAAATCCTTGGAAACCCATGCATGGTTCATTTTAATGAAGGTTAGATCATCCACATTTTGGGTTGACAGACGGGTCCTTTTTTCTGTCAGGATTGATCCAGCTGCACTGAAGACTCTTTCCGATAGCACACTTGCAGCTGGGCAAGCGAGTTCCTGTAAGGCATATTGGGCCAATTCAGGCCAGGTGTCCAGTTTAGCGGCCCAATAGTCAAAGGGGAATGACCTGTGTGGGAGAACATCGATATGGGAGGAAAAGTAGTTTGTAACCATAGTTGACAACTGCTGTCTCCTGTCACTTTCCATCGATGCAGTATTACCAGTTGTGTGAGCGGTATTTGAAAAATCAGTCCACAACATTGTCATGAAACCCCTGTCTCCAATGCCACTTCTGCTGTGTGCACCACGAACACCTCTGCCAAGCTGCCCCCGGCCCGTACGGCTCGTGTGAGAACCATCACCGCTGCTGTGTGCTGGGAATGCCTCAAGCAACCGATTTACAAGAGTTGCTTGTTTATTAGCCAATATTAGGTCAAGGTTCTCCTGTGGCATGATGTTTTGTAATTTGCCTTTATAGCGTGGATCCAGGATGCTGGCCAACCAGTAGTCGTCATCGTTCATCATTTTGGCAATGCGGGGGTCCCTTTTTAGGATCCGCAAGGCATAATCTGACATGTGGGCCAATGTTCCCGGTGTCAATGATGCACTGCGAGTGCTGGTTGGAGGAGCACTTTCTGGCAAATCCACATCCCTCCAGTCACGCACAAACCCTGTACCAGACCTTGCCACGCCAACATTTTCACTTGCCCCACGAGATGCATCCTCCTCCCCTAAGTAATCATCCCCATCATCATCCTCCTCCTCCTCTTCTTCCTCCACCTCGTCCAGGAGAGGTCCCTGAGCAGACAATGGCTGAATGTCATCAAGGATTCCCTCCTCCTCTTCCTCCTCATCAACATTGGCTGCAGACGCCTGCTCCTTAAGGTGCGTCAAAGTTTGCATGAGCAGACGCACAAGTGGGATGCTCATGCTTAGGATGGCGTCTTCTGCGCTTACCAGCCGTGTGCATTCCTCAAAACACTGAAGGACTTTACAGAGGTCTTTCAGCTTCGACCACTGCACACCTGTCAACTCCATGTCTGCTCTCAAAGTGCCTGGCCGTGTATCCTCCCACAAATGCATTATGGCCTGCCTCTGCTCGCACAGCCGCTCCACCATGTGCAGGGTGAAGTTCCACCTTGTTGCAATGTCGATAATGAGGCGGTGGTTGGGAAGGTGGAGCAATCGCTGCAGCTTCTGCATACGAACGGAGTGTACAGGCGACCGGCGGATGTGCGCGCACAGTCTTCGCACCTTCTGGAGCAGGGCTGTTAACTCCGGATAATTATTGAGGAAGCACTGCACCACCAGGTTCAAGGTGTGAGCCAAGCAAGGTATGTGGCTGAGTTTTGAAAGGGCTATGGCTGCCACAAAATTACGGCCGTTATCACTAACTACCTTGCCTGCCTCAAGATGTACACTGCCCAGCCATGACTCAGTTTGTCGCTTCAAGTACTCGGCCCGTACCTCGGCGGTGTGTCTGTCGCCCAAACACATCATCTGCAACACAGCCTGCTGACGCTTTCCACTAGCTGCTCGATAGGGGGACACATCGTGTGCAACAGTGGCAGCTGCAGATGGAGTGCTCGTACGACTGCGCTCTGTGGACGAGCTTTCGCTTCTGGAGGAGGAGGAGGAGGAGGGTCGAACGCCTACAGCCAACTGTTTCCTATACCGTGGGCTAGGCAGCACTGTCCCACCACCGCTGTCCCCTGTGGACCCTGCATCCACCACATTAACCCAGTGCGCAGTGATGGACACGTAACGGCCCTGGCCATGCCGACTGGACCATGCATCAGTTGTGAGGTGCACCTTTCCGCTCACTGACTGCTTGAGTGCATGGACAATGCGGTCTTTCACATGATGGTGGAGGGCTGGGATGGCTTTGCGAGAGAAGAAGTGGCGACTGGGTAGGTCATAGCGTGGTACTGCATAGGCCATGAGTTCGCGGAAAGCTGCGCTTTCCACCAACCGAAAGGGCATCATCTCAAACGAGATTAGTTTGGCAATGTGGGCGTTCAAACCCAGTGTACGCGGATGAGAGACTGAGTACTTTCTTGACCTACTCATAGTGTCTGGGAGGGTGAGCTGGACTTGAGAGCTGCATATGGTGGAAGTAGCGGTGGACAGGGCGGACTGAGAGAGGGTTGATGATGGTGATGGAGTTGTTGTTCTTTCTGATGGCCTAGAATCAGTCTTTCGTTGATATAACAATGGGATTTCCTGACTGCTGTGGCATTGCAACGACACCTCAACATTTGCTGCTGTGCTAACCGGTGGGCTTACAGTGGGGGAAACAATGTAGCGTTGCTGACTACCTTTGTTGTGATCAGTTGCACATGTGGCACTTGAGGTTTGGTGTTGTGTCCACGCTTGCAAGTGCATGCTGGTTAAATGTCTAAGCATGTGACTGGTATTCAAATTTTTCAGATTTTTCCCTCGGCTAAAGGTCTTTGCGCACTTCTTACAGATAACCTTGGCCTGATCATGAGGATTTTGTTCAAAAAAGTGCCACACTGCACTCTTCCTACTTTGGCAGACATTTTGCGGCCTAGCACGCTGTGATCTTTTGACCCTCTGGACAAGCTGTCCAGCAACTCTTTTGATGTTTGGAACCTGTCTTTGGAGTGCTCCGGGCCTGCCAGATAACAGCTGTTGCGATGTCGATGTCTGCTGTGGATGCTCCTCATCTGAGCTATTGGAAGCAGCACCCTCTTCCCCCAATGGATGCCAATCTGGGTCAACAACTGGGTCATCCATCACCTCCTCTTCTATGTCATGTGCACCTTCCTCTGTGTCACCGTGTATGGTGGTATAGTGTGCGGGAAGGGGCACCTGAGTCTCATCAGGGTCAGAATCTGGCTCTGTACACTGCGAGGACAATGTAGTGCTCTGAGTAAATGTACCAGCAGAATCATCCATCAGCGGCTGTGCATCAGTGCACTCCATGTCAGATTCATCTTGGCCTGGGTAATTCACCATTTCACTTGATAATCCAGGCATGGTATGTGAAAACAGCTCCATGGAGTAATCAGTAGTATGGCCTGCGTCATCCTTCAATCTTGGTTGGAGTGAAGGACACAAGGAAAGGTGTGGTTCATGAACATGAGCCTCCAATGACGACTCAGTGCTTTTACTTTTTACAACTGAAGAAGAGGAGGTGATAGAGCTGGAGGCTGAGTCAGCAATGTAAGACAAAACTTTTTCCTGATGCTCTGGCTTTAAAAGCGGTTTGCCAACTCCTAGAAAACTAAGCGTTCGAGGCCTTATGTAGCCAGACGATGACGCAGGCTCAACACCTCCTGCATTCGGTCCTATTTTGCTCTTGCCACTACCATCAGATCCACCACCAACACCATCATTACCAGCTGCCAACCCCCGCCCAATTCCACGGCCTCTTCCACCAGCCTTCCTCATTTTTGGTAGAAATGTAGACAAAATCCAACAAACTATATAGTAATGTAAAACAAGGTACAAGGTGTCTATAGGACAGGGGAGATTTTGAATTTCTGCAGACACTTGTGGACACTGGACACTTTTGTATTGAGTGAGGCCCACTGACTAGTATCTGAGCGCTCTGTCACAGGCTCGATGGCAGAGCTGTGACCAAAGTGACTAGAGGATAAGGGAGATTTTGAATTTCTGCACACACTTGTGGACACTTATGGATTGTGTGAGGCCCACTGACTAGTATCTGAGCGCTCTGTCACAGGCTCGATGGCAGAGCTGTGACCAAAGTGACTAGAGGATAAGGGAGATTTTGAATTTCTGCACACACTTGTGGAAACTTATGGATTGTGTGAGGCCCACTGACTAGTATCTGAGCGCTCTGTCACAGGCTCGATGGCAGAGCTGTGACCAAAGTGACTAGAGGATAAGGGAGATTTTGAATTTCTGCACACACTTGTGGACACTTATGGATTGTGTGAGGCCCACTGACTAGTATCTGAGCGCTCTGTCACAGGCTCGATGGCAGAGCTGTGACCAAAGTGACTAGAGGATAAGGGAGATTTTGAATTTCTGCACACACTTGTGGACACTTATGGATTGTGTGAGGCCCACTGACTAGTATCTGAGCGCTCTGTCACAGGCTCGATGGCAGAGCTGTGACCAAAGTGACTAGAGGATAAGGGAGATTTTGAATTTCTGCACACACTTGTGGACACTTATGGATTGTGTGAGGCCCACTGACTAGTATCTGAGCGCTCTGTCACAGGCTCGATGGCAGAGCTGTGACCAAAGTGACTAGAGGATAAGGGAGATTTTGAATTTCTGCACACACTTGTGGACACTTATGGATTGTGTGAGGCCCACTGACTAGTATCTGAGCGCTCTGTCACAGGCTCGATGGCAGAGCTGTGACCAAAGTGACTAGAGGATAAGGGAGATTTTGAATTTCTGCACACACTTGTGGACACTTATGGATTGTGTGAGGCCCACTGACTAGTATCTGAGCGCTCTGTCACAGGCTCGATGGCAGAGCTGTGACCAAAGTGACTAGAGGATAAGGGAGATTTTGAATTTCTGCACACACTTGTGGACACTTATGGATTGTGTGAGGCCCACTGACTAGTATCTGAGCGCTCTGTCACAGGCTCGATGGCAGAGCTGTGACCAAAGTGACTAGAGGATAAGGGAGATTTTGAATTTCTGCACACACTTGTGGACACTTATGGATTGTGTGAGGCCCACTGACTAGTATCTGAGCGCTCTGTCACAGGCTCGATGGCAGAGCTGTGACCAAAGTGACTAGAGGATAAGGGAGATTTTGAATTTCTGCACACACTTGTGGACACTTATGGATTGTGTGAGGCCCACTGACTAGTATCTGAGCGCTCTGTCACAGGCTCGATGGCAGAGCTGTGACCAAAGTGACTAGAGGATAAGGGAGATTTTGAATTTCTGCACACACTTGTGGACACTTATGGATTGTGTGAGGCCCACTGACACGCATCTGAGCGCTCTGTCACAGGCTCGATGGCAGAGCTGTGACCAAAGTGACTAGAGGATAAGGGAGATTTTGAATTTCTGCACACACTTGTGGACACTTATGGATTGTGTGAGGCCCACTGACTAGTATCTGAGCGCTCTGTCACAGGCTCGATGGCAGAGCTGTGACCAAAGTGACTAGAGGATAAGGGAGATTTTGAATTTCTGCACACACTTGTGGACACTTATGGATTGTGTGAGGCCCACTGACTAGTATCTGAGCGCTCTGTCACAGGCTCGATGGCAGAGCTGTGACCAAAGTGACTAGAGGATAAGGGAGATTTTGAATTTCTGCACACACTTGTGGACACTTATGGATTGTGTGAGGCCCACTGACTAGTATCTGAGCGCTCTGTCACAGGCTCGATGGCAGAGCTGTGACCAAAGTGACTAGAGGATAAGGGAGATTTTGAATTTCTGCACACACTTGTGGACACTTATGGATTGTGTGAGGCCCACTGACTAGTATCTGAGCGCTCTGTCACAGGCTCGATGGCAGAGCTGTGACCAAAGTGACTAGAGGATAAGGGAGATTTTGAATTTCTGCACACACTTGTGGACACTTATGGATTGTGTGAGGCCCACTGACTAGTATCTGAGCGCTCTGTCACAGGCTCGATGGCAGAGCTGTGACCAAAGTGACTAGAGGATAAGGGAGATTTTGAATTTCTGCACACACTTGTGGACACTTATGGATTGTGTGAGGCCCACTGACTAGTATCTGAGCGCTCTGTCACAGGCTCGATGGCAGAGCTGTGACCAAAGTGACTAGAGGATAAGGGAGATTTTGAATTTCTGCACACACTTGTGGACACTGGACACTTATGGATTGTGTGAGGCCCACTGACAAGCATCTGAGCGCTCTGTCACAGGCTCGATGGCAGAGCTGTGACCAAAGTGACTAGAGGATAAAGGAGATTTTGAATTTCTGCACACACTTGTGGACACTGGACACTTATGGATTGTGTGAGGCCCACTGAATATCTGAGCGCTATGTCACAGGCAGAAATTGGCTAGTGTATCACAAACTACAAGGTGTATGTAGAATTGGGCAGAATTGGAATCTCCCTAGAGTGCAGGTCTGTAAGAACGGAACATGTCCTCGACTTATTCTCACAGAGTGACTCACTGATAGCTTCACTGTGGCTGTGATAACAGCCGTTACACGGTACTGTGTGAGGAGCGTACACCGCTGTATGGTGTGAAAAAATGCACGCTCAGTACCTCAGCAGGGCAAAAAAAAAATTGTGATTGCTTTTAAAAAAGCAGTTTGCGGAGCAGTGGGTAAACAGCAATGCAGGAATGTCAGGAAGCCTTAGAAGGCAGCCCAACAACCAACACCACTGATACACCACTATATAGCCTCCCCTTGCACTGCACAGTGACTGGTGTTTTGTACAGGCAAAATCGCTAGCAGCAGAAGCAGTTTTTTTTTCTTCTTCTCAGCAGGACAAAAAAAAAAATTGTGATTGCTTTTAAAAAAGCAGTTTGCGGAGCAGTGGGTAAACAGCAATGCAGGAATGTCAGGAAGCCTTAGAAGGCAGCCCAACAACCAACACCACTGATACACCACTATATAGCCTCCCCTTGCACTGCACAGTGACTGGTGTGTTGTACAGGCAAAATCGCTAGCAGCAGAAGCAGTTTTTGGTGTCTTCTTCCCTGCCTAACGCTCTCCCTACAAAATCATCATCAGCAGCAGCTCTCCCTATTCTGTGATCAGCATGAGTAACATGGCGGTCGGCGTGCACGCCCTTTTATACCCCCTGTGACGCCCCCCAAAGCAAGCCAATCACTTGCATGCCCTTATGAAAGATGGTGGTGACCCGTGCCTATGTCATCACGTTGCCCACAGTGTCCGTGGATCCTGATTGGCTGAAAAAGAGCGCAAAACAAACTTTTGAAACGCGACTTTGGCACGTAAGTCGCCGACCTCGTGGCCGACCTCATCCTAGGGTCGGGTTTCGTTTCATGAAACCCGACATTGCCAAAAGTCGGCGACTTTTGAATTTTTTCGACCCGTTTCACTCAACTCTAGTCGTTGATATTACGGAAGCATCCGAAGAGCCCACACTACACTCAAAGATCTAATTTTTAGTCTACTACTAACTCTGCTGTTATTATTTCTAATTTTCTAATCTTCTTGCAGTTCTCTATATATATGTATGTATTAGCTTGATGACCCTACTGAACCTCCACCACTGCCCAGCATAGAGCCGCACCATAAAACAGTGTAAGGAGACCCACGTGTCCTCCCCCTGCACAGACCCACAATGCACTCCCTACAGAGCCCTCATGTTCTCCCCTTGCACAGCCCCCCCGTGTACCCCCCTGCACAGCCCCCCATGTCCTCCCCTATACAGCCTCCTCATGTACCCCCCCAGCACAGTCTCCCATGTCCTCCCCTACACAGCCTCCTCATTTACCCCCCCTGCACAGCCCCCCCATGTCCTCCCCTACAGAGTCCCCCTATGTCCTCCCCTACAGAGTCCCCCCATGTCCTCCCCTACAGAGTCCCCCCATGTCCTCCCCTACAGAGTCCCCCCATGTCCTCCCCTACAGAGTCCCCCTATGTCCTCCCCTACAGAGTCCCCCTATGTCCTCCCCTACAGAGTCCCCCCATGTCCTCTCCCATACTGTATATAGGGCTCAGGATGAACTCCAGGCAAGTATCAGAGACTCCACAGCGGAAACTCCAGATCTCATCCAGGGCTTCCTGGTGCCTGATCAGTAGGCAATGAGGTCCCTGTATCCACAATGATCCTTGGAGAAACAATTGTCCAGCAGACCCAGCATGCCCTATAACTGGTAAAACCATCCTTTTTACCTCCCTGGTGGCTTTGCAGCTCGTTCTGGCAGCCGGAGCCTGCAGCTCTTCCTGTCGAGTGATCACGTGGTACTGCTCATTAAGGTAATGAATATGCGCTCCACGCCTAAGGGAGCGGAGAGGCGAGCAGGCATGTGAGTATGGTGTGCTGGAAGCTGGTGGCCTCTGTGACCTGCTGCTACTGAAGTGTGAAACAGGCCTAAGAGAAAGAAAAGACTCAATCTGAGAAGAGGTCACCTATAAGGTACCAGGATGTACATTTTTAGTTATTGGTACTGACTGCGTCTCATCAGTACTATGGTTCCTGTATAGTCCACAGTCTGATAAAGACTGGTAACTCCCAGCATCTCCTTACCATTGTTAAGGACATACTGGGAGTTGTAGGTTCATGAGATACAAATGTATATGGGCCTGACTTAGAAGGATTCAGCTCATCAGTTATTAATCACATGATGTCATAGACCTAATGGAAAAGGGAAGAATTAGCTGGGTAGAAATGCAAAATGGGCGCCTTCGGCTTCATCTGCCTTGGGCACCCAAAATACTTTGTTTCGGCCATGGTAACGGATAAAGCAAAATCCTACATGACCTATCAGTGTTCTACGATTTGGGTTGAGGACACTTATTGTATGTGGGCTGGTGAATTTTGTGTGCCAGGGCTGCTTTTTAGTCCTAACTCGGCCCTGAATCCCCTCGTGTATCTGAATGGGAGGAAGAGTGTGAACTTGTGCTAATTGTGCAGTCACACTTTGTCATCTCTGCTCCGTCCTGTCTTCCAGCGCAGGGTTAAATTGCTCTGACTTCATATCTGGCTTCATGGCTTGATCATGGATGCTGGATCCTGATCCCCAACAAAATTTCACCAACCGAAGATTGTGAAAGAAACACACAAAACACTTTTATTGGATGTTAAATTGACCGAATTTTATTCCAAATCTCATCATTATTATTTCTTTCAGTGTCTGAAATTTAGAATCAGCCAATTACTATGAAAGAGACACTGAAAATGGCAGAACCCCCGACTCACGAAGAATCGTCCTTCAGCACTCAGGAGAGGAAAAACCCCCTGTAGTGGAAACCTCTAGGGAACCATGGCTGCAGGACTGCCCTTCCCTTGGGCTTAGAAGGTTAGTGCCAACATGTAACAGCAAATTGTACCTGAATTTGTACATTGTGTCATATTTGTTTTGGAGAAGCCTAATGCGACCTCTCCAGGCCGTACACATAAAGTGAAGGCGGCGAGTACCGGACGTGAGGGAGATCTGGCTGCAACATCTGTCACCCCATTGATCTGGCTGGCTAGGCGGTATGGCTGATCTGGCTGGCTAGGCGCTATGGCTGATCTGGCTGGCTAGGCGGTGTCCCCTTCCTCCCATTGTGGAGTGATGAAGCTACAGGTCTCCAGACACATCAAGTATGGCTCCGTCTACGGCTGAATGACTTGTGGTTCTGGAATCTTCTCCTGCATCATAGATGCATGTGTTTATGACATCAGCGCAGTTGCCATAGTTATCACAGGTGTTTTATACTGTGGTTTCATTGGCTAGAAAGTCCCTCTCAGTGTTCCAAAGATTTAACCCTTGAATGACTGGTATTGTGCGTTTCTCCAGAAGCCTGTAAAATAAACTTGTCACTAGACAGGACCATTATCATTATTATATTTTAGAGTTGCCCCAACCAAAGTCTAATAAGTGAGCGCATCTACAGAGTTGATGTGTAACAAGCGCAGTCATTCCATTAAGCCCTACTAAATGCATAAATGCACAATATGAGAACAGAGTAGTCTCATAGAAAATTAATGATACCAAGGTAAAAGCAGTTAGATATGGGATGCTATATAGGGGCTCATACTGTATATAGGAGCTATATGGGGACTCACACTGTATATAGGAGGCAATATGGTGGCAAACAATGTAGTCAGGAGGCTATATGTGAGTGCTCATACTGTATATAGGAGGCTATATGGGGACTCACACTGTATATAGGAGGCAAACACTGTATTCAGGAGGCTATATGTGGGCTCATACTGTATATAGGAAGCGATTTGCAGGCTCATACTGTTTATAGGAAGCGATGTGCAGGCTCATACTGTACATAGGAGGCTATGTGGATACTCATACTGTTTATAGGAAGCAATGCGCAGGCTCATACTGTACATAGGAGGCTATATGTGGATGCTCATACTGTATATAGGAAGCGATGTACAGGCTCATACTGTATATAGGAGGCTATGTGCAGGCTCATACTGTATATAGGAAGCAATGTGCAGGCTCATACTGTATATAGGAGGCAAAAACTGTATTCAGGAGGCTATATGTGGGTGCTCATACTGTATATAGGAGGCTATATGCGGCCTCATACTGTATATAGGAAGCGATGTGCAGGTTCATACCGTACATAGGAGGCTATATGTGGCCTCATACTGTATATAGGAAGCGATGTGCAGGCTCATACTGTATATAGGAGGCTATGTGGGCTCATATTGTATATAGGAAGCAATGTGCAGGCTCATACTGTATATAGGAGGCAAAAACTGTATTCAGGAGGCTATATGTGGGTGCTCATACTGTATATAGGAGGCTATATGCGGCCTCATACTGTATATATGAAGTGATGTGCAGGCTCATACCGTACATAGGAGGCTATATGTGGCCTCATACTGTATACAGGATGCGATGTGCAGGCTCATACTGTATATAGGAGGCTATGTGGGCTCATATTGTATATAGGAAGCAATGTGCAGGCTCATACTGTATATAGGAGACTATATGCGGCCTCATCTAATATATAAAGATCAAAGTGTGTATGTATGTATGTGTGTGTGTATGTTTGTATGTCCGGGATAGGCATCCGCACCGTCGCAGCTACAGCCACAAAATTTAGCACAGTCACACGTCTGCACCCCGAGAGCGTCCTAAGCTATGTTGTGAGGCGAAATTTTAACCCTGCGCGTTCCAATTCACCAAACAATTTTGCCCCTATCTACATACTGGGGGAAAAAGTGTGTGCGCGTCAAGCCCCGCCCCTCATTGTGTTGTCACAATGCCCCTATTTGCATACTGGGGAAGCAGTGTGTGTGCATCAAGCCCCGCCCCTCATTATGATGTCACAATGTTTGCCATGGCGATGCTGATGTCATCAAAGGTTGCAAGCCCTGCCGCCGCTCATTATGATGTCATAATGGTTGATTATGGAATGGAGGATGTGTGATGAGTATATGGGCACTGGACTATAGGATGGTGGATATGTATGATGGGTATATGGGCACGGGACTATGGGATGGGGGATGTGTGATGGGTATATGGGCACTGGACTATGGGATGGAGGATATGTTTGATGGGTATATGGGCACGGGACTATGGGATGGTGGATATGTATATGGGCACAGGACTATGGGATGGAGGATGTGTGATGGGTATATGGGCACTGGACTATAGGATGGAGGATACAGTGGGGAGAAAAAGTATTTAGTCAGTCAGCAATAGTGCAAGTTCCACCACTTAAAAAGATGAGAGGCGTCTGTAATTTACATCATAGGTAGACCTCAACTATGGGAGACAAACTGAGAAAAAAAAATCCAGAAAATCACATTGTCTGTATGTATGACGGTATATGGGCACGGGACTATGAGATAGCGGATATGTATGATGGGTATATGGGCACGGGACTATGGGATGGAGGATATGTATGATGGGTGTATGGGCATGGGACCATGGGATGGAGAATATGTATGATCGGTATCTGTGCATGGGACTATGGGATGGAGAATATGTATGATGGGTATATGGGCATGGGACTATGGGATGGAGGATATGTGATGGGTATATGGGTACTCGACTATGGGATGGAGGATATGTATGATGGGTATATGGGCACGGGCCTATGGGATCATGGATATGTATGATGGGTATATGGGCAGGGACTATGGGATGGAGGATAATTATAATTTTCTATAACTTACCACAGTTAGTTACTATGCCCGAGCAGCGCCGGGCTCTTCAGCTAGTACTGTATATACACTGTGTTCCAAATTATTATGCAAATGCTATTTTTCTCTGATTTTCCTAAATAGTCGGTACAAATGACAGTCAGTCTAATAAAAGTCATCACCCGTTAGAGTATGCATCGAATTTTATTGAAGAAACCTCCCAATGATAACAGTATAATCTCCAAAATGAATAAAAACTCAAATTGCACTGTTCCAAATTAGTATGCACAGTAGAATTTCTAAACATTTGATATGTTTTAAAGAACTGAAAATGCTCATTTGTGGAATTTGCAGCATTAGGAGGTCACATTCATTGAACAAAAAGGATATTTTGGAGTTAAATAGCTTAACAGGCCAAGTTACATGTTAACATAGGAACCCTTCTTTGATATCACCTTCACAATTCTTGCATCCATTGAACTTGTGAATTTTTTGGAGAGTTTCTGCTTGTATTTCTTTGCATGAAGTCAGAATAGCCTCCCAGAGCTGCTGTTTTGATGTGAACTGCCTCCCACCCTCATAGATCTTTCGCTTGATGATACTCCAAAGGTTCTCCATAGGGTTGAGGTCAGGGAAAGATGGTGGCCACACCATGAGTTATCTCCTTTTATGCCCATAGCAGTCAATGACTCAGAGGTATTCTTTGCAGCATGACATGGTGCAGTTTCATGCATGAAGAGGATTTTGCTCCTGAAGGCACATTTCTGCTTTTTATACCATGGAAGACAGCTGTCAGTCAGAAACTCTATATACTTTGCAGAGGTCATTTTCACACCATCAGGAACCTTCAAGAGCCCTACCAGCTGTTTCCCCATGATTCCGGCCCAAAACATGACTCCTCCACCTCCTTGCTGACGTCGCAGCCTTGTTGGGGCATAGTGGCCTTCCACCAACCACCCACTACTCCATCCATCTGGACCATCCAGGGTTGCTCGACACTCATCAGTAAACAAGACTGTTTGAAAATTAGTTTTCATGTATGTCTGGGCCCACTGCAACCATTTCTGCTTGTGAACACTGTTTAGGAGTGGCCGAATAGTAGGTTTATGCACCACAGCATGCCTTTGAAGGATCCTACACCTTGAGGTTCGAGGGACTCCAGAGGCACCAGCAGCTTTAAATATCTGTTTGCTGGTTTGTAATGGCTTTTTAGCAGCTGCTCTCTTAATCCGATGAACTTGCCTGGCAGAAACCTTCCTCATTCTGCCTTTATCAGCACAAACATGTCTGTTCTCAGAATCAACCACAAATCTCTTAAAAGTACGATGATCACGTTTAAGTTTTTGGGAAATATCTAATGTTTTCATCTCATGACCAAGGCATTGCACTATTTGATGCTTTTCAGCAGCAGAGAGATCCGTTTTCTTTCCTAAATTCCTTGAAACCTGTGCCCTGCTTAATAATGTGGAACATCATTCTTAAGTAGTTTTCCTTTAATTGGGCTCACCTGGTAAACTAATTATCACAGGCGTTTGAGATTGATTTCAGTGATCCAAAGAGCCCTGATACACAATACCATCTGAGTTTATTTGAAAAACAAAAAATTACATCTTTATGACACTTAAATCCAATTTGCATAATAATTTGGAACGCAGTGTAGAAGGCTATATGCGGCCTCATACTGTATACAGGAGGCTATGTGGGCTCATACTGTGTATAGGAGGCTATATGCAGCCTCATACTGTATATAGGAAGCGATGTACAGGCTCATACTGTATATAGGATAAAGTACAAATATATCCCAAATACTGGAAAAAAATTCTTCAAAGGCTCAACTCACTGGAAATATAATAGCAAAAAAAATCTCATAAATGAGCTATTAAGCATCACAAGAGATCAAAATTGGAGTTTTTCAAGCTAAATAATTTATTTAGAATAATTAACAGAGCATAAATGCTAAATGCAAGTTACAGCAGACATAAACACAATATAATTAAACCAGCACCTTGACAGTTAATAAAGTTTTTATCTGTATAAAACATGTAGTTTCTTTGCTTTCCTTTCACAAATAGAATGCATAGTAAACAGCAAACTCCTCATTTACATAATATGTATGCCCAGATAAGGTTTTGCATACAAAAAGTGCCCAGAGTAAACTGCTGAATAAAAAGTGCATAAGTGCCTTGTATCAAATAAGCCTGGTAGGCATTAAGTGTACACAGAGTAAAAACTGTCTATACAAATTCCAGAGTAAGATACAAGGACTGCATTAGAAAGTAACAACTTACATGTGCTGTGTATGTCGCTGTAAAACCTGCCGCCCCTACGCGCGTTACGCCGCAGCTTCCTCAGGAGGCGTGGTTTACAAGTGCCCCGGATGTAGTTTATATAGTGCGGTCAACCAATAAACCGCTTTCCCTAATAAAGCTTGTAAAATTCAGGACCTGCGCTGTAGTGTCCACAATGACGTCAATAGTATCCAGTTCTAAACGTCCACAGCATTATCGGCGCATGCGCTGTTGAGTCCCCACTATGAACAGGGAGTCTATGATCAGCATGAAAGTGGCTCAAGCTGCAAAACAGCCAGAGACAGCCACATACCAGACTGAGCACGTCAGAAGGCTCCTAGGGAGGACAGAACTGGGCATGCGCTCAAGTGAGGACAAGAAAATAAAATAATTATGAAGAATAATAATCACTATTTAAAGTGATAGCAAGTGTTGAAAGTGAGGGGATAAAACATAATGATGCTGAAATAATTATAGCGGTGTGTATGAACCATTAAAGTGAATATGCCTGACATAGAGTGCAAAGGCACACACATATGTGTCAATTATAAGCACACTATGCAAGCAATAAAATTTTTTTTTAACAATTAGCATAATGTGTATGCAGGCTATATGAAAGTGTATGTGCATCATATAACTATAACAACTATATATCATGTCACTGTTAAAAAACAAATGAACATAAAAATAACACATGGCATTCAATACATACATCAAATGTCATATATCATAAAGTAATTATACACACAATTATGTATAATGCATAATACATAGCAAAAATACACAAAGAAAATTGTGAAAAAAATAAAAAATGAGTGAAAAAAAATATATAAAAATAAAACAAATAAAAATGTAAATGAAATAAACAAATAAAAAAAGAAAAAATGAATAAAAATGTGAACAAATAATATGAAATATTGAAGACCCAATGGGTACGAAAAGAGCCGTAGATTTCTTGTGAGAGGAGTGTTTCTTCATAAAATCTTGAAATGCCCTCAACAATGAATTCCATGCCAGATCATATACTGCAATGCGAAGATAGAGAACTGGAGTATAAGCACAGGAAAAAATAATTAAAAACAGAAAACTAAAACCAAGACTAAAAAGATACCCATACGATTTTTACAGAAAGGACCCAAAACCATTACTCTCATTCAATCATTTTTTTTTTTTTGCTACTGTATATAGGAGGCTATGTGCAGGCTCATACTGTATATAGGAAGCAATGTGCAGGCTCATACTGTATATAGGAGGTAAACACTGCATTCAGGAGGCTATATGTTGGTGCTCATACTGTATATAGGAGGCTATATGCGGCCTCATACTGTATATAGGAAGCGAAGTACAGGCTCATACTGTATATAGGAGGCTATATGCGGCCTCATACTGTATATAGGAAGCGATGTGCAGGCTCATACTGTATATAGGAGGCTATATGCAGCCTCATACTGTATATAGGAGGCAAATACTGTATTCAGGAGGCTATATGTGGTCTCATACTGTACATGGGAAGCGATGTGCAGGGTCATACTGTATATAGGAGGCTATATGCAGCCTCATACTGTATGTAGGAGGCTATATGCGGCCTCATACTGTATATAGGAAGCGATGTGCAGGCTCATACTGTATATAGGAGACTATGTGCAGACTCATAATGTATATAGGAAGCAATGTGCAGGCTCATACTGTATATAGGAAGCAATGTGCAGGCTCATATTGTATATAGGAAGCGATGTGCAGGCTCATACTGTATATAGGAGGCTATATGTGGCCTCATACTGTATGTAGGAGGCTATATGCGGCCTCATACTGTATATGGGAAGCGATGTGCAGGCTCATACTGTATATAGGAAGCGCTGTGCAGGCTCATACTGTATGTAGGAGGCTATATGCGGCCTCATACTGTATATAGGAGGCTATATGCGGTCTCATACTGTATATAGGAAGCGATGTGCAGGCTCATACTGTATATAGGAGACTATGTGCAGACTCATACTGTATATAGGAAGCGCTGTGCAGGCTCATACTGTATATAGGAGGCTATATGCGGCCTCATACTGTATATAGGAAGCGCTGTGCAGGCTCCTACTGTATATAGGAGGCTATATGCGGCCTCATACTGTATATAGGAAGCAATGTGGAGGCTCACACTGTATATAGGAGGCAATTCAAAAGCAGGAAATATCCAGCTACAGATCCAGGGAAAAATTGTTAAAATCAAAAAATGAAGGAGAGCGATAAAGTTGCGCCTGTGTAAAAGGTTTTGTAACTGCTGCGACTCTAGATACCAACCACAAGGAAATCGAAAGGATTATAAATATTTGTGATAGACTCGCGCTGAAAAAACCAAGATGTGGGAGAAAAGCTAGTCACTTATTAATGAGACAAATAGAAGAATATTTAATAGGTAAAACCTGACAAGAATAAACAATAAACTGCAGTTAGCCCAATCGTGGGGATAAATAGCTGAGAAATAAATAGTGATTAGTATATCTTAATGAATATATTGCAACTCGCCCAGTACAAAGCTGTGAAAAAAATGGTAGTTAATGGAAATAGAAAGTATTGCACTCAAACAGTTGATTAACCAAGGAGAGATGGCATGTACCCGAATAGAATTCTCCTAGAAGTAAAGGGTTAATATGTATATAGAACACAATTGGGTGAAAATATTAAATGGTCATAAGCAATATGTCCCGGACCTGAAGAAAGAAGCTGAGTTTTCCGAAACGCGTTGGTTTCGGCCCTTTTTGCCACCCGTACCTCCATCTAGCAGCAGTTACACGGCACCACGTGATCCACCGCGTCACACAGGTCCTGCTCCTACTGCACATCTGCCGGGACGCAGCTATCGACCAGAGTGACCGGATCCCTGCCGACAGCTGGAGCGCAGGAGCGCTGGTCTCACACTACACCTCGGCATATTGCCGCATCTCCCAGGTCCGACCTTTACTGCACCAGCCAGAACGCAGTCACCGGATTCTACGCAGACCATTGGAGGTATTGTGAGTAGCAACACTCACATACAACTATATATGGTGAAATCACCATGTACTGTTCAGCGCGCTATTTCACAGGGTACGAGCCCTCCACTCATTGGAGAAAGTACTTGGTGTATCCATCATCGGCCGGGGCAGCTCTCCCCACGGCTATAGACATTGGATTATTTTATGAATGCAGGTTTATACCAAGCATTAACTATGGACTAAGGATATAATCACACTCTTTATGCCAGGACATATTGCTCATGACCATTTAATATTTTCACCCAATTGTGTGTTCTATGTACCTATTAACCCTTTACTTCCTGCCGCTCTTATTTGCAGCCTCTAGGAGAATTCTATTCGGGTACATGCCATCTCTCTTGGTTAATCAACTGTTTGAGTGCAATACTTAATGGAAATAGTAACTACCATTTTTTTTCACAGCTTTGTACTGGGCGAATTGCAATATATTTATTAAGATATACTAATCACTATTTATTTCTCAGCTATTTATCCCCACGATTGGGCTAACTGCAAATTATTGTTTATTCTTGTCAGGTTTTAACTATTACCGTATATACTCGAGTATAAGCCGACCCGAGTACAAGCCGAGGCACCAACTTTTGCCATGAAAAACTGGGTAAACTTATTGACTTGAGTATAAGCCGGGTGTGCATTGACCACTCATCCCTACCGTGGTATGCATGGTTCCCCCGTCCCTGTCATTGTATGCATGGCTCCTTATCCCCTATCTTTGTAGGTATGATTCCTGTTAAGAAAAAAAACATCCTATTTACCTGCCTGCGCGCCGTCGGTGCCACTGCATCTTGTTCCGGCCATATAACACGGATAATTCTTGGTAATGACAGTGAATATTTAGAACATTCATTACTGTGCACATTATACACATTATACATTCCTGCAGCTCAGTGGCGTAGCAACTGTTTGTGGCGCCCGGGGCGGTCGAAAAATTTGCCGCCCCTTTGGTCGTTGATATTTCGGAAGCATCCGAAGAGCCCACACTACACTCAAAGATCTAATTTTTAGTCTACTACTAACTCTGCTGTTATTATTTCTAAATTTCTAGACTTTCATCTTCTTGCAGTTCTCTATATATATATGTATGTATTAGCTTGATGACCCTACTGAACCGCCACCACTGCCCTTCATAGAGCCGCACCATAAAACAGTGTAAGGAGACCCATGTGTCCTCCCCCTGCACAGAACCACAGTACACTCCCTACAGAGCCCTCATGTTCTCCCTTGCACAGCCCCCCGTTTACCCCCCTGCACAGCCCCCCATGTCCTCCCCTACGCAGCCTCCCCATGTACTCCCCCTGCACAGCCCCCCATGTCCCTCCTACAGAGCCCCCATGTCCTCCCTTGCACAGCCCCCCATGTCCTCCCCTGCACAGCCCCCCATGTCCTCCCCTGCACAGCCCATGTCCTCCCCTACAGAGCCCCCATGTCCTCCCCTGCAGAGCCCCCCATGTCCTCCCTCTACAGAGCCCCCCCATGTCCTCCCCTGTACAGCCCCCCCATGTCCTCCCCCTGCACAGCCCCCCCATGTCCTCTCCCTACAGAGCCCCCCCATGTCCTCTCCCTACAGAGCCCCCCCATGTCCTCTCCCTACAGAGCCCTCCATGTCCTCTCCCTACAGAGCCCCCCATGTCCTCCCCTGCACAGCCCCCCACGTCCTCCCCCTACAGAGCCCCCCCATGTCCTCCCCTGCACAGCCTCGCCATGGTCACCTATCTGCACAGCCCCCCAATTCCCAGTATTCCTCCTCCCGCCCTCACCTGCTGGTTGTCGGCTCCGTTCAGCAGCGGCGTGCTCTCCCCGGCCTCCTCCAGCTGCTCCCGGTCGGACCACGACACCCTGTTGGCCACATTGGCCATGCTCCATGCTGTGCGGCCGCTCCGCTCGTTGTTTGGGCATGTGACAGCCGAAGCCTCGGCAGATCCCACGGTCATGTGACTGCCAATCTACAGCGCTGCAGCGGGGTCATACCAGGAACGCACGCCCGAGGCATGACGGGTAATGTAGTCCTACAGTGTTACCATAGCAACACGGCTGCTGGGGCCTTTCCTAAAAGCAGCCGAGGAGCTGTCATGCTGCTGCGCCGCCCCCACACACGTGCCGCCTGGGGCGGACCGCCCTCCCCCACGCTACTCCAGTGCTGCAGCTATGGGTCCCTGTTATCAGCCATTCATAGGCCAGGACCAGCCCTCAACATAAAGGGGACACAATTATAACACTGAGCACAATAGTCAGGGGGCCCGTGAGACCACCCCCTGACATCAGCAGAGACCTGTGCAGTGGCTGAAGAGTTAACCAGCCCTCGGGAATCTGCAGAGCTTCATTATACATCGGTGCCAATGTTCACTACAGGACTGGCATTGTATTCATGAATCAGATGGCTCAGGATGAACTCCAGGCAAGTATCAGAGACTCTACAGCGGAAACTCCAGATCTCATCCAGGGCTTCCTGGTGCCTGATCAGTAAGCAATGAGGTCCCTGTATCCACAATGATCCTTGGAGAAACAATTGTCCAGCAGACCCAGCACGCCCTATAACTGGTAAAACCATCCTTTTTACCTCCCTGGTGGCTTTGCAGCTCGTTCTGGCTGCCGGTGTCACGTCGCCGCCAGACTTGGGGCCTGCTGTTCCGATCGCGGCCACTAGGAGGCGCCGGACCGCCACTTCGTCGTCAGACTCAGGGACGGCTGTTCCTGCCTCGGCCACTGGGAGGGGCCATGGTTCCGTCGCATCAGACTCAGGGCCTACTGTACCGGCTTTAGCCTATAGGAGGCGCCGGTCTGTCACGTTGCCTTTTAATTCGGGGTCTGCTGTTCTGGGCACGGTCACTAGGAGGCGCCGTGACTCGCCCGTGAGTTATGGTGCTGACAGAGTAAGGGCACCTGTGCAGGCATCTGGTGGGCGCAGGCTCCGGTCCTCTGTCAGTCATCAGAAGGTTACTGCATCATCATCTGGCCTGGTCCTGGGGCGGTACTGATGACATCAGCAGTCCGGGAACCTGTGAGGGGTGACCTGATCCCTCAAATACCTTGGGAATGGTCTTGCAAGCCGCCGGATATATTCTTGGTTCCCCTGTGTGTTACTTGCTATAGTTGAATAACTATGACCTTGGCCTGGACTTCTGACTCTGCTTCTGCCTAACGATTCTGTACCTCTGCTGCCCTCCTGATTTATGACTCTGACCTTGGCCTGGACTTCTGACTCTGCTTCTGCCTAATGATTCTGTATCTCTGCTGCCCTCCTGGTTATGACTCAGACCTTGGCCTGGACTTCTGACTCTGCTTCTGCCTAACGTTTTTGTACCCTGCTGCCCGACTGGTTTAGACCCAGATACTACCACGTTTTTGTCCGGTATTGGAACTCACTCTCTGGCGACCGTCCTGCTCTGGCCACTGCTCCTATTCAGACAGCACCTCCTGGGCTCTGCTATAAATCCAGATCCCTGTATAGGGGTAAAGGGTATCAGTGTTTCTCGGGGTGTTGTCTGGCTGCAGCCCAGACCGCAGACAGACGTTACAGCCGGAGCCTGCAGCTCTTCCTGTCGAGTGATCATGTGGTACTGCTCATTAAGGTAATGAATATGCGCTCCACACCTAAGGGAGCGGAGAGGCGTGCAGGCATGTGAGTATGGTGTGATGGAAGCTGGTGGCCTCTGTGACCTGCTGCTCCCCTCCTCTGCCGGCTTTCTGGGACCGTGACTCGTGTATAAGCCAAGGGGGGTGTTTTCAGCACAAAAAAAGTGCTGAAAAACTCGGCTTATACACGAGTGTATACGGTAAATATTCTTCTATTTGTCTCATTAATAAGTGACTACCTTTTCTCCCACTTCTTGTTTTTTTTCGAGTCTATCAAATATTTAACCCCTTCCTGCCATCCGACGTACTATCCCGTCCATGGGACCTGGGCCCCTATGCCCATGGACGGGATAGTACGTCTCAGCGATCAGCGGCACCCATGTGGTGAGCACCGCTGATCGCGGCCGGGTGTCAGCTGATTATCACAGCTGACACCCGGCACAATGTGTCAGGGATGGTCACGGACCGCCCCCGACACGTTAACCCCTTGCACACCGCGATCATGTTTGATGGAGTTAAAGGGAAGCATCGGCAGGGAGGGGGCTCCCTCCGTGCTTCCCTGAGCCCCCCACAGCAGCGCAATGTGCAGCGCTGCTGCGGGGGCTCCTTTCCTCCAGGCCCCCGAATCCAAGATGGCGATGGGGGCCTTCGGGGGCCTGCAGGAAGCTGGCTTCCTCAGTGCCTGCAAAGCGCAGGCAAGAGGAAGTCTGCTTCAATGCCTGTGACAGATCGCTGATCTGTCACAGTGATCTGTGATGTGACAGATCAGCGATCTGTCACAGGACAGTGATGTCCCACCTGGGACTGTGTAATAAAGTAAAAAAAAAAATTAAAAAAAGTGTAAAAATAATTTTAAAAAAATCGCCAAATAAATTAGTAAAAAAAAAAAAAAAAATATTCCCCAATAAATTCATTTTTTGAAAAAAATAAATAAAATAAAAGTACACATATTAGGTATCGCCGCATCCGTAACGACCCGCCCTATAAAACTGTCCCGTTAGTTAACCCCTTTAGCGAACCCCTTAAAAAATAAAAATAAAAAACGAAGCAAAAAATGATTTATCATACCGCCAAACAAAAAGTGTAATAACGCGCGATCAAAAAGACGCATATAAATATCCATGGTACCGCTGAAAATGGCATCTTGTCCCACAAAAAAAAGCCGCCACACAGCATCATCAGTGAAAAAATAAAAAAGTTATAGCTCGCAGAATAAAGCGATGCAAAAATAATTATTTTTTATATAAAATAGTTTTCATTGCATAAAACCGACAAAACCTAAAAAACGACCTAAATGAGGTATCGCTGTAACCGTACTGACCCGAAGAATAAAACCGCTTTATCAATTTTACTGCACGCAGAACGGTGTAAACGCACTCCCCCAAAAGAAATTCATGAAACGCTGGTTTTTGTTCATTCTGCGTCCCAAAAATCGGAATAAAAAGCGATCAAAAAATGTCACGTGCCCGAAAATGGTACCGATAAAAACGTCAACTCGTCCCGCAAAAAATAAGACCTCACATGACTCGGTGGGTCAAAATACGGAAAAATTATAGCTCTCAATATGTGGTGATGCAAAAACTATTTTTACAATAAAAAGCGTCTTTTAGCGTGCGACAGCTGCCAAATATAAAAACCGCCATAAATAGTAAATCAAACCCCTCGTTATCACCCCCTTAGTTAGGGAAAAATAATAAAATAAAAAAAATGTATTTATTTCCATTTTTCCGTTAGGGCTAGGGTTAGGGTTAGGGCTTGGGTTAGGGTTAGGGTTAGGGCTGAGATTAGGGTTAGGGGTGTGTTGGGGTTCGGGTTGGAGTTAGAATTGGGGGTTTCCACTGCTTGGGCACATCAGGGGCTCTCCAAATGCAACATTGCCTCTGATCTCAATTCCGGCCAATTCTGAGTTGAAAATGTCATATGGTGCTCCTTCCTTTCCAAGCTCTGCCATGCGCCCAAACGGTGTTTTACCCTACATGTAGGGTATCAGCCTACTCAGGACAAATTGCAAAACAATTTTTGGGGTCCAATTTCTCCTGTAACCCTTAGGAAAATAAAAAATTGGGGGCAAAAATATCATTTTTGTGGAAAAAAATGATTTTTTTATTTTCACGTCCGAGCGTTATAAACTTCTGTGAAGCACTTGGGGGTTCAAAGTGCTCAGCACACATCTAGATAAGTTCCTTAGGGGTTCTCGTTTCCAAAATGGGGTCATTTGTCGGTGTTTCCACTGTTTAGGTACATTAGGGGCTCTCCAAAGGCAACATGACACCCGCAGACCATTCCATCAAAGTCTGCATTCCAAAACGTCACTACTTCCCTTCCGAGCCCTGACGTGTGTCCATACAGTAGTTTTCTCCCACATATGGGGTGTCAGCGTACTCAGGACAAATTGGACAACAACTTTTGGGGTTCAATTTCTCCTGTTACCCTTGGGAAAATAAAACAATTGGGGACTAATTGATCATGTTTGTGGAAAAAAAACGATTTTTTTATTTTCATGCCCTGGCATTATAAACTTCTGTGAAGCCCTTGGGGGTTCAAAGTGCTCACCTCACATCTAGATAAGTTCCTTAGGGGGTCTAGTTTCCAAAATGGTGTTATTTGTGGGGGGGTTTCCACTGTTTAGGTACATCAGGGGTTTTCCAATCGCGACATGGTGTCCGATCTCAATTCCAGCCAAAAATGTCAAATGGCGCTGCTTCCCTTCCGAGCTCTGCCATGCGCCCAAATAGTGGTTTACCCCCACATGTGGGGTATCAGCATACTCAGGACAAATTGCACAATAACTTTTAGGGTCCTGATACCCTTGGGAAAATAAAAATTGGGGTGAAAAGATCATTTTTGTGGAAAAAATATTATTTTTTTAATTGTACCGCTATACGTTATAAACTTCTGTAAAGCCCTTGTGGGTTCAAAGTTCTCACCACATATCTAGATAAGTTCCTTGGGGGGTCTAGTTTCCAAAATGGGGTCACTTGTAGGGGGTTTCCACTGTTTAGGTACATCAGGGACTCTCCAAACGTGACATGGCGTCCGATCTGAATTCCAGCCAATTTTGCATTGAAAAAGTCAAACGGCGCTCCTTCCATTCTGAGCTCTGCCATGCGCCGAAACAGTCGTTCCCCCCCACAAATCGGGTATCAGCGTACTCAGTACAAATTGCACAATAACTTTTGCAGTCCAATCTCTCCTGTTACCCTTGGTAAAATAAAAAAAATTGAACCTGAAGTACTTTTTTTGTGAAAAAAAGTTAGATGTTCATTTTTTTTTTAAATATTCAAAAAAATTCCTGTGACGCACCTAAAGGGTTAATAAACTTCTTGAATGTGGTTTTGAGCACCTTAAGGAGTGCAGTTTTTAGAATGGTGTCACTTTTGGGTATTTTCTATCAAAAAGACCCCTCAAAGTGGCTTCAAATGTGATGTGATCCTAAAAATAAAATGGTGTTGTAAAAATGAGAAATCGCTGGTCAACTTTTAACCCTTATAACTTCCTAACAAAAAAAAATTTTGGTTCCAAAATTGTGCTGATGTAAAGTAAACATGTGGGAAATGTTAGTTATCAAGTTTTTTGTGTGCCATATCTCCGTGATTTAAGGGCATAAAAATTCAAAGTTGGAAAATTGCGAATTTCCATTTTTTTCACAAATAAACGCAAGTTATTTGAATGAAATTTTACCACTAACATGAAGTACAATATGTCACGACAAAACAATGTCAGAATCACCGGGATCCATGGAAGCGTTCCAGAGTTATGACCTCATAAAGGTACAGTGGTCAGAATTGTAAAAATTGGCCCGGTCATGAACGTGCAAACCACCCTTGGGGGTGAAGGGGTTAAAAACAAAAAATATATTGAAAAAATGTTCAAAAAACCATAAAGAAAATGATGTGTCAGACTTTCTCTTGATGAAATGTATCACTCTGCGGTGGATTAGGCTGTGAAGCTGGTGAAAATACCGGGAGGAGAGGGCTTCAGTGACATGACTACTGAAGACGGAAACACCCTTCAGCAAGTGAAGAAGAGGATGAGGAACAGTTTGAACAACGGGTTTAAGAAGAGGAGGAGGTTGGCCCAACACTTGATCGACTTGTAACCATGGTCATAATGGGCAATGTACTTCATCGATTGGCTGAGGAATAGGACCTCCGTATGGTTCATAAGAAGCAGAACCAGCATCTCTCCATGACTATGTTCATCACTCGAACAAGAGGTTGGTTACGCATTTAGTGGTAGTAAAAGTTACGGATGAGGCTGAAGATACTACTGCCTCACCTGAAGAAGCTCCTGATGAAGTGGTGCCAATAGGAGAGCTGTAATGCTCTTCCATGCTGTGCAGTACAGTACTGTACATTCATCCCATTTTCATCACCTTCAATCATCAGTACTACACAGCTAATTCATCATCTTCATCATGTAGAATTTGTTTATGAACATAAGTAGTGTTTATAAAAAGGTGCAAAAGGTTAATAAGGAACTGGGGCCGATTAATAAGGGACTGGTAATGGTAAATAAGTGTGTGGGAGGGGTTTGTAAATCCTTAAAATATATAAATGCTAAAATAAATGTAAGTTTCTTACTTGGGGGATTTTCAACTATCGTGTTGGAGGTTTAGAATGTAATGCCCGTGATAAGTGGGGGATCATTGTGTAGGATTGCTGTGGATTATATTCACTTTTTGCAGTGGTTTTGAGGCTCTTTTTAAGGCAGATTCCAGGCAGAATTTAAAACCAATTGGGGGCAATATGAAAATAACACCTGACACCAGATAAAAAGGGGAGAAGTTGACTCAATCTTTGCAATGTATGTCTCTGTGCCACACTAAGCATGGAGGACATAAAGAGAAGATGAGAACTGTGAGGACTTGAGAACCAAAATTGTTGAAAGATATCAACAATCTCAAGGTGGGGCGTGGCTATGCCGTGATCGGGAGAGGACGCTGGCTAGGAGAGCTCCTCATCATCCTGCTGGATCCTGGACCCTATATAAGATATACAGTGGGGAAAAAAAGTATTTAGTCAGTCAGCAATAATGCAAGTTCCACCACTTAAAAAGATGAGAGGCGTCTGTAATTTACATCATAGGTAGACCTCAACTATGGGAGACAAACTGAGAAAAAAAAAATCCAGAAAATCACATTGTCTGTTTTTTTTTTCATTTTATTTGCATATTATGGTGGAAAATAAGTATTTGGTCAGAAACAAAATTTCATCTCAATACTTTGTGATATATCCTTTGTTGGCAATGACAGAGGTCAAACGTTTTCTGTAAGTCTTCACAAGGTTGCCACACACTGTTGTTGGTATGTTGGCCCATTCCTCCATGCAGATCTCCTCTAGAGCAGTGATGTTTTTGGCTCTTCGCTTGGCAACACGGACTTTCAACTCCCTCCAAAGGTTTTCTATAGGGTTGAGATCTGGAGACTGGCTAGGCCACTCCAGGACCTTGAAATGCTTCTTACGAAGCCACTCCTTCGTTGCCCTGGCGGTGTGCTTTGGATCATTATCATGTTGAAAGACCCAGCCACGTTTCATCTTCAATGCCCTTGCTGATGGAAGGAGGTTTGCACTCAAAATCTCACAATACATGGCCCCGTTCATTCTTTCATGTACCCGGATCAGTCGACCTGGCCCCTTTGCAGAGAAACAGCCCCAAAGCATGATGTTTCCACCACCATGCTTTACAGTAGGTATGGTGTTTGATGGATGCAACTCAGTATTCTTTTTCCTCCAAACACGACAAGTTGTGTTTCTACCAAACAGTTCCAGTTTGGTTTCATCAGACCATAGGACATTCTCCCAAAACTCCTCTGGATCATCCAAATGCTCTCTAGCAAACTTCAGACGGGCCCGGACATGTACAGGCTTAAGCAGTGGGACACGTCTGGCACTGCAGGATCTGAGTCCATGGTGGCGTAGTGTGTTACTTATGGTAGGCCTTGTTACATTGGTCCCAGCTCTCTGCAGTTCATTCACTAGGTCCCCCCGCGTGGTTCTGGTATTTTTGCTCACCGTTCTTGTGATCATTCTGACCCCACGGGGTGGGATTTTGCGTGGAGCACCAGATCGAGGGAGATTATCAGTGGTCTTGTATGTCTTCCATTTTCTAATTATTGCTCCCACAGTTGATTTCTTCACTCCAAGCTGGTTGGCTATTGCAGATTCAGTCTTCCCAGCCTGGTGCAGGGCTACAATTTTGTTTCTGGTGTCCTTTGACAGCTCTTTGGTCTTCACCATAGTGGAGTTTGGAGTCAGACTGTTTGAGGGTGTGCACAGGTGTCTTTTTATACTGATAACAAGTTTAAACAGGTGCCATTACCACAGGTAATGAGTGGAGGAAAGAGGAGACTCTTAAAGAAGAAGTTACAGGTCTGTGAGAGCCAGAAATCTTGTTTGCTTGTTTCTGACCAAATACTTATTTTCCACCATAATATGCAAATAAAATGAAAAAAAACAGACAATGTGATTTTCTGTATTTTTTTTTCTCAGTTTGTCTCCCATAGTTGAGGTCTACCTATGATGTAAATTACAGACGCCTCTCATCTTTTTAAGTGGTGGAACTTGCTCTATTGCTGACTGACTAAATACTTTTTTTCCCCACTGTAGTTTGTGACGCCACCTGTGGTATTCGGCAAGGGTTAGCCGACGCTGCTTAAAAAGACCGCTGAGGCTGATGGTGATGCAGCAGAGTTGGTACAGCTCTCCACAGGTAGAGCTAAGTCTCAGGGCAATTATATTATAAAAGATGGTGATGATGGATGTAATGCAGGGCTGAGGTGACGCAGCAAATAAACAGGAGAACACAGCGGGGTGCAGTCTTTACGCTTTTACTCACATTTTGAGTTGCAAACCAGGGCACTGAGTACTGATGGTAATGGAGATCCAGCCAGCCTGGAAGTAATTTAGGATCCACTAAGCCAGATGGGTTGGAGGCCTCCTTTCTACGCTGTCCCATGAGGTCTAAAGCTATGCTCAGTCCTCTGTTCATAGAATCATAGAATCGTAGAGTTGGAAGGGACCTCCTGAGCCATCTGGTCCAACCCCCTGCTCAAAGCAGGATTCGCTAAATCATCCCAGTCAGATGTCTGTCCAGCCTCTGTTTGAAGACTTCCATTGAAGGAGAACTCACCACTTCTCTTTTGCAAACTAAACATTCCCAAATCCTGCAACCTTTCCGCATAAGACAGGGTTTGCAGACCGGTCACCATTCTGGTCGCTCTTTTCTGAACTTGCTCCAGTTTGTTGATGTCTTTTTTAAAATGTGGTGCCCATAACTGGACACAATATTCCAGATGAGGTCAGATGAGGGCTGTGAGGTTTTACAGCACTATAGCACTTTTTAGTGCAATTTTTAGAATATTATGGTAGTACTTTTCAAGATATTATTGTCTACACTATATATTTAACTTACACATTATTAATAGAAAAAAGTTTTTTGAGCGATATATTTTAGCACTTAGCATTTTTTTTTACATATTTTTTATTTATTTTTTTCTGGTGCTGATATTATACAAATTTTGGCAAGATGTATTGATATATTTATTATTCAGATTTTTAAGTCATCACATTATAATTTGGAATACAAAATATATATATATATATATATATATATATATATATATATATATATATTTATAGTTTTGGCTTTCCATCATTTTTTCATGCTGGATCCGTTTTTTTCTCATAGACTTGTATTAGTGACGGATGGCCACACGTTTCATCTGTCGTCCAACGGATCCATCAGAAAATCTCTGTCCGTCGGCCGGAGACAACGGACAGATGAACGTTTTTTGTGTACGTCGAAAAGTCGGATAGCGACGGATTCCGTCTTTTAAAACTGAGCATGCCCGGAATCATTTTTCTTCCTTTATTTTAACCCCCTGCGGCTGCTTTTTCTATTCTGGCACAAAATCCTTCTCTCTCTCTCACTCCAGAATTCTGTTTCTTTAATTCCCACAGCAAGGCTGCTACAACGGATCAGTCATAAAAAGAGATCCAGTGCATTAGTTTTTTGCAATATACGCAGGATCCGTCCACTTGACGGATCTGAACACTTTGACGGATTGTGACTGATTGCAAAAGACTGGAGTGTGAAAGGGGCCTTAAGAAGCGAGATGTGGATGAGAAAAGGCGGTGGATCCGTTGCCAACCGTTAATTGACGGAATCTGCCATCGGATCCTCCTTTTTATACTGAGCATGCCCGAATGAATGTCCTTTCATGATATTTAACCCCAAATCCCATTCTGGCAGCTAAATCTCTCTCTCTCGTGAAACAGGCCTTACTTTAAATTTCATGCACTAGCGTCTAAAGCGGATCCGTACAAAAAACGGATCCAGTTGCATCCGTTTGCCACAAAACGGAAACGGATCCGCTTTTGCACACTGGCGGATTTTGACTAACGCCAGAAAACTGAAGTGTGAAACAGGCCTAAGAGAAAGAAAAGACTCAATCTGAGAAGAGGTCACCTATAAGGTACCAGGATGTACATTTTTAGCTATTGGTACTGACTGCGTCTCATCAGTACTATGGTTCCTGTATAGTCCACAGTCTGATAAAGACTGATAACTCCCAGCATCTCCTTACCATTGTTAAGGACATACTGGGAGTTGTAGGTTCATGAGATACAAATGTATATGGGCCTGACTTAGAAGGATTCAGCTCATCAGTTATTAATCACATGATGTCATAGACCTAAAGGAAAAGGGAAGAATTAGCTGGGTAGAAATGCAAAATGGGCGCCTTCGGCTTCATCTGCCTTGGGCACCCAAAATACTTTGTTTTGGCCCTGGTAACGGATAAAGCAAAATCCTACATGACCTATCAGTGTTCTACGATTTGGGTTGAGGACACTTATTGCATGTGGGCTGGTGAATTTTGTGTGCCAGGGCTGCTTTTTAGTCCCAACTCTGCCCTGAATCCCCTCGTGTATCTGAATGGGAGGAAGAGTGTGAACTTGTGCTAATTGTGCAGTCACACTTTGTCATCTCTGCTCCGTCCTGTCTTCCAGCGCAGGGTTAAATTGCTCTGACTTCATATCTGGCTTCATGGCTTGATCATAGATGCTGGATCCTGATCCCCCAACAAAATCTCACCAACCGAAGATTGTGAAAGTAACACACAAAACACTTTTATTGGATGTTAAATTGACCGAATTTTATTCCAAATCTCATCATTATTATTTCTTTCAGTGTCTGAAATTTAGAATCAGCCAATTACTATGAAAGAGACATTGAAAATGGCAGAACCCCCGACTCACGAAGAATCGTCCTTCAGCACTCAGGAGAGGAAAAACCCCCTGTAGTGGAAACCTCTAGGGAACCATGGCTGCAGGACTGCCCTTCCCTTGGGCTTAGAAGGTTAGTGCCAACATGTAACAGCATATTGTACCTGAATTTGTACATTGTGTCATATTTGTTTTGGAGAAGCCTAATGCGACCTCTCCAGGCCGTACACATAAAGTGAAGGCGGCGAGTACCGGACGTGAGGGAGATCTGGCTGCAACATCTGTCACCCCATTGATCTGGCTGGCTAGGCGCTATGGCTGATCTGGCTGGCTAGGCGGGGTCCCCTTCCTCCCATTGTGGAGTGATGAAGCTCCAGGTCTCCAGACACATCAAGTATGGCTCCGTCTACGGCTGAATGACTTGTGGTTCTGGAATCTTCTCCTGCATCATAGATGCATGTGTTTATGACATCAGCGCAGTTGCCATAGTTATCACAGGTGTTTTATACTGTGGTTTCATTGGCTAGAAAGTCCCTCTCAGTGTTCCAAAGAATTAACCCTTGAATGACTGGTATTGTGCCTTTCTCCAGAAGCCTGTAAAATAAACTTGTCACTAGACAGGACCATTATCATTATTATATTTTAAAGTTGCCCCAACCAAAGTCTAATAAGTGAGCGCATCTAGAGTTGATGTGTAACAAGCGCAATCATTCCATTAAGCCCTACTAAATGCATAAATGCACAATATGAGAACAGAGCAGTCTCATAGAAAATGAATGATACCAAGGTAAATGCAGTTAGATATGGGATGCTATATAGGGGCTCATACTGTATATAGGAGCTATATGGGGACTCACACTGTATATAGGAGGCAATATGGTGGCAAACAATGTATTCAGGAGGCTATATGTGAGTGCTCATACTGTATATAGGAGGCTATATGGAGACTCACACTGTATTCAGGAGGCTATATGTGGGCTCATACTGTATATAGGAAGCGATTTGCAGGCTCATACTGTTTATAGGAAGCAATGCGCAGGCTCATACTGTACATAGGAGGCTATATGTGGATGCTCATACTGTATATAGGAGGCTATATGCGGCCTCATACTGTATATAGGAAGGGATGTACAGGCTCATACTGTATATAGGAGGCTATGTGCAGGCTCATACTGTATATAGGAAGCAATGTGCAGGCTCATACTGTTTATAGGAGGTAAACACTGCATTCAGGAGGCAATATGTGGGTGCTCATACTGTATATAGGAGGCAAATACTGTATTCAGGAGGCTATATGTGGCCTCATACTGTATATGGGAAGCGATTTGCAGGCTCATACTGTATATAGGAGCCTATATGCGGCCTCATACTCTATATAGGAAGCGATGTGCAGGCTCATACTGTATATAGGAGACTATGTGCAGACTCATACTGTATATAGGAAGCAATGTGCAGGCTCATACTGTATATAGGAGACAAAAACTGTATTCAGGAGGCTATATGTGGGTGCTCATACTGTATATAGGAGGCTATATGCGGCCTCATACTGTATATAGGAAGCGATGTGCAGGCTCATACCGTACATAGGAGGCTATATGTGGCCTCATACTGTATATAGGAAGCGATGTGGAGGCTCATAATGTATATAGCAGGCTATGTGGGCTCATATTGTATATAGGAAGCAATGTGCAGGCTCATACTGTATGTAGGAGGCTATATGCGGCCTCATACTGTATATAGAAGGCTATATGCGGCCTCATACTGTATACAGGAGGCTATGTGGGCTCATACTGTATATAGGAGGCTATATGCAGCCTCATACTGTATATAGGAAGCGATGTACAGGCTATGTGCAGGCTCATACTGTATATAGGAAGCAATGTGCAGGCTCATACTGTATATAGGAGGTAAACACTGCATTCAGGATGCTATATGTGGGTGCTCATACTGTATATAGGAGGCTATATGCGGCCTCATACTGTATATAGGAAGCGAAGTACAGGCTCATACTGTATATAGGAGGCTATATGCAGCATCATATTGTATACAGGAGGTTATATGTGGGTGCTCATACTATATATAGGAGGCTATATGTGGCCTCATACTGTATATAGGAAGCGATGTGCAGGCTCATACTGTATATAGAAGGCTATATGGGGACTCACACTGTATATAGGAGGCAAATACTGTATTCAGGAGGCTATATGTGGGCTCATACTGTTTATAGGAAGCGATGTGCAGACTCATACTGTTTATAGGAAGCGATTTGCAGGCTCATACTGTACATAGGAGGCTATGTGGATGCTCATACTGTTTATAGGAAGCAATGCGCAGGCTCATACCGTACATAGGAGGCTATATGTAGGTGCTCATACTGTATATAGGAGGCTATATGCGGCCTCATACTGTATATAGGAGGCTATGTACAGGCTCATACTGTATATAGGAGGCTATGTGCAGGCTCATACTGTATATAGGAAGCAATGTGCAGGCTCATACTGCATATAGGAGGCAAAAACTGTATTCAGGAGGCTATAAATGTCACCTGCTTAACCCAGCAGGAAGTTAAATGTCACCTGCTTAACCCAGCAGGAAGTACGGCAGAGTCTACAAATCACTAAAATTGACAAATCCCCGGGCCCGGATGGGATACACCCCCGAGTACTGCAGGAATTAAGCACAGTCATAGATAGACCATTATTTTTAATCTTTAAAGATTCCATAATAACAGGGTCTGTACCACAGGACTGGCGTATAGCAAATGTGGTGCCAATATTCAAAAAGGGGACAAAAACTGAAATTGGAAATTATAGGCCAGTAAGTTTAACCTCAACTGTGGGTAAAATCCTGGAGGGTTTTCTAAGAGATACTATACTGGAGTATCTGGAGAAGAAAAACCTTATTTACCCAATATCAACATGGGTTTACAAGAGACCCTTCCTGTCAGACTAATCTGATAAGCTTTTATGAAGAGGTAAGTTCCGGACTGGACCAAGGGAATGCAGTGGACGTGGTGTACATGGACTTTTCAAAAGCTTTTGATACGGTGCCACACAAGGTTGATACATAAAATGAGAACAATGGGGATAGGGGAAAATATGTGTAGGTGGGTTAAGAGCTGGCTCAGGGATAGGAAACAAAGGGTGGTTATTAATGGAGCACACTCTGACTGGGTCACGGTTAGCAGTGGGGTACCACAGGGGTCAGTTTTGGGCCCGCTTCTTTTTAACATATTTATTAATGACCTTGTAGAGGGCATAGAGAGTAGAATTTCAATATTTGCAGATGACACTAAACTCTGCAGGGTAATTAATACAGAGGAGGACAATTTTATATTACAGGAGGATTTATGTAAACTAGAAGCTTGGGCTGATAAATGGCAAATGAGCTTTAATCGGGATAAATGTAAAGTCATGCACTTGGGTAGAACGAACAAGTTGTATAATTATGTGCTTAATTGTAAAACACTGGGCAAAACAGTCACTGAAAAAGACCTGGGTGTATGGGTGGATGACAAACTCACATTTAGTGGCCAGTGTCAGGCAGCTGCTGCAAAGGCAAATAAAATAATGGGATGCATTAAAAGAGGCATAGATGCTCATGAGGAGAACATAATTTTACCTCTATATAAGTCACTAGTGCGACCACACTTAGAATACTGTGTACAGTTCTGGTCTCCGGTGTATAAGAAAGACATAGCTGAACTGGAGCGGGTGCAGAGAAGAGCGACCAAGGTTATTAGGGAACTAGGGGGTCTGCAATACCAAGACAGGTTATTACACTTGGGGTTATTTAGTTTGCAGAATCAAAGGCTTAGGGGTGATCTTATTACAATGTATAAATATATGCGGGGACAATACAAAGACCTTTCTAATGATCTTTTTACTCTTAGACCTGTGACGGGGACAAGGGGGCATCCTCTACGTCTGGAGGAAAGAAGGTTTAAGCATACTCACAGATGCGGATTCTTTACTGTAAGAGCAGTGAGACTATGGAACTCTCTGCCATATGATGTTGTAATGAGTGATTCCCTACTAAAATTTAAGAAGGGACTGGATGCCTTTCTTGAAAAGTATAATATTACAGGGTATATACACTAGTCTCCTTAATATTGCGTTGATCCAGGGAGCTAGTCTGATTGCCGTATGTGGAGTCGGGAAGGAATTTTTTTCCCCAATGTGAAGCTTACTGTTGCCACATGGGGTTTTTTTGCCTTCCTCTGGATCAACATGTTAGGGCAAGTTAGGATAGGATATGGGTTGAACTAGATGGACTTAAAGTCTCCCTTCAACCTTAATAACTATGTTACTATGTTACTATATGTGGGTGCTCATACTGTATATAGGAGGCTATATGCGGCCTCATACTGTATATAGGAAGCGATGTGCAGGCTCATACCGTATATAGGAGGCAATATGTGGCCTCATACTGTATATAGGAAGCGATGTGCAGGCTCATACTGTATATAGGAGGCTATGTGGGCTCATATTGTATATAGGAAGCAATGTGTAGGCTCATACTGTATATAGGAGACTATATGCGGCCTCATACTGTATATAGAAGGCTATATGCGGCCTCATACTGTATACAGGAGGCTATGTGGGCTCATACTGTATATAGGAGGCTATATGCGGCCTCATACTGTATACAGGAGGCTATGTGGGCTCATACTGTATATAGGAGGCTATATGCAGCCTCATACTGTATATAGGAAGCGATGTACAGGCTCATACTGTATATAGGATAAAGTACAAATATATCCCAAATACTGGAAAAAAATTCTTCAAAGGCTCAACTCACTTGAAATATAATAGCAAAAAAAATCTCATAAATGAGCTATTAAGCATCACAAGAGATCAAAATTGGAGTTTTATTCGGTCGACCATGACAGCACCACCTCAGAGAGGGGATCCGCCCTTTAGGAACAGGAAACCTACAGATACAAAAAGGGCGGCACCTCTCCCACGCATCAGTTGGTTTCCTGTTCCTAGAGGACAGGACTCCCTACAGATCGTCCGTCATGGAGTCGACGAGGGATTCCCAGGCCGGCTGAACGCCTCAGGTAGCGGGGGGATCTCCTACCTCGGTCCAGTTCGGGGTCCCTGGAAGCACCACGGTGGGGCCGGGTAGGTCGCCACGGCTGTGGTTGGAGCAGGTGGAGCATAGGGTCCGGTGGACAGCCGTCTCCAAAGTGCGGGCACCAGGTACGTATACGCCCCTCCTGAGTCTCCCCCTGGGGTCCGGTCATCCTCCCGCGTCCGGGTCGGCGGTCGCGCACAGTCGTCGGGCGCAGGCGGGCGCATGTGGGGGCGGCGGGCACACCGGAGCCGGGGGCGCCCTGCCGGCTCCGTTCCGCGCGCTCCCGCGGTCTCTGACGCACGGTGGAAGTGACGCGGCGGAAGGGGCGGAGCCGGGGATGCCGAAACCGGAAGTCGGGTGCTGGCCGACTTTCCAGTGTGCGCCGCGTTTGCGCGGCGGTCCGGGGGGATGCGCTGTACCCGTGGCGAGGGGTGGGGGGGAGGCGGAGCATGCAGGGGGGGGTCGCGGATGCTGGGGAGGTGCCACGCCAGAACCCTGCTGACCCGGGTACAGGGAGGCCTTAAAAGGCAGGAGGCAACGCTGCGGGGGTGCTTCTGAAGGCCCAGCGATGGATATGACAGAAGCCCCCATAGAGCAGCAGGACGAGATACAGGAGCGGCCACAGAAGGAGGCCGTGGCGAAGCCTCATGCGAGTGGCCAGCAGAAGAAAAAACGATCGAGTGAACAGAGCCGCGGAAGTTCCTCCAGACTAAAGGACCCTCCTGCCTCCCTCCTGCCTCCCTCCGTGATCCGGTACCTGCCTCACCTGCATGGGTAAGAGATATTCGTGAATGTACCCTGATGCAGTGTTCCCTTATGTATTTTTTGCAGGGGAGGAAAGCTACGGGAAAACAGAAGCACAGGGAATGTGCCCTCTGTAGTTGCCCCTTGCCAGACGGCCACCCCAAAAGATTGTCAGCCATGTGTGCGACAAACGGTAGGGGTTGGAAGGGAATGAGGGCCAGGGATAGACTGACAGGCCCTTACATTCTCCCCCGTCCTTACAGGTAGCGGAAGAAACGCCAGATTTCACCACAAGCCTGAGAGAAATAATCAGGACAGAAATGAAAGCCCTGTCAAAAAGGGATTCTTCTAGGGGGAGAGAAGTTAGCTTCTCAGGTTCGGAGTCCTCGGTTGCTCCTAGGAACAATGACTCCTCGGATTCCCCGGCCTCCACTTCGTCTTCTTCGGATGAAGACTCGAGCCGTTTCTGCTTCCCGTTAGACCAGATGGACAAACTAGTTAAAACAATAAGGTCCACCATGGGAGTAACAGACTCAAAACCAGAAATTTCGGCACAAGACGTGATGTTCGGAGGTCTAGATCCCAGGAAGCGCAGGGCCTTCCTTTTAAATGATAAGGTCCAGAGCTTAATAGATAGGGAGTGGAAAAAACCCGAAAAAAGAGGCTCCTTGCCACCGGCCTTCAAACGAAGGTACCCATTTGATGACCCAGTGGTGAACAGATGGGTTAAGGCCCCTAAACTGGATGTGGCAGTAGCCAAAGCCTCCAGAAAATCTTCCATCCCTTTCGATGACATGGCTTCCCTAAAAGACCCGCTGGATAAAAAAGCGGATTCCTTTCTAAAGGGATCATGGGAGATGTCAGCAGACTTAGCTGCCCTAAGACCAGCGATAGCTGCCACTTGTACAGCCAGATCCATGATGGTCTGGCTAGATCAACTGGATTCCCATCTGAGAGATGGAGCCTCAAGAGCATCCATTCGGAAAACCCTACCAATTATCCAGAGTGCCGCTGCTTTCCTGGCCGATGCCTCAGCAGACTCTGCAAGGATGGCGGCTAGATCCGCAGGGTTATCTAACGCAGCTCGAAGGGCCCTCTGGTTAAAATGCTGGCCAGGGGATATCCAGGCCAGGTCACGACTCTGCTCCATTCCTTGCGAGGGGGAATATCTATTTGGCTCTGCCCTGGATGAACTGTTATAGAAAGCCGGGGATGATAAAAAGAAGTTTCCAAGCCTCCCGAATCCTTCTTATAGACGCCCCTTTACCAGGAAAGGATATTTCCGTAGAAGGTCGTCCAGAGATCAGGGCAGATGGGATGACAAAAGAAGGAGAGGTACAGGTTTCATGTTCGGAGGAGGGGGGCGCCAGGAAGGTCCAGCACGGGACACTAAAAAGCCGCCCCAATGACTAGAGGCCCTGGTAGGGGGGTGACTAGCTGCCTTCTACCCAGCCTGGTCCATGATTTTGGATAGTAATTGGATACGGGGGGTGATAGCTACGGGTCTACAACTGGAATTCACCCGGGTTCCCCATGATCGATTTAGGGTCACCCCAATCAGGTCCTCCACATCAGAACAAGCTGCCCTGGAGGCCGAGGTTCATGATCTTTGCCTTAAGAAGGTCCTAACTGTGGTTCCAGAAGGTGAAAGGGGGAAAGGTTTCTACTCCCCTCTGTTCCTGGTCCGCAAGCCAGACAGTTCCTTTAGGACTATAATTAATCTTAAGTCCCTTAATGAATTCTTGGTTATACGCCCGTTTCAAATGGAAACAATTAATTCAACAATAAAATTATTGTTTCAAAACTGCTTTATGGTGGTGTTGGATTTGAAAGATGCTTACTACCATATACCCATTCATGCAGCTCATCAGCGCTTCCTCAGAGTGGCGGTTCAGTTAAATGGGTCAGTTGAACATTTCCAATACGCGGCCCTCCCCTTTGGGGTGGCAGTCGCTCCCCGGGTATTTACCAAAGTAGTAGCGGAAATTATGGCCCATCTACGTGAATCTGACATTCTAGTAGTACCCTACTTAGATGACTTCCTGATTATAGGAAAAACGGCAAAACATTGTACGGAACAGCTACAGAGGGCAATGTCTGCCCTGGAGCGGTTAGGATGGCTGCTGAATATCAAAAAATCTCGGTTACAGCCGATGAAAAGCCAGCAGTTTTTAGGCCCGATTCTAGATTCTGAGAAACAGGAATGCCGTCTGCCTCCGGAGAAGCTTGTTCGTTTACACTATCAGGTCCTAAATGCTTCCAATAACCCCACCATGTCCCTTAGGAAAGCCATGTCCCTTCTGGGTTCCCTTTCCTCCTGTATCCCAGCGGTGCAGTGGGCCCAGTTTCATTCAAGAACACTTCAGGGTGAGGTTTTACTGCATCAAAGAATCCTCGGAGGTTACTTAGAGGGCCAGCTAACCTTGTCCCGAAACACAAGGGAGTCCCTAGAGTGGTGGCTGGACAAGGATAATTTATCCAGAGGAGTTCCCTGGGAATTCGACATATCCCGCATAGTCACTACGGATGCTAGCCCTTCCGGCTGGGGGGCTCATATGGGTGAGGTCGTGGTCCAGGGCCTATGGGACCAGCACCAGATAAATATGTCATCTAATTTGAAAGAATTGACAGCAGTAGAACAGGCAGCTAAGAAGCTACTTATGTATCTGCAGGGCCATCATGTGCGAGTGCTCTCCGACAATCAGGTCACCGTGGCTTATATCAACCACCAAGGTGGGACTCGTTCCAAACCCCTGATGAATGTGACAGAACGGTTGTTCCAACTAGCAGAGCAGCATTTTCTATCTTTGACAGCGCTACACATAAAAGGGAAAGAAAACATTATGGCAGATTTCTTAAGCCGCAATCTGCTAAGGCAAGGAGAATGGTCCCTAAACATCTCGATCTTCCACCTGATTGTGCAAAGGTGGGGACAGCCAGAGGCAGACCTCTTCGCCACCAAAGAAAACAGAAAATTGAGACTATTCTGCTCCCTAAATCCCAGAGACAACCCCCTGGCAGTAGATGCCTTTCTGATAATGTGGGACTTCAGGCTAGCATATGCCTTCCCTCCCCTATCGCTACTACCCTTGGTGTTGAGAAAGATCAGGAAAGACAGAGCAAGGGTTATAGTCATCGCCCCATTTTGGCCCAGGAGGGCTTGGTTTTCTTGCCTCAGGACCATGTCGGTGTCCGATCCTTGGGTTCTTCCGGACATCCCGGATCTCCTATCCCAGGGCCCAGTCTTCCATCCTCAGGTGGCTGGCCTACATCTGACGGTGTGGAGTTTGAGCGGGCGCTCTTAAAAGATAAAGGCTTCTCCCCAGACTTAATTAATACCCTTCTTAAAAGTAGAAAGGCCATTACTACCAAGATCTATGTTAGAATTTGGAAGAAATTCCTTCACAGCTCGGGAATAGTCGCTGGGGGTTCAACACCTATAAATCAGATCTTAGAATTTCTTCAGAAAGGTCTGGACATGGGGCTTTCCACTAGTACCCTTAAAGTACAAGTAGCAGCCTTAGGGGCCCTCTTTAGCTGCAACATCACGAGTAATTACTGGATCAGTAGATTCATTAAAGCAGCAGGAAGATCCAGGCCGGTAGTGAAGGATAGATTCATGCCATGGGACTTGAATCTAGTCCTCACGGCCATGAAGGAAGCTCCATTCGAACCTATTTCATCAGCTTCCATAAAAAACCTATCCCTCAAAGTAGCGTTCCTGGTAGCTCTAACCTCTGCTCGCAGAGCTAGCGATATCCAGGCATTATCTAGGCGTCCTCCTTATATACAGATTAAAAATGAGCAATACTCACACCTGATCCAGCGTATTTACCTAAAGTGGTTTCTAACTTTCATAGGACTCAGGAAGTAGTCCTTCCATCCTTCCTCCCTAATCCGGCTAATAAGAAGGAAGAGAAACTACATACCCTGGATGTTAGGAAGTGCCTTATAGAATATGTGGCAGCTACCGATCCTTGGAAGAAAGAGGATGCCCTGTTTATTTCCCACCAAGGCCCTAGGAAAGGTTGTAGAGTATCAAAGAATACACTAGCCAGGTGGATTAGAGAAGCGATTGCCTTAGCATACACCTCAAAAGGCAGGTCGCCACCCGGGAAGCTGAGGGCACATTCCACCAGAGCCATGGCGACCTCGTGGGCCGAGAGATCAGAAGTCTCCATTGACCAGATATGTAAGGCGGCTACTTGGTCCTCTCCGAGCACCTTTTATAGTCATTATAGGCTAGACTTGGGTGCTTCCACAGACCTCTCTTTTGGGATAAGGGTGCTGCAGGCTGTAGTCCCTCCCTAAAGTAGTTATTACTCTCTGTAATTCTCTCAGGTGGTGCTGTCATGGACGACCGAATAAAGTCTTAGTTACTCACCGGTTAACGGTATTTTTCGGAGTCCATGACAGCACCCGTATATTCCCTCCCTTTAGTTTAATTTGGGTGTGCACTTCTTATACGTACACGGGTAATTTAAATAGTTGTGTATAGTATTGTATATAAGTTATGCTATTAACCATTGTGGTCCTCTGTGCTCTGTAATCCAACTGATGCATGGGAGAGGTGCCGCCCTTTTTGTATCTGTAAGTTTCCTGTTCCTAAAGGGCGGATCCCCTCTCTCAGGTGGTGCTGTCATGGACTCCGAAAAATACCGTTAACCGGTGAGTAACTAAGACTTTTCAAGCTAAATAATTTATTTAGAATAATTAACAGAGCATAAATGCTAAATGCAAGTTACAGCAGACATAAACACAATATAGCAGTTAATAAAGTTTTTATCTGTATAAAACATGTAGTTTCTTTGCTTTCCTTTCACAAATAGAATGCATAGTAAACAGCAAACTCTCTATTTACATAATATGTATGCCCAGATAAGGTTTTGCATACAATAAGTGCCCAGAGTAAACTGCTGAATATAAAGTGCATAAGTGCCTTGTATCAAATAAGCCTGGTAGGCATTAAGTGTACACAGAGTAAAAACTGTCTATGCAAATTCCAGAGTAAGATACAAGGACTGCATTAGAAAGTAACAACTTACATGTGCTGTGTATGTCGCTGTAAAACCTGCCGCCCCTACGCGCGTTACGCCGCAGCTTCCTCAGGAGGCGTGGTTTACAAGTGCCCCGGATCTAGTTTATATAGTGCGGTCAACCAATAAACCGCTTTCCCTAATAAAGCTTGTAAAATTCAGGACCTGCGCTGTAGTGTCCACAATGACGTCAATAGCATCCAGTTCTAAACGTCCACAGCATTATCGGCGCATGCGCTGTTGAGTCCCCACTATGTACAGCGAGTCTATCATCAGCATGAAAGCGGCTCAAGCTGCAAAACAGCCAGAGACAGCCACATACCAGACTGAGCACGTCAGAAGGCTCCTAGGGAGGACTGAACTGGGCATGCGCTCAAGTGAGGACAAGAAAATAAAATAATTATGAAGAATAATAATCACTATTTAAAGTGATAGCAAGTGTTGAAAGTGAGGGGATAAAACATAATGATGCTGAAATAATTATAGCGGTGTGTATGAACCATTAAAGTGAATATGCCTGACATAGAGTGCAAAGGCACACACATATGTGTCAATTATAAGCACACTATGCAAGCAATAAAATTTTTTTAACAATTAGCATAATGTGTATGCAGGCTATATGAAAGTGTATGTGCATCATATAACTATAACAACTATATATCATGTCTCTGTTAAAAAACAAATGTACATAAAAATAACACATGGCATTCAATACATACATCAAATGTCATATATCATAAAGTAATTATACACACAATTATGTATAATGAATAATACATAGCACAAATATACAAAGAAAATTGTGAAAAAAATAAAAAATGAGTGAAAAAAATATATATAAAAATAAAACAAAAATGTAAATGAAATAAACAAAAAAAGAAAAAATGAATAAAAATGTGAACAAATAACATGAAATATTGAAGACCCAATGGGTACGAAAAGAGCCGTAGATTTCTTGTGAGAGGAGTGTTTCTTCAAAAAATCTTGAAATGCCCTCAACAATGAATTCCATGCCAGATCATATATTGCGATGCGAAGATAGAGAACTGGAGTATAAGCACAGGAAAAAATAATTAAAAACAGAAAACTAAAACCAAGACTAAAAAGATACCCATACGATTTTTACAGAAAGGACCCAAAACCATTACTCTCATTCAATCATGTTTTTTTTGCTACTGTATATAGGAGGCTATGTGCAGGCTCATACTGTATATAGGAGGTAAACACTGCATTCAGGAGGCTATATGTGGGTGCTCATACTGTATATAGGAGGCTATATGCGGCCTCATACTGTATATAGGAAGCGATGTGCAGGCTCATACTGTATATAGGAGGCAATATGCGGCCTCCTACTGTATGTAGGAGACTATGTGCAGACTCATACTGTATATAGGAAGCGCTGTGCAGGCTCATACTGTATATAGGAGGCTATATGCGGCCTCATACTGTATATAGGAAGCAATGTGCAGGCTCATACTGTATATAGGAAGCAATGTGCAGGCTCATACTGTATATAGGAGACTATGTGCAGACTCATACTGTAAATAGGAGGCTATATGTGGCCTCATACTGTATATGGGAAGCGATGTGCAGGCTCATACTGTATATAGGAGGCTATACGCGACCTCATACTGTATATAGGAGGCTATATGCGGCCTCATACTGTATATAGGAAGCGATGTGCAGGCTCATACTGTATATAGGAGGCAATTCAAAAGCAGGAAATATCCAGCTACAGATCCAGGGAAAAATTGTTAAAAACAAAAAATGAAGGAGAGCGATAGTGGCACCTGTGTAAAAGGTTTTGTAACTGCTGCGACTCTAGACCAGACCAGGTCTAGCCGACCAGAGTATAAGCCGAGGCACCTACTTTTGCCACGAAAACCTGGGTGAACTTATTGACTTGAGTATAAGCCGGGTGTGCATTGACCACTCATCCCTACCGTGGTATGCATGGTTCCCCCATCCCTGTCATTGTCTGCATGGCTCCTTATCCCCTATCTTTGTATGTATGATTCCTGTTAAGAAAAAAAACATCCTATTTACCTGCCTGCGCGCCGTCGGTGGCACTGCATCTTGTTCCGGCCATATAACATGGATAATTCTTGGTAATGACAGTGAATATTTAGAACAAATTCAAAACATTAATTATTCAATAGAGCCCAATAGCAAAAGCAGCGTTTTGAATGAACAATCACATTTCTTGGTAGAATCTTGCAGGATTGAAATTTTTGATGTTTTTCTACTCCTCTCATGAGCCCAAACAAGACTCTAAAAGGATGAGCTTGCAACTACTTTACTTTTGGAGAAAATTCAAAACATTCATTATTCAATAGAGCCCATAAGCAAAAGCACCGTTTTAAATGAACACTCACATTTCTTGGTAGAATCATGCAGGATTGAAATTTTTGATGTTTTTCTACTCCTCTCAAGAGCCCAAGCAAGTTTCTAAAAGGATGAGTTTACAACTACTTTACTTTTTGAGAAAATTCAAAACATTCATTATTCAATAGGGCACAAAATAGCAAAAACCAGCGGTTTGAATAAACACTCACATTTCTTGGTAGAATCTTGTAGGATTGAAATTTTTGATGTTTTTCTATTCCTCTCATGAGCCCAAACAAGACTCTAAAAGGATGAGCTTGCAACTACTTTACTTTTGGAGAAAATTCAAAACATTCATTATTCAATAGAGCCCAATAGCAAAAAACAGCGTTTTGAATGAACAATCACATTTCTTTGTTTTTTTACTCCTCTCAACAGCCCAAACAAGTTTCTAAAAGGATGAGTTTGCAACTACTTGACTTTTGGAGAAAATTCAAAACATTCATTATTCAATAGAGCCCAATAGCAAAAGCATCGTTTTGAATGAACAATCACATTTCTTGGTAGAATCGTGCAGGATTGAAATTTTTGATGTTTTTCTACTCCTCTCAAGAGCCCAAACAAGTTTCTAAAAGGATGAGTTTACAACTACTTTACTTTTTGAGAAAATTCAAAACATTCATTATTCAATAGGGCACAAAATAGCAAAAACCAGCGGTTTGAATAAACACTCACATTTCTTGGTAGAATCTTGTAGGATTGAAATTTTTGATGTTTTTCTATTCCTCTCATGAGCCCAAACAAGACTCTAAGAGGATGAGCTTGCAACTACTTTACTTTTGGAGAAAATTCAAAACATTCATTATTCAATAGGGCCCAAAATAGCAGCGGTTTGAATGAACAAATCACATTTCTTGGTAGAATCATGCAGGATTGAAATTTTTGATGTTTTTATTACTCCTCTCAACAGCCCAAACAAGTTTCTTAAAAGGATGAGTTTGCAACTACTTTACTTTTGGAGAAAATTCAAAACATTGGGGGGCGTGGCCAGTGTCTGAGCTGTATGGAAGTCTGAGCTCTGTGCTCCTCTCCAGGGCAGCCTGCCAAGCGGTGACAGAAAGCGTTAATTAAACCAGGACTGGCGTGGAGGGGTTGAGGAAGCTCCACTGACACCAACGGTACCCTCAGAATATGGATCCGCTCAGTAAAAGAGCAGAAAAAGCAAGAAAACTGGAGCGCTCTCCCCTTATGCTGAGGAGCCAAGATGGTGCCCGCCTCACAGCAGCCACAGCCTGCAGCCCCAGCCTGAGCGGCGCACAGCAGGAGAGAACGCCACAGAGGCTGAAACATGCGGCATACAAGTCAGGGGTTAAGTCTGCCCCCACCCCCGCTAAAACCGCCGCTCCATTTGATAAAGAAAGCGGTAATTTTAATATCAAAGATAGCGCTGTGAAGAAACCAGCGAAATATCGCGAGACTGACCGGGGGACAAGCAGGATTACGCAACAGGTACGCAAATTGCGTACCTTAAGCCAGAATCTAGCGCAGCCCATGAAATCTAGTGCAGCAGCAACGCTCACCGCTGCAATAAATGAAACAAACACAATGAGAAATGCCTCTTCTTGCCCAGATATATCTAATATATCAGACACCCCTCTAACGCCGCCGCAGAGGAAATCATCCCCTGAATCACAAAATAGCCGCAGATTAAGCACTAGCTCTGCTGAGCTGCAACATGAATCACAGTTGGAGGACTCACTCTCCTCAGACAAACCTGTATCTGAGAGCATTCTACAAGTACTAATGGAGGTAGAGGCCACTAGCAATGCAGCCTCAGAATTATTCATAAAGAACATGATATGCCTGCTAGCAAAGACATTCCAAAAACAAATAGAGGGATATAATACAAACCTCCAAAATAATATAGACAGTCTGGGCCAGAGAGTGGATCACCTAGAATCCAAAATGGAGGAAATGGTTAAGTCTCATAAAACCTTAATAGATGAACACTATGCCTTAGAAAAAGAGGTTACCTTTCTAAAATCAAAGTAAATAGAGCAAGAGGACAGAAGTAGAAGAAATAACCTTAAATTCAGAGGAATACCTGAAAATGTTTTGAATTTTCTCCAAAAGTAAAGTAGTTGCAAACTCATCCTTTTAGAAACTTGTTTGGGCTGTTGAGAGGAGTAAAAAAAACATCAAAAATTTAAATCCTGCATGATTCTACCAAGAAATGTGATTGTTCATTCAAAACGCTGCTTTTGCTATTGGGCTCTATTGAATTATGAATGTTTTGAATTTTTTCCAAAAATAAAGTAGTTGCAAGCTCATCCTTTTAGAGTCTTGTTTGGGCTCATGAGAGGAGTAGAAAAACATCAAAAATTTCAATCCTGCACGATTCTACCAAGAAATGTGAGTTGTTGTGAGCTCATTTTCCTCTTCACTACTGAGGCCTGATGAACTCCCTCTTCTGTTAAGGAAAGGTAGTGAGCCTGATTATCAGGCACCTGAGCCTAATGATGATGACTGGCTGAGTGGAGTTACGGACTGGATATAAGGCTGCCGACGCCCTCCTGCCCTGCGGGTGATTTCTCTGTGGGATCCTTGGAGACCAGTCTGAATTCCTGCTCTTCTAAAGCTAAGTTTTTCTGCGCTGCTTTTTGCATTTGTGCTTTGACTTTGTTTGCTTTGTTTTTCTGGATTTCTGCCATTCCCTGCTGGGGTGAACTGAATTCCTTTAGCTCTGTCTTCTGAAAATACCGGAGTGCTGATATAGTTTTTGAAGCCTAGCTGCTTCAGGGTCTTTTTCCATATCAGCTGTTGGCTTATTTCTTTGATAGGGTTTTTGGCAGATTGCAGACAGCAACCGTCCTTTCCTGTCCTGTTTAGTTTAGCTTGGGCCCCATCATTTGCTCAGCCTATCTTTCTATCTGTGTGAGTGTTTTTTCATCTTGCTTCACCGTCATTATATGTTGGGGGCTGCCTTTTACTTTGGGGTCTGCTCTGGGGCAGTTTAGATTTCCTTTTCTGTCTTTAGGCTATTTAGCTCTCCGGCTGTGATCGAGGGGTCTAGGGCACCGTAGGAACCCCTCACGGCTACTGCTAGTTGTGTTGATAGGTTCAGGGGTCTGCAATCTGATAGTTGCCAACGTCTCTGGACGTAGCTTCTATTTTTGTGTCTGCCTCCTACGGTGACTCTTCATAACAGAATCACCTGCCATACCGCAGATATTAGGGTACTCAATAGCAGGAAAGAATTGTAAAAAAAAAAAAAAAAAGGTGCGTATATTTTTTCCTCTATATCTGAGGCCGTAGGTGGAATTTTTTTTTTTTCTCTCAATGGAGATAAAGCAATTGTCTAATCGTGTGGAGCAGCTCGCTGCGGAAGTGCGGGGAATTTCCGCCTACCTTGCTCATTCACATGCTGCTGAACCAAAAATTCCTACACCTGATGTATTTTTTGGGGATCGGTCTAAATTTTTGAATTTCAAAAATAATTGTAAATTATTTTTTGCCTTGAAGCCTAACTCGTCAGGGAGCTCCGCGCAGCAGGTTAAAATTGTCATCTCTTTGCTGCGTGGCGATCCCCTGGATTGGGCATTTTCTTTGAAACCAGATGATCCTATTCTGACTAATGTGAACGCATTTTTTCAAGCCTTGGGGTTGTATGACGAACCTAATGCCATTGATCAGGCTGAAAAGACCCTGCTGGCATTGAACCAGGGTCGGGATTCTGCAGAATTGTACGGTCAAAAATTCCGAAAGTGGCGGTACTTACTACCTGGAATGATAATGCCTTGGCTGCTCTCTTTCGGAAGTGTTTGTCAGAAGCCGTAAAAGATACTATGGTGGGATTTCCTGTTCCCTCTGGTCTTGACGATTCTATGTCATTAGCCATTCAGGTTGATCGGCGTTTGCGCGAACGCAAAACTGCACGAGAGGTGTTGTCACCTGTTGAACAAATGTCTGAACCTATGCAATAATTGAAACTGCAAGGAAAAAAAGCGCAATAGGGTCTTATCTGAGAAAACCAAGATATCAAATAGTAATTTATACTCACCGTATATAGGAGAGTAACAAGCATAAAGAAATGCGGTCAGCTTGCTGCACATCCAAATGACCACGCTGTGGCCATAAATCTTCAGATTCACTAGTAGGACTTTTATGGATTAAAACGTGCGCTGCCAGACCATCAATCCTCACAAGTTGTGTATTTAATATATTTATTTCCCTGGAAATAAATATATTAAATACACAACTTGTGAGGATTGATGGTCTGGCAGCGCACGTTTTAATCCATAAAAGTCCTACTAGTGAATCTGAACCTATGCAATGTGATAGAGTTTTCTCCAGAGAGCAGCGTCAGGAGTTCAGAAGACGTAATAAGTTGTGTTTTTTCTGTGGGGATGCCTCGCATATTATTTCTGTCTGTCCTAAACGAGAGAAACGCTTTGCACACACGTTTTCTGTTGGTGGTGTTCAACCTAAGTTTCTTTTGGCTATTACTCTGATCTGCTCCCTGTCCACATTTTCCGCCAAGGCTTTTGTGGATTCGGGAGCAGCCCTAAACCTAATGACCTTGGATTTTGCTAAACGTTGTGGATTTCCAATGACACCTCTGCAGACGCCTATCCCTTTGAGGGGGATTGATGCTACTCCTTTGGCTGAAAATAAACCTCAGTTTTGGACCCAGGTGGTAATGCGGGTCGCCCCAGACATCAAGAAAATTGCAGATTTTTGGTGTTGCGTAATCTGCATGATACCATTGTTCTGGGGTTTCCCTGGTTACAAATTCATAATCCAGTTTTGGATTGAAAATCTGTGTCTGTGGTGAGTTGGGGTTGTCGGTGTGCCTTTAGTGAGGCTCCGGTGTTTTCCACCTCTCCTCAGTCGCATGATGTTCCTGATTATGAAATAATAGAGCTCTCTCCTGTCTGCCTGTCTGCTCTCTGCCAGACTGTGGAGACAATAGGGCGCCTTGCTAGTGGCAGCCCATTGCAGCAGCTATTATTTTATTTTATTTTGTTTGTTACAGTCTTTTATACCTTTCCTGATGTCTTTTTGGACCTTTAATTTCAACCTTGGATCTATGCAACGTTTTCATCTCGTGGATTGCGACGTTCCTGCACGCTGGTCTGCTGTGGGATGGAAAATGCAGCACACCCCCACACTTTCTACTGCTGCCGGGCACACTGCATATGGTTTTTACCCGGATCCTCCACTACTACCCACAAGTCCCCTGCTGGCATGGCCACTTTGGGGTACGCAATATGGTCCATCTCAGCTAATACTACCGACGGATGTATGCTGCTGCCCACAGCCTGTGTCAGTGATACAGCCATATGTGCTCAGCGGAGAGCACCGTATACAGTATGCCACGGAGAGGTCTCCCGGGATGGATGGAATCACTGATCGGATGGTTGTCCCTAGGTCTGTCGCTAATCGAGTAGTGTATTCAAGGAGTCGTCTTCTGGAAATGCGCAGGGCAAAGTCTTCTCCAGCAGTTGCAATACCACATGTTCCACGGGAAATGAGGAGACCTTTCAGAGGTTGCAGAGCAGGCAAGAAGACCAAGTCCTGGAGGAGAAGATTTAAACCTGCAGTCCCATCCATCATCATGGGTAATGTACGATCGCTTGGTAACAAGTCGGATGAACTGCTGGCTCTGAGTAAGACCCAGAAGGAGTTCAGGGAATGCAGTCTCATGTGCTTTACAGAAACCTGGTTGCATGAGGACGTCCCGGATTCAAGTATATCGGTACCGGGGTTTCAAATGGTTCGGGCTGACAGGGACAGAGTGAAGTGCGGTAAGAAGAAGGGTGGAGGAGTGATACTGTACATTAACAACAGATGGTGTAATCAGGGGCATGTAACAGTAAAGGAGAGACATTGTTGCCCAAACATTGAACTATTAGCAGTGGGCCTCAGGCCTTACTATCTGCCTAGAGAATTCTCTCTTGTTATTGCAGTGGTGTCGTATATACCACCATCTGCAAATCCAGAGGCAGCTGGGGATGTACTGTCTGGGGTGATTGCCCGGCTTCAGACGAAACACCCTAACTCTCTAACTGTCATTTCTGGGGATTTTAATAGAGCCAAGATCTCATTACCAAAATTCTATCAATATGTCAAATGTTCTACAAGGGACAATTATATATTGGATCTCCTCTATGCCAGTGTTAAGGATGCTTACTCATCATCTGCATTGCCCCCCCTGGGGAAATCTGACCACAATCTCATACTATTGTCTCCAGCTTATCAACCAGTTGTCTGCAAACAACCAGCGACAATTAAACGGATAAGGAAATGGTCTCCGGCAGCTGAAAAGACTTTACAAGACTGCTTTGAATGCACAGACTGGGAGGTGTTATGTGCCAGGGAACCTAATGATGATGTTAATGAGGTTACCAGGAGAGTTACTGATTACATCAACTTTTGTACTGACAATATTGTACCTATTCATGAGGTTCGGTGTTTTGCAAACAATAAGCCTTGGATTACAAAAGAATTGAAACATCTACTAAACAGGAAAAAAAAAGCTTTTGAAAGGAAGGACAAGGAGGAAATGAAAATTGTTCAGAGAGACTTAAAGGGGAAAATTAGGATTGCCCGTGAAGCATTCAGAATTAAATTGGAAAATAAATTGTCACATAACAACTCCAGAGAAGTGTGGGCTGGAATGAAGCTTTTGACTGGGTTTAAGGCAAGGTCAGATCAGGGGGGTGGGGGGCTGATCATGGCTAATGAAATGAATGTTTTTTTCAACAGATTCAACAATAATTGTGCCATGTCAACAGAGGAGAGGGCCGGGGAGAGACGAGCAATATCAACTGGGGGGAGGAAGTCGGAGTCTTTCTTGATCTCCGAAAATGATGTGAGGGAACAGTTTAGTAAGCTGGTCATGGGTAAAGCAGCAGGGCCTGATGGTATCTGTCCACGTGTCCTCAGAGTGTGTGCGAATCAGTTGTGCACTGTCTTCCAGCACCTGTTTAACTGGAGCTTACAATCACAGAGAGTACCAGTTCTATGGAAGACTTCTTGCCTGGTGCCGGTTCCCAAGACTACCTTCCCGAGCTCCCATAATGACTATAGACCGGTGGCCTTAACATCGCATGTGATGAAGTCCTTGGAGAGAATTGTACTTGCCTACTTGTGTCCGAGGGTGTCTGCTTTTACGGACCCCCTTCAGTTTGCGTATCGGCAGAGTCTGGGGGTGGACGATGCTGTAGCGTATCTACTACAAACAGTACATTCCTTTTTGGACAATGATAGAACCACTGTGCGTGCCATGTTCTTCGATTTCTCCAGTGCATTCAACACCTTACAGCCACTATTATTACGTAAAAAGCTGGTTGAAATGGCGGTTGATGAGGGACTAGTGAATTGGATCATTGATTATCTGTCGGACAGGCCACAGTTTGTGAGGTTGGGGGCGGCCGTATCGGATAGTGTGCGGAGTAGTGTTGGAGCCCCTCAGGGAACGGTGCTGTCGCCATTCCTTTTTACGTTATACACAGCTGATTTTCAGTATAAATCAGACCTTTGTCACCTTCAGAAGTACTCTGATGACTCAGTGATAGTCGGAGGTATTGAGAGAGACCGGGGGGAGGAGGAATACAGAAGGGTGGTTTTGGACTTTGTTGACTGGTGCCAGGCTAACCATTTAGAACTCAACGTAAAGAAAACCAGGGAGCTGGTGTTGAGTTATGGAAGGTGCATGAAGGATTGCTTACCTATCACTATTGATGGTCAGGATGTGGAGATGGTGGAGAATTTCAAATATTTGGGGGTTCACCTGGACAGCAAGCTTGATTGGAGGTGCCATATGGAGAAGGTTTGCAAGAAAGGGATGAGTAGACTTTACTTCCTAAGGAAGTTAAGGTCGTTTAATGTGTGTAGCAAAATGCTTGAAATGTTCTACCAATCCATTGTGGCGAGTGCAATCTTTGATGCAATTATATGCTGGGGTAGTAGTGTGCGCACAGCTGACGCGAATAAGCTGAATAAACTTATCAAGAAGGCTAGTGCGGCGGTGGGTCTACAACTCAGGACTTTCGAGGAGGTATTAGAGGATAGAATTACTAAGAAATGCAAGGCTATAATGAGCAACAATACACACCCGCTCTATGAACTGTTTGCGAAACAAAAGAGCACATTCAGCAAGCGTCTACTCCAACTAATGTGTAAAAAGGAAAGATATAGAAAATCGTTTGTTCCGACAGCTGTGGGGATGTTTAACAAATGTATAAGTGTAAAGCATCCCAAGACTAAATGAAGTTCAAAGTGTATGGGGGGGAATTGGTGAGTTACAAGTACCAGTCTATCCGCATCTGCTGTCCATATAGACTTATTTTGTAAAGTGTGTATTGTTCTTGTAATGTTCTTGATCTTTGTTCTGCTGCTGTAATACTGTAATTTCCTCCGGGATCAATAAAGTTTATCTAATCTAATCTAATCTAATCTAATCTAATTATTTGGCGGACTTTTATGATGTATTTAGTGAAAATGAGTCTGCATCTCTGCCTCCTCATAGGAGTTATGACTGTGCAATTGAACTGAGCCTGGGGTGTAAATTTCCCAAGGGTCGGCTCTTCAATTTATCTGTACCCGAGCACGAGGCTATGCGATCCTATATTAAGGAGGCGTTGGAGAAGGGTCATATTAGACCATCCTCGTCACCCTTAGGTGCCGGTTTTTTTTTTGTAGCCAAAAAGGATGGATCATTAAGACCTTGTATTGATTATCATGCCCTCAACAAAATTACTGTTAAATATCAGTATCCGTTACCCCTGATTTCGGATCTATTCTCTAGAGTTAAAGGTGCTTGCTGGTTTACCAAGCTTGACCTCAGGGGGGCGTATAATCTTATTCGCATTAAGCATGGGGATGAATGGAAGACAGCGTTTAATACTCCGGAGGGACATTTTGAGTACCTGGTGATGCCTTTTGGGCTCACTAATGCCCCTTCTGTCTTCCAGTGCTTCATGAACGATATTTTCCGAGATTTTGTCGATAAATTTTTGATTATCTATCTGGATGATATTTTGATATTCTCCAAGGATTGGGATTCTCATGTGGAACATATACGGACTGTGTTCCGGATCTTGAGGGAGAATTCCCTGTATGTCAAAGGATCTAAATGCCTTTTTGAAGTACAGAGGATTTCTTTTTTGGGATTTATTTTGTCTCCGTCAACTATCGAAATGGACCCGGCCAAGGTACAGGCCATTTACGATTGGGTTCAGCCCACTTCTTTGAAGGCTCTCCAGAAGTTTTTGGGTTTTGCTAATTTTTATTGGAAATTTATAGCAAAATTTTCTAGTATTTCCAAGCCATTGACTGATTTGACTAAGAAGGGTGCTGATGTGTTAAATTGGTCTCCGGAGGCTGTTTCTTCCGTTCAGGAGCTGAAGCGAAGATTCACCTCCGCCCCGGTTTTGCGGCAACCTGATGTCTCACTTCCGTTCCAGGTAGAGGTGGATGCTTCTGAGATTGGTGCATGAGCTGTTTTGTCCCAAAAGGATCCTGTAACATCTAAAATTAATCCCTGTGCTTTCTTTTCCCGAAAGTTCTCTCCATCTGAACGTAACTATGATGTGGGGAATCGGGAACTGTTGGCCATGAAATGGGCATTTGAGGAGTGGAGACATTGGTTGGAGGGAGCTAAGCATCAAGTCGTGGTCCTCACTGACCACAAGAATTTGATTTACCTAGAGTCGGCTAAGCGCTTGAACCCTAGACAGGCTAGGTGGGCCTTGTTTTTTACACGTTTGGATTTTGTGGTTTCTTTCCTTCCTGGAACTAAGAATGTCAAGGCTGACGCCCTCTCTTGGAGCTTCTTTGCGGATTCTCCTGTGGTGACCAAGCCTGCTACCATCTTAGGCGAAGGGGTAGTTCTTTCTGCCGTCTCGCCCGATTTGAGACGTGCTCTGGAAGAGTTGCAGGAGGACAAACCTGAGCGTTGTCCCAGTGGAAAGTTGTATGTTCCTGACCAGTGGAAGAAGAGAGTGATGTCTGAAGTTCATTGCTCTGCTTTGGCTGGTCATCCAGGTATTTTTGGTACTAGAGATCTTGTGAGTCGGTCCTTTTGGTGGCCCTCCTAGTCTCGTGATGTCAGGAATTTTGTGCAGTCCTGTGGGACGTGCTCCCGGTCTAAATCGTGTTCTCGCTCTAGTGGGTTGTTGATGCCTTTGCCTGTCCCCAAGAGGCCATGGACCCATATTTCAATGGATTTCATCTCTGATATGCCTGTCTCTCAAAGGATGACTGTTATTTGGGTGATTTGTGATAGGTTCTCTAAGATGGTTCATCTTGTACCACTCCCTAAGTTGCCGTCTTCCTCTGAGTTGGTGCCCCTGTTTTTTCAACAGGTGGTTCGCTTGCACGGGATTCCTGAGAACATTGTATCTGACAGAGGAGTTCAGTTTGTGTCTAGATTTTGGAGAACTTTCTGTTCCAAGCTGGGAATTCAGTTGTCCTACTCCTCTGCTTTTCACCCTCAGACCAATGGGCAGACAGAGAGAACAAACCAGACCTTGGAGTCATATTTGAGATGCTTTATTTCCGCTGATCAGGATGATTGGGTTTCATTTTTGCCCTTGGCCGAATTTGCTTTAAATAATAGAGCTAGTTCTGCCACTTTGATGTCACCTTTTTTTTGTAACTTTGGGTTTCATCCTCGATTCTCTTCAGGGTAGGTGGAGCCCTCTGCCTGTCCAGGTGTTGACACTGTGGTGCAGAGAATGCACCGGATCTGGGACCAAGTGGTAGATAAGTTATCTCTCTCCCAGGAAAAGGCCCAGCGGTTTTCCAACCGACATAGGACCATTGGTCCTCAGTTTAAAGTTGGTGATATGGTGTGGTTATCATCAAAAAATATTGCTATGAAGGTGGCTTCTCCTAAGTTTAAGCCTAGATTTATTGGACCTTACAAGATTTTGGAGATTATTAATCCGGTCTCTTTTCATTTGGCTCTTCCTGTCACATTTAAAATCCATAATGTGTTTCATAAGTCTCTGTTGAAGAGGTTTGTTGAACCTTTTGTTCCGGGGGTGGCACCTCCAGACCCTGTATTGGTTGAAGGTAACATGGAATATGAGGTAGAAAAAGTATTGGATTCTCGTCTGGCGAGACGGAGACTCCAGTATTTGGTTAAGTGGAAGGGTTATGGTCAGGAGGATAATTCCTGGGTCTCTGCCTCTGATATTCATGCCAAAAGATTGGTGCGTGCCTTCCATCGGGCTCACCATGATCACCCTGGTGGCGTGGTTGAGGGTTCGGTGACCCCTCCTCAAGGGGGAGGTACTGTTGTGAGTTCATTTTCCCCTTCACTACTGAGGCCCGATGAACTTCCTCTTCTTGTAAGGAAAGGTAGTGAGCCTGATTATCAGGCACCTGAGCCTAATGATGATGACTGGCTGAGTGGAGTTATGGACTGGATATAAGGCTGCCGACGCCCTCCTGCCCTGCGGGTGATTTCTCTGTGGGATTCTTGGAGACCAGTCTGAATTCCTGCTCTTCTAAAGCTAAGTTTTTCTGCGCTGCTTTTTGCATTTGTGCTTTGACTTTGTTTGCTTTGTTTTTCTGGATTTCTGCCATTTCCTGCTGGGGTGAGCTGAATTCCTTTAGCTCTGTCTTCTGAAAATACCGGAGTGCTGATATAGATTTTGAAGCCTAGCTGCTTCAGGGTCTTTTTCCATATCAGCTGTTGGCTTATTTCTTTGATAGGGTTTTTGGCAGATTGCAGACAGCAAGCGTCCTTTCCTGTCCTGTTTAGTTTAGCTTGTGCCCCATCGTTTGCTCAGCCTATCTTTCTATCTGTGTGAGTGTTTTTTCATCTTGCTTCACCGTCATTATATGTTGGGGGCTGCCTTTTACTTTGGGGTCTGCTCTGGGGCAGTTTAGATTTCCTTTTCTGTCTTCAGGCTATTTAGCTCTCCGGCTGTGATCGAGGGGTCTAGGGCACCGTAGGAACCCCTCACGGCTACTACTAGTTGTGTTGATAGGTTCAGGGGTCTGCAATCTGATAGTTGCCAACTTCTCTGGACGTAGCTTCTATTTTTGTGTCTGCCTCCTATGGTGATTCTTCATAACAGTGAGTGTTCATTCAAACCGCTGCTTTTTGCTATTTTGGGCCCTATTGAATAATGAATGTTTTGAATTTTCTCCAAAAGTAAAGTAGTTGCAAACTCATCCTTTTAGAAACTTGTTTGGGCTGTTGAGAGGAGTAAAAAAACATCAAAAATTTCAATCCTGCATGATTCTACCAAGAAATGTGAGTGTTCATTCAAACCGCTGGTTTTTGCTATTTTGGGCCCTATTGAATAATGAATGTTTTGAATTTTCTCCAAAAGTAAAGTAGTTGCAAACTCATCCTTTTAGAAACTTGTTTGGGCTGTTGAGAGGAGTTGAAAAGCATCAAAAATTTCAATCCTGCACGATTCTACCAAGAACTGTGATTGTTCATTCAAAACGCTGCTTTTTGCTATTAGACCCTGTTGAATAAGGAATGTTTTGAATTTTCTCCAAAAGTAAAGTAGTTGCAAACTCATTCTTCTACAGTCTTGTTTAGGCTCATGAGAGGAGTAGAAAAGCATCAAAAATTTTAAACATGCACGATTCTACCAAGAAATGTGAGTGTTCATTCAAACCACTGCTTTTTGCTATTGGTACCTATTGAATAATGAATGTTTTGAATTTTCTCCAAAAGTAAAGTAGTTGCAAACTCATCCTTTTAGAAACTTGTTTGCGCTGTTGTGAGGAGTAGAAAAACATCAAAAATTTCAATCCTGCATGATTCTATTAAGAAATGTGAATTCATTCAAACCGCTGGTTTTTGCTATTGGGCCCTATTGAATAATAAATAATTTTCTCCAAAAGTAAAGTAGTTGCAAACTCATCCTTTTAGAAACTTGTTTGGGCTGTTGAGAGTAGTAGAAAAGCATCAAAAATTTAAATCCTGCATGATTCTACCAAGAACTGTGATTGTTCACTCAAAACGCTTCTTTTTGCTATTAGACCCTATTGAATAATGAATGTTTTGAATTTTCTCCAAAAGTAAAGTAGTTGCAAGCTCATCCTTTTATAGTCTTGTTTGGGCTGTTGAGAGGAGTAGAAAAACATCAAAAATTTCAATCCTCTGGCTTCAGTGTCTCTAGTATTTACCTTGGCCTCCAACACAGCCAGTTGCTGCTCAAAAGTGCGGTCTGCACAATCAACACTTGTTCCTGTGTTACTGGTGTTCTGTAATGTCAGTTGATCCCCTGATGTGTGTCCGGCAATGTCTTCTGCTCTGTCCACATTTCCACTACTAGTCCCTCCACCATTACCAAGCAGCAACTTACCACCTCTGCACGATGGACCCCGGGCTACGAACGCACCTTACCATCATCTTTATTACTTGGTGCGTTCTGCCAGCCCTAACATTATGCTAGCGCCAGGGTTTGGCTCGTAATGGCGGATGAACAGCAACTACAGCGGTACATTCAGCAGCTGGAGGGTAGGTTGGCGGCTTTTGAGTGCACAACCACAGCCGTGGATGTTACCACAGTAGCTGCTCAGGCTGCTAGCATCGCTGTAGCCACTTTGTCCAATGCCCCACCTGTTCCGACATTATCCTGTCTCCCGTTGCCAGATAAGTTTTCTGGTGATAGCCAGTAATGTAGGGGATTCGTGAGCCAGTGTACTATACACCTTGTGCTTCTGGCTGCACGTTTCCCCTCAGAGTGGGCCAAGGTGGGATTCATAATACCTCTCTCATTGGACAGGGCGTTGGAGTGGGCCACGCCATTGTGGGAGTGTGACGATCATGCAGTGCAGAGTGCTTCACAGTTTCTGAACACTCTGAAACAGGTCTTTTTGGGACCTCGAGTCACCCACGAAACAGCGCTCCAATTGGCATCTACACAGGGTTCGTCCACGGTCAGCCAATTTGCTACCCATTTCCGGACCCAGGCTTCCAAGCTGGAGTGGCCGGATAAAGTCCTCATTCCCGTGTTTTGGAGGGGGCTGGCTGACCATGTAAGAATGCTCTGGCCACTAGGGAGATTCCTGCCACACTGGAGGAGCTAATAGCGGTCTCTACTCGAATCGACCTTCATTTTAATGAGCGAAGGTTGGAATGAGCCCAGTGCAGGCAGAGGTTTCAGATGGCTCCCAGCTTCGCCAAACCCCTGGAATCCCCGGCCCAGACATCCGAGCCACTTGAGGCCATGGAGGTGACGCGGGCGGGATCTAAGTCCCGGACCGCTCGTACATGCATGGTCTGTCGGATATGCCAGCAGTGAGGAAATATCGCCTCTAGGTGTCCTCAGCGAGCGATGGAACGTCCACGCTTAGTGTCATTAGGAGCTGGTTCACTAGACGCAGCAATGCCATCCTCTAAGCTCAACTTTAGGGGGACTATCGGTATTGGCCCATCCACCCAGGTGGTAGAGCTTTGCGTGAATTCCGGGATGGAGGGCAAATTTATGTCTTCTGCCTTCTCCCGATGGCACGCAATTCCACTGGTGATGCTCGCCAAGCCAGTGACCATACGGGTGATAAATGGGTCGACATTACCCTCACAGATAACACATCAGACCATCCTATTTACTCTATCCATGTCTCCATGCCATCTGGAGATCATCTGCTAGTCATGCCTGAGGGCATTGATGAGGTTCTCTTAGGGATGCCATGGCTAAGCTATCACACCCCTCATATAAAGTGTTCTTCTGGGAGAATTCTGGGATGGAGTAAATCCTGTGAGGGTAGATGTCAGGAGTGCCTTCAAGTTGCTACTACAGAGGTAACCGCAGATCTTTCCTCTCTCCCCAACCACTTTTGGTCCAATGCGGACATGTTCACCAAGAAGGCAGCGGAGATTCTTCCGCCTCACCATCCCTACAACAGTTCTATTGACCTCTTGCCTGGTGCTGAGCCTCCCCGCGGTCAGGTTTATCCTCTCTCTCCCGTTGACAGTCAATGTCTCAGTACATCCAGGAGAATCTGGCAAGAGGATTCATTAGAAAGTCAGTGTCACCTGCAGGGGCGGGGTTCTTCTTTGAACAAAAGAAGAACGGGGTGCTACATCTGTGCATAGACTACAGGGGTCTTAACGCCATTACCATTAAGAACAAGTAACCTCTGCCCCTGATATTGGAGCTTTTAGATAGGTTGCGGGGAGCGAGGGTTTTTACTAAGCTTGATCTGCAGGGTGCCTACAACCTGATACGCATCCGTGAGGGGGATGAATGGAAGACCGCATTTAACATCAGGGATGGGCACTATGAATACCTGGTGATGCTATTCGGGCTTTGTAATGCTCTGGCTGTCTTCCAATACTTTGTGAACGACATCTTCCGGGATATGCTCACCACCTCAGTTGTAGTCTATCTGGATAATATTTTCGTCTACTCTCCAGATATTGACTCCCACCGGAGAGATGTTTGCAAAGTCTTCGACCTCCTACGGGCAAACTCCCTCTACGCTAAGTTGAAGTAGTGTGTGTTTGAGCAGGAGTCCTTTCCTGGGCTATATCATCAACCCCCAAGGATTGGCCATGGATCCTGCCAAGCTACAGGCGGTCATGGATTGGCAGGAGCCTCATTCCCTTAAGACGGTGCATCATTTTTTTGGATTTATCAACTAATACCGCCAATTCATCTCCCACTTCTCAACTTTGGTAGCACAGCTGGTAGACAGTCTGGGCCACCCATTGTGACACGTGTTCCAATTGTTCCATTGTGACACACCTGGCTGTTGTAAGTCAATAGGACACTCAGGTGAAGGTAGGTATTTAGGTAGGCCACAAGAGGGAGACAATGGAACACGTGTCACAATGGGCGGTACAGACTGTCTTCCAGCTGTGCGGAAGCAGCCAGCTTCAGTCTGCTGAGAGAGCCTCAGTAGACAGGTAGGGAGGTGGGTATGCACACTCATTGGTTACGATACCCAGCATCAGGAGAGATAAGGTTTCCAAAAACAGACTGATTTGAATTGAAACCACAGAAAGTTGCCTATTCAAAGCAATATTTGAATGCTTTTTTCAACTTTGGTTCCTCTGCATTAGTTTTTTCTTGGTCCAAGTTGCACATTTCAAATGCCAAATGCATTTGGCTTGATTTAACTTGACCAACTCTGCTACATCAATTACTCACCTATATATGGAAGGCATTGTATTGTATTCAGTCTGCAGTTTAAATCATCTATCTTGGCTTTTGCTGCTTGGTAGGTACAGGTGTGAAGCTGCTGCAATGTGTGATACATTTCTGCACACCCACCGTCTTAGTAAGGGAAAAGCGCCCCCACAACAAGTTGGAGTTTCGGTGAGAAAAGAGCCCGTACAGGGTGAAGCGACTACTCAGCAGACGGGGACCCGTCTATGAGATTCAACCTGAAACAGGTGAAGAGCTTCCCACCCGTACACTACATCGGAATAAGCTGCAACCCTGCTTGTCTCGGGACCCTCGAGTGGTACCAGCTGCCCCGATGCCCACGGCAGCTGAACCAGTGATGCCTGAGACTACAGAAATAACCGAGGAAACTTCGACTTCCACTTTCCTAGTGGCTGATTCTTCAACCTCTACTGATCTAAGACGCTCTGAACATTCAATGGCAGGTGTACCCCCCATACGCTACAATCAGGACGAATTCATCTGGCAAATTGTACAAGGTCTGGAAGATTGCTAGCAGGAGCTCCAGAAACTCTCTCCTATGGAATGGCGAGCTCACATGGAGGGAGAATGTAAGGGAGTGAAGTGTTGTGAGTTCATTTTCCCCTTCACTACTGAGGCCCGATGAACTCCCTCTTCTGGTAAAGAAAGGTAGTGAGCCTGATTATCAAACATCTGAGCCTAATGATGATGACTGGCTGAGTGGAGTTACTGACTGGATATAAGGCCGCCGACGCCCTTCTGCCCTGCGGGTGATTTCTCTGTGGGATCCTTGGAGACCAATCTGAATTCCTGCTCATCTAAAGCTAAGTTTTCTGCTCTGCCTTTTGCATTTTTGCTTTGCCTTGTTTTGCTTTGTTTTTCTGGATTTCTGCCATTCCCTGCTGGGGTGAGCTGAATTCCTTTAGCTCTGTCTTCTGAAAATACCTGAGTGCTGATTTAGTTTTGAAGCCTAGCTGCTTCAGGGTCTTTTTCCATATCAGCTTGCTGGCTAATGTCTTTGATAGGGTTTTTGCAGATTGCAGACAGCAACCTTCCTTTCCTGTCCTGTTTAGTTAGTTTTGGGCCCCATCGCTTGCTCAGCCTATCTTTCTGTCTGTGTGAGTGTTTTTTCATCTTGCTTCACCGTCATTATATGTTGGGGGCTGCCTTTTGCTTTGGGGTCTGCTCTGGGGCAGTTTAGATTTCCTTTTCTGTCTTTAGGCTATTTAGCTCTCTGGCTGTGATCGAGGGGTCTAGGGCACCGTAGGAACCCCCCACGGCTACTGCTAGTTGTGTTGATACGTTCAGGGGTCTGCAACCTGATAGTTGCCAACTTCTCTGGTTTTCTGGACGTAGCTTCTATTTTTGTGTCTGCCTCCTACAGTGACTCATTCATAACAGTGAAGTACAGGAAGAGCCGAGGGAGAGTTCCCTCCTCTCCTTCGTGCCCTGAACCATTGACAAGGGCGTTCCCCGGGGGACACTCTAGCACCCAGAAACAGGAAGGTAGGACAGCTGAGAGCGATTTAGATGAAGGAATTGAGGGTAAACTGATTAAATTTGCTGATGACACAAAGCTAGGAGGGATAGCTAATACTAGAGAAGAGAGAGAGAGGATTCAAAAAGATTTAAATAAACTGGAGAAGTGGGCAGCAACTAACAGAATGGTTTTTAACAGGGAGAAATGCAAAGTACTACATCTGGGCAATAAAAATGAAAAAAGCATATACAGAATGGGAGGAATAGGGCTAAGTGACAGCACATGTGAAAAAGACTTGGGTATACTAATAGATCACAGACTGAATATGAGTCAACAGTGTGATGCAGCTGCAAAAAAGGCAAATGCAATTCTAGGATGTATTAACAGAAGCATACAGTCTAGATCACGTGAGGTCATTATTTCCCGCTACTCCTCTTTGGTCAGACCTCATCTGGAATATTGTGTCCAGTTTTGGGCACCACATTTTAAAAAAGACATCAACAAACTGGAGCAAGTTCAAAAAAGAGCGACCAGAATGGTGACCGGTCTGCAAACCCTGTCTTATGCGGAAAGGTTGCAGGATTTGGGAATGTTTAGTTTGCAAAAGAGAAGACTGAGAGGAGACTTAATAGCTGTCTACAAATATCTAAAGGGCTGTCACATTGTAGAAGGATCAACTTTATTCTCATTTGCACAAGGAAAGACTAGAAGCAATGGGATGAAACTGAATGGGAGGAGACACAGATTAGATATTAGAAAAAACTTTTTGACAGTTAGAGTGATCAATGAGTGGAATAGGCTGCCACAAGAAGTGGTGAGTTCTCCTTCAATGGAAGTCTTCAAACAGAGGCTGGACAGACATCTGACTGGGATGATTTAGCGAATCCTGCTTTGAGCAGGGGGTTGGACCAGATGGCCCAGGAGGTCCCTTCCAACTCTACGATTCTATGATTCTATACTTGGAGCAAAAAGGATATCATCAGTCTCATACCCCCCTGGCTCCCGCAGTAACCCCTCGTACCCCAACTAGACATCGTTAAAGTCTCAGGATCCAGAGTACTACGGACTACAAGCGCTGCTGGTGACTCGGCGCCAACATTGGAGAAGAGTGACACCTTCAAACAAGACCCCAGCAGACTGATAAGTTATTTTCTTAAGGTAAAACTTATTACTGTTAAATACTGTTTATGCTTTTTGACCGTTTGCTAAACCCATTCACATTATATTCATTTCCACACTGTTAATTTCACCAGTGTCATTCCCTGTAAATAAACTTCCCTATAACTGTTGGTCCGTCTGTTCCATGGTGACATACCTACTATTTCTGCATGTTATTATAGCCTCAGCAGACAGGTAGGGAGGGGGGTATGCATGCTCGTTCATTACAATACCCAACGTCAGGAGAGATAAGGTTTCAAAAAACAGACTGAATTGAAACCAAAGCAAGTTGTCTTTTCAAAGCAATATTTGAATGCTTTTTTCAACTTTGGTTACTCTGCATTAGCTTTTTCTTGGTCCAAGTTGCACATTTCAAATGCCAAATACATATGGCTTGATTTAACTTGACCAACTCTGCTACATCATCTCCACCTATATATGGAAGGCATTGTTTTGCATTCAGTCTGCAATTTTAATCATCTAACTTGGCTTTTCCTGCTTGGTAGGTAAAGGTGTAATAAGCTGCTGTAATGTGTTTAGCTTTGGATGCATACATTTCTACCTACCCACCTGCTACAAGGCCTTCAGCCCCTTACCCTCAGTACTTCCCACCTTAATTCAAGTATCCCATGTGTATTTAAGTTATTCAATTTCTACCACATTCTGGACGTTTATGATTTCTTTTGTGAAACATTGTCTCCCTCTTGTGGCCCTCCAACTTCTAAATTTTGTGTATATGTATTCAATGACAAAGAAGGAATTGGTCTGGTGTGTTGATTGAATTAGTGGCCTACCTAATTACCTAACTACCTTCACCTGTTTGAGTATCCTATTGGCTTACAGCAGCCAGGTGTGTCACAATGGAACAATTGGAACACGTGTCACAATAGGCGGCCCAGACTGTCTTCCAGCTGTGCGGCAGCAGCCAGCTTCAGTCTGCTGAGGTAACCTCAGCAGACAGGTAGAGAGGGGGGTATGCACGCTCGTTGGTTACAACACCCAGCATCTGGAGAGATAAGGTTTCCAAAAAAAAGACAGAATTGAATTGAAATCAAAGCCATATTTGAATGCTTTTTTCAACTTTGGTTGCTCTGCATTAGCTTTTTCTTGGTCCAAGTTGCACATTTCAAATGCCAAATACATATGGCTTGATTTAACTTGACCAACTCTGCTACATCATCTCCACCTATATATGGAAGGCATTGTATTGTATTCAGTCTGCAATTGAAATCATCTATCTTGGCTTTTGCTGCTTGGTAGGTACAGGTGTGATCTGGGCCTGACTGGGACTAAAATTCAGCCCTGGCATTTGAAGGAGCACAGGCCCACTTGTTGCATCGTGAAAATGCAATCTGTGTGAACCTGTAGATTACAAGACGTGAGGCGAGCGTAACACGACTATATAACATACAGTCTCAGAAGGCCAAGTATAACAGTTCAGTCCTATTTATTGCTCTAAGGCCGAGGTCATACAAGCATATAACATGGCTGAGTGCTATGTGATAAAACATCCCATAGCACTCGGCCCAGTGTTACTCTATGGTGCAGCTCAAATCTGTGATTATTTTCTCATGTCGATTGGACATGAGAACAATAGCTGCATGCTGCGACAGGCAGTGAGTCTATGGATGCATGTGAAACATTGGACTGCATTCTGATGTCATCCCAGTGCAGTCCAATATACGCCGAGACAGGTAATAGAGGAGATGGAGAAATTACTTTTTCCATCCACTCTGCACCTGAGCTGCGATTCTGTCATGCGAGAGGATGGGAGCAGACAACACTGATACTAGGTTCCCGCTTGCAGCAAAGATGGAGCACAGGGTTATTGGCATATCGCATCCGATGCTCTCGCATCAGATTTTATGCACTCTTGTGATTACAGCCTTAGTTGCAGTACCAATAAAAGTTGCTACTTTACACAGAGCGGGGTCTCGTAGATAATGAAGATGATGCTGTGCTCTCCATAGTGCTACGGCCTCTTCATATAGCTGATGGGCAGGGAGTCAGATACCCACTGAACTATTATTGATGACCTATATCTATAACTTTGATAAACAAAAACAACTGAGTGTAAATCCAATAAAATACAAATTTTATTAAGTATTCAATATACAAAAGTTCATATAGATGTACATAAAAGCATAAAAGGGTTCACATACGGGGAATGAGCAGACAAGAAAGTATATAGAAACCGGGCCTTAGATAAACATCAAGAGGTGGGAAGAAGGTTTAAAGTCATATAGGTTATATATGTGTACCATAATGCACGGCTTTAAAGTGCATGTGCCAGAATGTAAACCATAAAAAAAGAGTAGATTCAATAGACGTGCCGGGTGCAGGGTCTCCTGTGAGATCCCTAGCAGTTTCTCATATATCAAAAATGCATATTGTAGCAAATGTCACTCTTACCCATAATTCCGCGCTTAGGCCTCTTTCACACATCCGGTTTTCAGCATCAGGCGCGATGCGGCGAAAAGTGTAAAAACCGGATCCGGCGCCGGTTGCCACCGGATCCGGTTTTTCCCCCATTCAGTTTCATTATTGCCGCATCGCGCCTGATGCCTATGCGGCGTATCCGGTTTTTGCCTGATCCGGCAAAAACAGCCTGTCCGGCGTCTGGAAAAAACGTTCCATGTAACGTTTTTTTGCAGCGCCGGACCGGCTTTTTCCACAGCGCATGCCCGGACTCTGTGAATGTTAACCCCACAAGTGCCCGGCGAGAGAGAGAGAGATCTCTCTCTGTCACCCGGACACTTGTGAGAGATCTCTCTCGCCGGGCACTTGTGGGGTTAACACTCACAGTGTCTGGGTGAGAGAGAGAGATCTCTCTGTGGGGTTAACCCCACAAGTGCCCAGCAAGAGAGAGAGATTCTCTTGCCTGGACACTAATGTTAACCCCCCATGTCTCTCTCTCTCCACCCACCTCCCCTCTCCTCCCCTCCCCTCTCCTATCCTCTCCTCCCCTCACCTCCCTTTCAGCAGCTGTCTCATTGGCTGCCTCTGTCCTGCGGCTCCTTAATGTCCGAGCCGTATCATCTCGCCGCACACACATCCGGTGTCACGGCTGCAGGCCGGATCCGGCGGCCCGGCTTTTCGCCGCACGCCGCCGGACCCCACACACCGGATGTGTAAAAGTAGCCTAAGAGTTCCTGGAGCACACAGCCCCAATGCGCGTTTCCCCCGAGGAAGCCAACGCCAAAGCACTTACTCTCCGGCGGTACACAACTGACACGATGACATGATGTCATCATGTCAGCTGTTTCACATGCTGATTGGTGGAGGAAGTGGCCGGAGGTCATTTATATTTCACAGTCAGCTTGAAGACTTACACTTGTTCCTCTTCAGCAGTTTATTGTAAAATAATTCACACTGCTGCTGCGCCCGGCGTCTATCATTATTTGCATCTCTGACGGTCACGTCAATAGCGCTCCAGAGAATGAGCTGCTGAGCTCCTGATTGGCTGCAGCACTACTGACGAGACAACAGAACTGTAGACGCTGCATCTGCACAGTGTGAATAAAGCACAGGTTGTTATTTTTAAAACAAACAACGTGGGGGGTAGTGCCATGTGATGTTTTATCGGATAGCACTCGGCCCAGTGTTATTCTATGGGGCAGAGGAGATCAGTAATTATTTTCTCATGTCAAATCGTCATGAGAGAACAATGGCAGCATGCGGTGATTGGCAGCGAGACTCGGCTCACTCGAACCCATATAAGCCTATGGGTCTTAGTGAAACTTCACACTGCACTCGGATGTCATCCCAGTGCAGTCCGATATACACAAAGTCAGGCCATGGAGGAGATGGAGAAATTACTTTCTCCGTCTCCTTCGCTTCTGTGCTGTGATTCTCTCATGAGAGAGGATTGGAGCACAGAGCACGGACACTCAGATCACGCTTGCAGCACAGCTGGAGCCGAGTATCATTAGTAGTGTTGAGCATTCCGATACCGCAAGTATCGGGTATCGGCCGATACTTGCTGTATCGGAATTCCGATACCGACTTCCGATATTTTTTCAATATCGGAATTCGGCATCGGAATCGGAAGTTCAGTTGATTGACGGCCTGACGTCATCATGATGCGCGGTGTGTGCGCATCATGATGCGCCGTCATTTCGGGCCTTCCGGGGGTCTCTGCCGGCCTGCCGGGGGGCTGTGCCGGCCTGCCGGGGGGCTGTGTGGACTGCCCGGGGTCTGTACCGGACTGCCGGGGGGCTGTGCCGGCCTGCCGGTGGTCTGTGCACCCTGTGGGGGTCTGTACCGGCCTGCCGGGGGGCTGTGCCGGCCTGCCGGGGGGCTGTGCTGATGTCCGGGGGTCTGTGCAAGCATCGTCCGATGGGACTACAAGTCCCATCGGGCGATGCCTGCTACCATGACAGTGATTGACACATTAGCCAATGATGGGACAGTAGTAGTCCCATCATCCGGCTAATGTGTTAAATGTTAAAAAAAAAAAAAAAAAAAAAAAAAAAACTACATACATACTACATGCATGCTACATACATACTACATGCTACATACATACTACATATATACTACATACATACTACATACATGCTACATACATACTGCATGCTACATACATACTACATACATACTACATACATACTACATGCATGCTACATACATACTACATGCTACATACATACTACATATATACTACATACATACTACATACATGCTACATACATACTGCATGCTACATACATACTACATACATACTACATACATACTACATGCATGCTACATACATACTACATGCATGCTACATACATACTACATGCATGCTACATACATACCACATACATACTACATGCTACATACATACTACATATATACTACATACATACTACATACAGGCTACATACATACTGCATGCTACATACATACTACATATATACTACATGCATGCTACATACATACTACATGCTACATACATACTACATATATACTACATACATACTACATACAGGCTACATACATACTACATGCTACATACATACTACATATATACTACATGCATGCTACATACATACTACATGCTACATACATACTACATATATACTACATGCATGCTACATACTACATGCTACATACATACTACATATATACTACATGCATGCTACATACATACTACATACATACTACATGCATACCACATATATACTACATACATACAATACATTCATACAATACATACATAGACATACAGTACATATAACATAGAGTAACATACTTACCAATACTTGTCACATTGTTCCCCGAAGCCATTGTCTATTCCGGGATAAATATTAACATAACAAACCACAAAAATACTCACCCACGATCCGAAGCAGTCCACGAGTGTGTCCCACGACGATCTTGGGTAGAGAACTGCAGCATCAGATGATGCTGCCGTTCTCTACGGGCTGCAGGAATCCAATGACGGAAGGTAGGTATCCTTCCGCACTGTATTCCTCCGCCACTTAAAAAAAAAAAGTCCCTAGTCTCACTTTATGCCATTGCTGTGTGGGAATTTCCCACACAGCAATGGCATAAAGTGAGACTAGGGACTTTTTTTTTTTAAGTGGCGGAGGAATACAGTGCGGAAGGATACCTACCTTCCGTCATTGGATTCCTGCAGCCCGTAGAGAACGGCAGCATCATCTGATGCTGCAGTTCTCTACCCAAGATCGTCGTGGGACACACTCGTGGACTGCTTCGGATCGTGGGTGAGTATTTTTGTGGTTTGTTATGTTAATATTTATCCCGGAAAAGACAATGGCTTCGGGGAACAATGTGACAAGTATTGGTAAGTATGTTACTCTATGTTATATGTACTGTATGTCTATGTATGTATTGTATGAATGTATTGTATGTATGTAGTATATATGTGGTATGCATGTAGTATGTATGTAGTATGTATGTAGCATGCATGTAGTATATATGTAGTATGTATGTAGCATGTAGTATGTAGCATGCATGTAGTATATATGTAGTATGTATGTAGCATGTAGTATGTATGTAGCATGCATGTAGTATATATGTAGTATGTATGTAGCATGTAGTATGTATGTAGCATGCATGTAGTATATATGTAGTATGTAGCATGTAGTATGTATGTAGCATGCATGTAGTATGTAGCATGTAGTATGTATGTAGCATGCATGTAGTATATATGTAGTATGTATGTAGTATGTATGTAGCATGCATGTAGTATATATGTAGTATGTAGCATGTAGTATGTATGTAGCATGCATGTAGTATATATGTAGTATGTATGTAGCATGCATGTAGTATATATGTAGTATGTAGCATGTAGTATGTATGTAGCATGCATGTAGTATGTATGTAGCATGCATGTAGTATATATGTAGTATGTATGTAGCATGTATGTAGTATGTAGTATGAATGTAGCATGTATGTAGTATGCATGTTGTATGTATGTAGCATGTAATTTTTTTTTTTTTTTTACATTTAACACATTAGCCGGATGATGGGACTACTACTGTCCCATCATTGGCTAATGTGTCAATCACTGTCATGGTAGCAGGCATCGCCCGATGGGACTTGTAGTCCCATCGGACGATGCCTGCACAGACCCCCGGAGCCTGCACAGACCACCGGCAGGCCGGCACAGCCCCCCGGCAGGCCGGCACAGCCCCCCGGAGCCTGCACAGCCCCCCGGCAGGCCGGCACAGCCCCCCGGCAGGCCGGCACAGCTCCCCGGCGCCTGCACAGCCCCCCGGCAGGCCGGCACAGCCCCCCGGCAGGCCGGCACAGCCCCCCGGAGCCTGCACAGACCACCGGCAGGCCGGCACAGACCACCGGAGCCTGCACAGACCCCCTGGCAGGCCGGCACAGCCCCCCGAAAGGCCCGTACAGACCCCAGAGAGGCTGTACAAGGGCAGGAAAGGGTTTTTCTTATTCCGATACCGGAAGTCCCATAGACTTGAATGGGACTTCCGGTATCGGAATCGGCGATACCGATACTTTTTTTAAAGATCGGCCGATACCATCCGATACGATACTTTGAAGTATCGGACGGTATCGCTCAACTCTAATCATTAGTATATCGCATCCGATGTGACTCCACTCCAGCCTTAGGCTCTGTGTCCACAATGAGATTATGGTGCGTTTTTGACACTACATATTTTTGTTCCATCAAAAATGCAGCTTCTTACAGATTAGCAATGTGGATGGGATTTATAAAAACCTCCTACCCGCTGGGCTTTTTTTATGCAGTGTAAACTGACCGGGAGTGTGTGCTTCAAATTCACAACCTGTCACTTTTTCTTGCAGATATGCTAAGTTTTCTGTGTACATTTTTCCCATAGACACTTTGGACCAATTGCCCAGGATCAATAACTCTGTAGCAAGAGATATCATAAAACTTAACTTTTAGGCTATGTGCACACGTAGCGGATCTCTTGCGGAAATTACCGTGAGAATTCCGGATTCCATTCCGCGGGAGAATCGCATTTAAATTCCCACGGAAAAACTAGCATTTTGCAAGCGTAATTAGCTTGCAGAATGCTGGCGTTTTCCAAGCGATCTGTAGCATCGCTTGGAGAACTGATTGACAGGTTGGTCACACTCGTCAAACATTCATTGAGTGTGACCATCTTTTTACTATTGAGGCTGCCTATGCAGCATCAGTAGTAAAAGATAGAATGTAAAAAAATAATTAAAAAAATATTGTTATTCTTACCTTCCGGTGTCCCGCGCAGCCTTCCCGCCTCTCTCCACGCTCCTGGTCCCAGTAATCCTTTGCGCGAATGACCGCGAGACTTTGCGCTCCCGCGACGACAACATGAATGAACACGAGACGTCGTGCTCCCGCGACATCGTGACGTCATCGCGGTCATTCTCGCAAAGGATTACTGGGACCGGGAGCGTGGAGAGAGGCGGGAAGGCTGCGCGGGACGTCGGAAGGTAAGAATTACAATATTTTTTACAGGGATATGGTACCCACAGCCCCGAGGAAAGTCTCCCTTCCTCCGGATCATGGGTACCATCCGCAAATGTTCTGCTTACTTTTCGCACAGCCACATGCGGAAAGTAAGCAGAACAATGCATTCCTATGGGTGCGGGATCGCCACAATTCTGCTAAATTAATGAGCATGCTGCGTTTTTTACCGTGAAGCAATTCCGCTGCGGAAAAAACTGCAGCATTAGCACAGCATTGCAGAATCCCAAAGGAATGCATAGGATGCTTATTTTTCGCGTTCTCACGGCAAAATCGCGCTTTTAAAACCGCCGCAAAATTTATGGACCTACAGATCATTTTACCAGGACCTTTGTCAGTCCCAATTTTGAAATCCAGTGTTCCTCAAATGAAAACAAGGTTATTACCTTCAGTATCCGCTGCTTACCAGACGCCTCTTATTCCAGAGTTTAAGACCAGATATTGGTTTCAATTCGATTCAGTCTGTTTTTGGAAACCTTATCTCTCCTGATGCTGGGTATTGTAACCAACAAGCGTGCATACCCCCCTCTCTACCTGTCTGCTGAGGCTCCCTCAGCAGACTGTAGCTGGCTATTGTCGCACAGTTGGAAGACAGTGTGGGCCGCCCATTGTGACACGTGCAGCAGTGCCTGTGACAGATCGCTGATCCGTGATGTGACAGATAAGCGATCTGTCACAGGACAGTGATGTCCCCCATGGGACATTATAATAAAGTAAAAAAAAAAGTGTAAAAATAATTTAAAAAAAAAAAAAAAATATTCCCTAATAAATTCATTTTTTCAAAATAAAAAGACAAAAAAAACAATAAAAGTACACGTATTTGGTATTGCTGCGTCCGTAATGACCCACCCTATAAAACTGTTCCATTAGTTAACCCCTTTAGCGAACTCTTTAAAAAACAAATAGAAAATGAGGCAAAAAATAATGATTTATCATACTGCCTTACAATAAAGTGCAATAACGCGCGATCAAAAAGATGCATATGAGTATCCATGGTACCACTGAAAATGTCATCTTGTCCCGCAAAAAACGAGCCGCCACACAGCATCATCAGCGAAAAAATAAAGTTATAGCTCGCAGAATAAAACGATGCAAAAATAATTATTTTTTATATAAAATTGTTTTCATTGCATAAAACCGCCAAAACATAAGAAAAATGACATAAATGAGGTATCGCTGTAACCGTACTGACCCGGAGAATAAAACTGCCTTATCAATTGAACCACACGCGGAACGGTGTTAACGCACCCCACCAAAAGATATTCATGAATCGCTAGTTTTTGTTCGTTCTGCGTCCCAAAAATCGGAATAAAAAGCGATTAAATGTCACGTGCCCGAAAATGGTACCAATAAAAACGTCAACTTGTCCTGCAAAAATTAAGGCCTCACATGACTCGGTGGGTCAAAATAAGGAAAAATTATAGCTCTCAAAATGTGATGATGCATAAACTATTTTTACAATAAAAGGCGTCTTTAGCGTATGACAGCTGCCAAAAATAAAAACCCGCCATCTATAGTAAATCAAACCCCCCTTTATCACCCCCTTAGTTAGGGAAAAATAATAAAATAAAATGTTTTTTATTTATTTCCATTTTCCCATTAGGGCTGGGGTTAGGGTTAGGGTTGGAGTTAGAATTGGGGGGTTTCCACTGTTTTGGCACATCAGGGACTTTCCAAACGCGACATGGCGTTCGATCTCAATTCTAGCCAAAAAAATTAAATGGCGCTGCTTCCCTTCTGAGCTCTGCCATGTGCCCAAATAGTGGTTTACCCCCATATATTGGGTATCAGCATACTCAGGACAAATTGCACAATAACCTTTGGGGTCCTGTTACTCTTGGGAAAATAAAAATTGGGGGAGAAAAGATCATTTTTGTGGAAAAAATGACTTTTTTAATTGTACGGCTGTACATTATAAACTTCTGTGAAGCCCTTGAGGGTTCAAAGTGCTCACCACACATCTAGATAAGTTCCTTGGGGGGTCTAGTTTCCAAAATGGGGTCACTTGTGGGGGGTTTCCACTGTTTAGGCACATCAGGGGCTCTACAAACGTGGCATGGCATCCAATCTGAATTCCAGCCAATTTTGCAGTGAAAAAGTCAAACGGCGCTCCTTCCCTTCCGAGCTCTGCCATGCGCCCAAACAGTGGTTCCTTCCAACAATTCAGGTATCGGCGTACTCAGGACAAATTGCACAATAACATTTCCAGTCCAATTTCTCCCGATACCCTTGGTAAAATAAAAAATTTGAACATGAAATATTTTTGTGAAAAAAAGTTAAATGTTCATTTTTTATTTTTAAACATTCAAAAAATTCCTGTGAAGCACCTGAAGGGTTAATAAACTTCTTGAATGTGGTTTTGAGCACCTTGAGGGGTGCAGTTTTTAGAATGGTGTCACTTTTCGGTATTTTCTATCATATAGACCCCTCAAAGTGACTTCAAATGTGGTGTGGTCCGTAAAAATAAAATGGTGTTGCAAAAATGAGAAATCGCTGGTCAATAGTGTGGAGCGATACAATCAGATATCGTGAAATATCGGATCGGATTAGATCGGACCGATACCACAAAAGTATCGGGTATCGCCGATTCCGATACCGGAAGCCAAATTCAAGTCAATGGGACAGAAATATCGGAATTAAAAAAAAACCCTTTCTTTTCTTGTAGGTTAATTCTTGTAGAATGTATTGGGGGAGGTGGACGAGACATTAAAGGCATAGAGGTTTATCCCAATCAAATGGAATAACAGGAATTAATTTGTTTTTTTAAAGATGTTCGGAGTTACAAAGATATTGACTATGTTAACCTTTTCTATATTTTGTCAGATATGTATGTTTCACTACTTCCATGCTCTTCACCTTCTTTTTTACTTCACCCACACTTTCTCCTTCATCATCCTCAGCAGCAGGACCATCTTTTTAATCAATTTCTTCTTCACCTCATTCATCATCTTCTTCACCGTCTTCCTATTATTCTTTTTTTTACATTCTTCATATTCTTCTTATTCAACTATTATTCTTCTTCTTATTCTACTTCATCTTCTTCCTATTCTTCTTCTTCTTCATCATATTCTTATTTGTGAGTCATTCCTGTAGTTGTTATGTATAAAAGTTTGAAGATTACACATTCCGTTCTGCCTGTCACAAAAGATTTACAACAGGCTTTGTCCGCGCTCAGTTTGGCCTGCAGTAGCAGGCATTTTCCAAGGGCACCATGAGGAGGAACGGACTCCTAGAATCATAGAATCGTAGAGTTGGAAGGGACCTCCTGGGCCATCTGGTCCAACCCCCTGCTCAAAGCAGGATTTGCTAAATCATCCCAGTCAGATGTCTGTCCAGCCTCTGATTGAAGACTTCGATTGAAGAAGAACTCACCACATCTCGTGGCAGCTTGTTCCACTCATTGATCACTCTGTCAAAAAGTTTTTTCTAATATCTAATCTGTGTCTCCTCCCATTCAGTTTCATCCCGTTGCTTCTAGTCTTTCCTTGTGCATACACTGCTTAGTCATCTTCTGCTTATAATTTAGATATCTTTTGCTCTGATTTTTAGTCTTATGCTCAATGTTCTTCTGCTTCTTGGTCTTCTGCTTCTTGGTCTTCTGCTTCTTGGTCTTCTGTCTCTTGTTGTTCTGTCTCTTGTTGTTCTGTATCTTGGTGGTTGTCTTCATGTTCTTTGTCCTCTTGGTCATCTTCTTCAGGGTCATCATTTTGGTTTTCGGGGTAGTCTTCCGGGTCGTCGTCTTCAGGGAGATCCAGAGTGATAATAAACAAAAAACATTTCCAAAAGCTTGAACTTGGAAATGTAGCAGAAGGTACAAGGCGGCTGAGGAACTGTCGAGAACCAGCTGACGGTGCTGGAATCCGGATGGGTAGCCGAAGCTGCAAGAGCCAATGGAACTAGCGAGGACCAGCTGATGGTGCTGGAACCCGGAAGGGCAGCAGAAGGAACAAGAGCCAATTGCACTACCGAGGACCAGCTGACCGTGCTGGAATCCGGTTACTAAGCAGGAGGTACCTGTGCTAGAAAGCACTACCAAGGACCAGCAGACATTGCTGGAACTCGGCTACCAAGAATGAGGCACCTAGGCCAAAGGCACTGCCTGGAACCAGCTGACGGTGCTGGAACCCGGAAGGGCAGCAGAAGCTGCAAGAGCAAATGGTACTAGCGAGAACCAGCTGACGGTGCTGGAACCCGGAAGGGCAGCAGAAGGAACAAGAGCCAATGGCACTACCGAGGACTAGCTGACGGTGCTGGAAGCCGGCTACTAAGCAGGAGGTACCTGTGCTAGAAAGCACTACCAAGGACCAGCAGACATTGCTGGAACTCGGCTAGCGAGAAGGAAGCACCTAGGCCAAAGGCTCTGCCTGGAACCAACTGACGGTGCTGGTACCTGGAAGGGCAGCAGAAGCTGCAAGAGCAAATGGAACTAGCGAGAACCAGCTGATGGTGCTGGAACCCAGAAGGGCAGCAGAAGGAACAAGAGCTAATGGCAGTACTGAGGACCAACTGACGGTGCTTGAACCCGGTTACTAAACAGGACGTACCTGTGCTAGAAAGCACTACCAAGTACCAGAAAACATTGCTGGAACTCGGATACCGAGAAGGAGGCACCTAGGCCAAAGGCTCTGCCTGGAACCAGCTAACGCTGCTGGAACCCGGAAGGGCAGCAGAAGGAACAAGAGCCAATGGCACTACCGAGGACCAGCTGACGGTGCTGGAACCCGGTCACTAAGCAGGAGGTACCTGTGCTAGAAAGCACTAACAAGTAACAGCAGAAATTGCTATTGCTGGAACTTGGATACCGAGAAGGCTCTGCCTGGAACCAGCTGACTGTGCTGGAACCCAGATGGGTAGCAGAAGGTACCCATGAAAAACAAAGTTGCAAGGTCGCGAGCCGGCCGCAGCTACCGAAACCCACAGTCCTTACAGGGGTGCTTGTCCTATTGGCACTACGGAACCAGCCTTTATTACCAGAACCCGCAGCCCACATAGGAAGGACCTAAACTGCAGGCACCATAGACTCGGCTAACCCGGCCGCAACACGACAGGAAAACGTTTTGTTGGCAAAGTGACGTTGACACTACCTGGAAACAGCAGGCGTGCTGGAACCAGGATGGGCAGGAGAGGTACCCATGCCAAAGACACTTGTGAGCAGCAACTGGCGATGTTGGAGCCCAGGGTCAATCAGGGTGTAGGCTGAGGCCTAATTTCATCAAGTTTAATATCGGTTGTAGACTACTACTGATTTTAACCGTGCTCCAATTAGGCCTCTGGCTTCAGTGTCTCTAGTATTTACCCTGGTGTCCAACACCGCCAGTTGCTGCTCAAAAGTGCAGTCTGCACAATCAACTAGTAGTGGGAATGTGGACAGAGCAGAAGACATTGCCGGACACACATCAGGGGATCAACTGACGTTACAGAACACCAGTAACACACGAACAAGTGTTCATTGTGCAGACTGCACTTTTGAGCAGCAACTGGTGGTGTTGAAGGCCAGGGTAAATACTAGAGACACTGGAGCCAGAGGCCTAATTGGAGCATGGTTAAAAATCAGTTGTAGCCTGAATGTAGAGGCAGCAGTAGACATTGCCGTACACACAGCAGGGGAGCAGCTGGCATTACTGCACCCGACTAACACTGGAGCATGTGTTTTTCTCTGTGTAGATGGTACTTCTGAGCAACAACTGGCTGTGTTGAAGCCCAGTGTGAATCATGGTGTATGCTGAGGCCTACATGGAGCAAGTTGAAAAGCTGATGTAGTGTAATTTTGGAGGGAGCAGGAGACTTTGCTGTCCACACAGCAGGGGAGCAGCTGGCGTTACTGGACCCCACAAGCACAGGAGCTAGTGTTTTTCTCTGTGCACACGGCACTCTTGAGCAACAACTGGCAATGTTGGAGCCCAGGATCAATCATGGCGCAGGCTGAGACCTACTTGGTGCAAGTAGAAAATATGATCTAGTTTGCATGAGGAGTCAGCAGGAGATATTGCCGTCCACACAGCAGGGGAGCAGCTGGCGTTACTGAACCCCACTAACACAGGAGCTAGTGTTTTTCTCTGTGCAGACGGCACTTCTTAGCAACAACTGGCTGTGTTGAAGCCCAGGGATTACAGTTCAGGTGGTAGAAACATGAACACAACAGGAGACCTGGATACTGTTGCCAACCAATTATTTATTCTGGAACAGGACTGGCAAATTCTGGCGAGATCCAGGCCTTGCTCATTTTCAGAAAAGTAAGCCGGTCAACGTTATCGGAGGATAGTCGCGTGCGACGGTCTGTTAGTACACCACCTGCGGCACTAAAGACGTGTTTCGATAATAAACTGGCAGCAGGGCAAGCCAGCACCTCCAATGCATACTGGCTAAGCTCTGGCCATGTATCCAGCTTAGAGACCCAAAACTTGAAGGGGGAAGAGCCGTCTGGGAGTACACTGCACCTTATCTCACCTGTACCTACCAAAGAAAAAATGAATGCAGAGCAACCAAAGTTGCAAAAAGCATTCAAATATTGCTTTGAAAAGACAACTTGCTTTGGTTTCAATTCAATTCAGTCTGTTTTTGGAAACCTTATCTCTCCTGATGCTGGGTTTTGAAACCAACAAGTGTGCATACCCCCATCCCTATCTGTCTGCTGAGGCTCCCACAACAGAATGAAGCTGGCTGCTGCCACACTGCTGGAAGACAGTCTGGGATGCCCATTGTGACACGTGTTTCAATGTTCCATTGTGACACACCTGGGTGCTGTAAGCCGATAGAAAACTCAGACAGGTGAAGGTAGGTAGTTAGGTAGGCTTCTAATTCAAACAACACACCAGGGGACTGAACAATCTGCCACAAGCTGTAACATATGAGCGGGGCCCAGCGCTACCCCCAGCAGGGAGTACTCTGAACCTTAGCAACAAAGCAGAAAGCAAAAAAAGGCACAACCAAATTAGATGCAAAGGATTAGCAAAGGGTCTTAGTGAAACTTCACACTGGACTCGGATGTCATCCCAGTGCAGTCCGATATACACCAAGTCAGGCCAAGTAGGAGACGGAGAAATTACTTTCTCCGTCTCCTTCGCTTCTGTGCTGTGATACTCTCATGAGAGAGGATTGGAGCACAGAGCACGGACACTCGTATCATGCTCGCAGCAGAGCTGGAGCCGAGTATCATTAGTGTATCGCATCCGATGTGACTCCACTCCAGCCTTAGGCTCTGTGTCCACAATGAGATTTTGGTGTGTTTTTGACACAACATATTTTTGTTCCATCAAACACACAGCTTCTTACAGTTCAGCAATGTGGATGGGATTTATAAAAACCTCCTGCCCGCTGGGCTTTTTTTATGCAGTGTAAACTTACCTGGGGTGTGTGCTTCAAATACACAACCTGTCACTTTTTCTTGCAGATATGCTAAGTTTTCTGTGCACATTTTTCCCATAGACACTTTGGATCAATTGCCCAGGATCAATAACTCTGTAGCATGAGATACCATGAAGCTTAACTTTTAATATACAATAGGTAAACTAATTCAAATGCAAATAAAATATATATGTGACACAGACTATTACAAAGTGCTCACGACAAAATCAGTGCAGGTAATAAAACATTGGGGGGGGTCTTCCCTGTTTCTCTGAAGATCACCCTCAGAAGGCAGTATAGTAGGATGGGTGGATTAGTTCAGTCCTTAATATCCCCTGTCGTGCCCCAAATGCAGGACTCCCATCCTGAGGCCGGAGTAACTCCAGCGATGAATACGGACGAGTGCTATGCGATAAAACATCACATAGCACTCGGACCAGTATTCATCTACGGGACAGCTCCCATCACGGTTTTTTTCCCCAGCCGTTTTCAGTGTCCGAGTGAAATGGTAGCATACAGAGATTGCCACTGACACATGGCAGAGTCTCAGCTCACTCGCACCCATATAAGCCTATGTATGCGGATGAATTAGAAAAAACACGGCACTCGATGACAGAGGGAGGTGCACAAGTACGGTATCCAATACACTATAGATTATAGTAAAGACTTGGCACTCAAGAGGGAAAATTGAATTTAACCATTCCTTTATTGTACAAAGCATCCAGTTCAAAAATTCTTGAATGTTTTCGGTCGTACAATCGACCTTAGTAACATAGTAACAGTTAGTAAGGCCGAAAAAAGACATTAGTCCATCCATTAGACCCCCCCCAAGGAACTTATCTAGATGCAGAGTGCTCACTTTGAACCCCCAGGTGCTTCACAATTGATCCGTAAATAAAAAAGGTACTTTTTTTTCACAAAAATTTTCTTTTAGCCTATTTTTTCATTTTCACATGGGCAACAGGATAAAATGGATCCTAAAATTTGTTAAGCAATTTCTCCTGAGTACACCGATACCTCATATGTGGTCATAAACCACTGTTTAGGCGCATGGCAGGGTCCAGAAGCGAAGGAGCGCCATTTGACTTTGAATGGAAAATTAGCTCCAATCGTTATCGGACACCATGTCGCGTTTGGAAAGCCCGTGTGCCTAAACAGTGAAAACCCCCAAGTAAACCCATTTTGGAAACTAGACCCCTTAAGGAACTTATCTAGATGTGTAGTGAGCACTTTGAACCCCCTGGTGCTTCACAGAAGTTTATAACACAGCCGTGAAAATGAAAAAAAATTCTCCTCAAAAAATTATTTTTTAGTCGGCAATTTTTTATTTTCACAAAGGGTGACAGGAGAAATTGGACCCCAAAAGTTGTTCAGTTTGTCCTGAGTACACTGGTACCCCATATGTGGCGGGGAGAAAACTGTTTGGGCACACGTCGGGGCTTGGAAGGGAGGGAGCACCGTTTGACTTTTTGAATGCAAAATTGGCTGGAATCAATTGTGGCACCATGTCGCGTTTGGAGACCCCCTGATGTGCATAAACAGTGGAAACCCCTCAATTCTAACTCCAACCCTAACCCTAACACATCCCTAACCATAACCCCGATACACCCCTAACCCCAACCCTACCCATAACCCTAACAACAAGCCTAACCCTAACCCCAACACACATCTAACTCTAATCTTAACCCTAATTCCAAGGCAGGGGGAGCAGATGATGAGGCGGCGGCAGATCCCCATTGCCAGCCGGTATGGGAGGGGGTTCAGATTAGTGTCTCCAGCCATGTCCGATGCTACTGCAGCATCGGCCATGGTGGGATTATAATATTTCATCAAATTTCATTGATGAAATATTACTATTGCTCTGATTTGGCTGTTTCACTTTTAACAGCCAATCAGAGCGATTGCAGACACGTGGGGGTGAAGCCACCCCACCTGTGGTGAAGTACAAAGCCCCCTGTGTGTGTGGGTCAGGTGGGGTCACTGAAAGGTCAGTCACCCGACCCGCAGGAGGGCAATTAATTCATGACGCCACATAGGCGTCACTGGTCAGATTGGCACAGCTTTTCATGATGCCTATGTGGAGTCATTGGTCGAGAAGGGGTTAAAGGAGCATACACGCCTTTGCACAGTGGGTTTATTAATATTTTCTTTGGGACACTAATTTTTGGGTTAGGGAGTAATCATAGTAATGGCACAGTTTTTTAAAATATTGGGGTCAGTATCCTATGCCTCAGGTAAGCAGAGTGGGGAGTTTTTGTAGGTTGGGAATAAATGAGACATCAGTAGAAATGTGAGATGTCAAATGTGTTTTTGTTGTAATCTGTGCAGATGAGTTGTGGCTGGAGAAGTGGTAATGGAGGTCTGGGCCTGATGAAAAAGACAGGAAAAGTGAGCGACCCAAATCAGAAAGATTGTCAGCTGTAAGGTTCTATATATAACTACTGTACTCACGTGTATGTTCTGCGGGACTAGTATCTACCAATATACAACAACAGTAAGATGGTAATATTGCTCTTTTTAGAAGACTATTCTTTTATTTAGTGACCGCTAAATTTGTTTCAGTCTATGTAGTAGAAGGTGTATGGTGGTGTCATTGGTCTCTGTATAGTGTTTTGTTATGTAAAGGTAATGGTTATATTATATTATGTATTTGCTGAGTAGTGGTGATGGTGGTGGACACTGAGTAGTTTTATTGTTTTGGTCTTTTATAGTAGTAATTTTGATAATATTGGTCTTTGCATTGTATGTTTTTGGTTAGCAACAGTGGTATACTGTAATTATATATCTATAGATGCTCTTTAGATGATTATAGGGGGGTCAGATGGGTAGACATGCACTTTGAGGCTTGGACCCCTGGACTTTTAGAACCCTAGCAATGTCCCTGCTGTACTGTGTGTTTACTTGTCAGTGTTTCTAGAGATATATGTATGTTTGTCAGTAAGCTCAGTTATGGTACCATATCTAAGGAGTAAGCTTGGTTCTGGTTCTGTATTGATGTAGTAATCTAAATTCTTGTACCATATGCATGCTGTAAGCTTGGTTCTGTTCCCATATCTGTGTAGTAGACATATTAAGCTTGGTTCTGCTCCCTTATGTCTGTAGTAAACTCGGTTCTGCTCCCTTATCTCTGTAGTAAGATCGGTTATGCTCCCATAGCACTGTAGTAAGCTCGGTTCTGCTCCCATGTCTCTCTCGCAAGGTTGGTTCTGCTCTCTTATCTGCGTAGTAAGGCTGGTTTCACACTAGCGTTCTATCGCGCAGCGCATCGTGCGCATGCGCAATGTCCCCCTATCTTTAACATGGTGATGGCAGGGTCTTGAGAATGTACGCGCTCTTCAGCATTTAGCGTGCGCTGCGCATTTTACAGGTGTGCACCCAGACGCGACGTACGCTACATGTTGCATTTTTTTTTCCGGTGGCATCGTTAAAAAATTCGCGCTCGCACGTGTGCGCCCAAAAATAGCATTACAGTCTATGTGGTTGCTGACGAGCGCTTGGCACCGCGCACATCAGCGCCTTGAGCGCACACGCGATTTGAGTAAACAATGTCTAGACACTTGTCTAGAACTCCCCCTAAACAAGCAACATTGTTTTGGAGGAGTGTACATAAAAGAATGTGTCTTCAGGGTCAGACAATTACTCTACATAATGCCTTGCAGAGACCAGACAAGCATTCTACAAGAGCCTTCTACCTGTGGATTTAAGCTTCAGGAGCCAAAATGTGAGTATTCTTAAAAATAATGTCTGTGTGTCCTGTACAATTTATTATGTACTAATGTATTTTTTGTTTTCTTTTCAGCATGTCTTCTTCCGGATCGGTCTATTCGCCATCTCGGCAAGAACTGGCCCAAGCTGATCGTGAGGTGAGAATCTTGCTGCCTTTTGATAAGTATAGCTGCCTCTAGAAATGTGTTTTAATTTTTTCTCTCTTTACAGACATCGGACACGGGAAGTGAAAATGGAGTGCGGGAGCGGTCTGAGCAGGAGCCGTCTGAGGATTCTGAGCGGGAGCAGCGTAGTCAAGTCGTGGCGAGGAGACGCAATGTGAGTATATATATTTTTTTTTTTCTGTCTTTCTTTCTCTTGCTTCTTTTCTGTTTCTTTTTGTATCTTTTCCAAACTTCTAAACATTCTATATTTTTTTTCTAGGTTCCACAGCGGGATGACGAAGAAGTCTACACAGACAACGAGCACCTCATCCGCCTCGTTGAGGAGCGCATCCCATTGTGGGACAGCTGTGACCAGCAGTACAAAGACACAGTGGTGACCCGGCAGCTCTGGAATGAGGTGGCCGCAGTGATGGATGGCTTGGACAGCGCCTCTGCAGCTTCAAAAAGGGTGTTCAGTAAGTATAAAGATGCTCTGTGATATAGCATTTATTTTTGGACCTGATGGTGCTGATGTGTTTTTTGCAAGATATATTCTTGCATTAAACACACCAATGCCTGGTGGAAAACTGTGATTGATTTGGGTCTTGAACTGCTGCATTGTTTTGTGGACCTGACGGTGGTGGTGTTTTTTTTGGCAAGATATATTCTTGCATGAAAACCACCAAAGCCTTGTTGAGAACTTTGATTGAATTGTGTCTTCAACTGCTGCATTGTTTTGTAAAACTGATGGTGGTGGTGTTTTTTTGGCAAGATATATTCTTTCATGAAAAGCACCAATGCCTTGTTGAGAACTGTGATTGATTTGTGTCTTCAACTGCTGCATTGTTTTTTGGACCTGACGGTGCTGTGTTTTTTGCAAGATATATTCTTGCATTAAACACACCAATGCCTTGTTGAGAACTGTGATTGATTTGATATATTACCAATGCCTTGTTGAGAACTGTGATTGTTTTGATATATTCTTGCATGAAAAGGACCAATGCCTTGTTGAGAACTGTGATTGATTTTTCAACTGCTGTCTTGATCCTGTTTTCACTCTTGTTCCTGATGATACTGTTGTTTTCGCTGATACATATAGTAGCAGGAAACATAACAGTGCCCGCCGTCTCAACAGTTACTGCATTGTGTCTAGAATTTTATTGGTGCTGCAGCAGAGACTGTTTTCAAAGTTCAATGAGGTGTGTGGTGAGAATGACAAACTAGTGCATTTTTAATTTTTTTTTTTACCAACAGTGAAAAAATCCGCACACGTTGGCGCTCGATGAAGGACCGCTTCAACACTGATGTTTGTGCTGAGGGACCGGTTCGGAGTGGTTCTGCGGCAAGGCGCAGAAGAAAGTACCGCTACCATCATGAGTTGGCTTTCCTGAGACCGGTCCTTGCCAGCAGAGCGTAAGTTTTTTTTTTTTTGTTTGTGCTTAATATATGCTTTTCTATTCCACAGGTGATGCTTCTTGTAAATGCATGATACTCATGTTTTCCCTTTCTTTCCACAGCACTTGGAGCAGCACCCTGCAACCTAACCCTGTCCCGGGAGCGCTTCTTCATCGATCGACCTCGGACCCGTCTCAGCCATCCGACAGCCAGGAAGCATCTTGCAGGTCAGCAACACAGACAGCTGGTGACCAGAAAGCTGGTCCATCAGGTGTTCCCCTGTCCCAGGTCTCTGTCACTGGTTATGCGGGCACTACCTGCCAGCGGCAGTGGGCCTTGGACAGTAATGTCATGCCCGAGTTCATGCACTTGAGCGAGGCCTTTAAGGTCAGCCTCAGGGCGCTGGCCGCCAGAACGGAAAGCGTTTTTTTCCTGATGGAGCGTGGTTTTAACCACATGGAACGTGGTTTTAACCACATGGAACACCGCTTCCACTCTGTCGACCAGCGCCTTGACCGTCTGGAGGTCGACCTCAACAGACCAGTGCACCATTTTTTCAGTAAAATTGAACAGGGCATGGCGGAACACCTTAGTCCTGAGCAACAGCTGAGTGTGTTACAGGCCTGCAACACTGCTTACTTGCAGGCTATGCAGCAGAATCGGTATGTGCAGCAGTCAGTGGTGTCATTTCCAACAGTTCCACCACTGGCTCGCTTGACCACACTACCGACTTCTGCTGCATACCACTGCACGGCCACCTGCATTCCCAGCGAAGCCGGACATCACTACACCACCTCAAGTCTGAGTGCTGCAGGACACACCTCCGCCACCACCACTATGGCAAGTGCTGCTCCTGTATGGAGCACCACCACCGCCACAGCACCACCAGCTTGGAGCCAAACCACCACAGAACCTGCTTGGGCAACCGACATCAGCAGTTAACAGCAAGGAGCACTGCCAGCACTCCTCATCAACGGAGCACCACCAGCACTCTCAGCAAAGGAGCACCACCAGCACTCCTCATCAAACGAGCACCACCACTCCTCATCTTCAGAGCGCCGCCACCAATTCTCCTCCTCGTAGTCCCCCAAGAACTTTGGCTGAGATACCTGATTCGCAGCCTCCTTCACGTAGCACCGACCCAACATGCTCCCCTTCTAGGAGCACCGCCACTGCCACTTTGAGCAGCACTGCCACCACAGAGCAGCAAAGGGGTGATCCGCATTCCCTATTTTACAGGGCAACGCCACAGTCCACAGTCACCAGGCGGTCTACAAAAGAAAAGCGGTCACAGGCTGCAAGTAGGTCGGGGCAGGATATACCTGTGCCAAAAAAGAAGAAAAAAAAAAAAAACTTTGTTGGTCCATCCACCGTCTCCTCCTAATGTGTCTCAACCTGCCTCAATGTCCATTCCAGAGCTCCCTTCCTCGAGTACTTTTGTCACCCCTTCTCCTAGAACCCCTTCCTCTACCTCCAGTCGTTCCTTGTATCTCCACACACCCAAAGTCTCCCAATCTTCCCCCAAATGTCATTCATAATAAAATTTTTCTTGTTTATTTTTGGTTTCAAAATAAATGTGCACTTGTGCTTTCAAAAAATTGGTAATGGTTTACCGTGTCTATCGCCGACTACACACACTGCACCATACACATAGGGTTTTTGGAAAAACATATCTCCATTACTGTTTCTTGTGTGAGACTTGTTTCTTGTGTCAGTCTTGGAGATATGTGTTGTCAACAAACCAAATCTACATGACTTTCCTTTTCCAGAACAGTCTCTACATTCTAGGAATATTGCACAGAGTGCATCCAGCAGGGTTCCCCAACTCCAGTCCTCAAGGTCCAACAAAAGATCATGTTGTATGGAATCCTCTGTTTGAAAAATTTTTAGCAACTGAGCTATGGATTTCATTACAACATGATCTGTTGGTGGACCTTGTGGAGTGGAGTTGGGGAACCCTGCTGGATCTAGTGTGTTCAATATTACTAGAATGTAGAGACTGCTGTGGAAAAGACAAGTCATATAGGTATAATCTACATGACTTGGAGTCAGACACACTCCAAATAGAAAGACAGGCTTGTCTCCCTTTGAAGTCCTGTTTGGTAGTGCACCAAAGACTGGTCTGTACTTCCCACAGGTGCTACAAATGCAACACGGTTCTATGACAGCCTATGTCCAGGCCTTGCAGGAAAGACTTAAAGTGGTGCATAAACATGTGTTCTCATCCATTCCAGATCCTAATGTCAGTGCAGATGTGCATCAGCTCAATCCAGGTGATTGGGTGGTTATACGCAGACACGTGAGAAGGAGCCTGAACCCACGATTTGACGGCCCCTTCCAAGTCCAGCTGACCACATCCACCTCAGTAAAACTTGAGGTAAAGCCCACCTGGATCCACGCCAGTCACTGCAAGAAGGTCCTTTCAACAGCAGAATGACTGTTCTCCTAATCACCTTGCTGGCAGTGGCAGGGTTACTGCACTCTACAGAGACACAGGAAAAACTCTTAAATGCTGACTGGGACAACAAACTTATTCAACATCATGCTCTTCTTATAAAGGACATGGAAGGACAGAAACCAAAAGACTGTTGGATCTCTACACACAGCCCAGTATCTGCAAGGACTATACCATACTTAGCCTTACCTATGGAGCCATGGAATAATAATAAATCTAATAATAATCTTTATTTTTATATAGCGCTAACATACTCTGCAGCGCTTTACAGTTTGCACACATTATCATCACTGTCCTCAATGGGGCTCACAATCTAAATTCCCTATCAGTATGTCTTTGGAATGTGGGAGGAAACCGGAGTACCCAGAGGAAACCCATGCAAACACGGGAAGAACATACAAACTCCTTGCAGATGTTGTCCTTGGTGGGACTGAGCCACCGTGCTGCCCTAGAAGGTATTAACACCACACTGCATACACAACGAGACTTGGACTCAATCTAGGTTTCTGGGAAAAGATGTGCCCCGTCATATATCTGCCTCATTGGCTATAATCGGATGGGCCTCTAATCCCTGGTTTCAGTTTAACATAACGCGGCCTAAGGTACAAATGTGGTGGCGGGAATATGATTCAGACATCGGAAATATGGTCGCCAGGAGGAGGACTGAAATCCCTCACTCAGACCCCATTCCCAATGATGGACTGTGGTTCAGTCGTCAACACACTGGAGCAAATACCTGTGGTGAGGACAATAATTGCTTCCGTATATACACTCATGATCAAACACAGGTTAATGAGACGGTGTACCAAGATGGTGTTGAAGGCTGTAGAGCATCTACGGGTAAAATAATAAGGAAAGAAAGGGGTAAATGTACATCTGGTATAAGTGGAAATCAAATGAATAATACTTGGTGTGCCCTTAAGCCTATGTCAGGACTTTTGAGTTTATACCAATGTATACAGACCCCTGGTCACTTTTGTGTTCTCCCTGAAGGAGTATTCTTGGTTTGCGGGCATCGTGCCTACAGGTGGGTGAGCCCAGACATAAGAGGAGTTTGCACTCTTGCCAAACTAACACAAGCCACTTTCATAATTCCTTATAAGAAAATAGACACAGCAGCAATTCCAATTCAGTCTTTGTATAGAAGGGCTGCAGACAATAAGCCCCGTCCAAATGGTAGGCCGCATCTAGTAGAAATGGGGATAACATAAAATATTCAGTTATATGCTAATATACCCCTTCATAACACAAATGAGGGATAAATTAGTGGAAGCTAATCGACTACCTAGATGATCAGATTTTCCAGATTCTTGAAGTTCTTAATGAAACTAATACAATACAGAGACAATTAATCATAGTTACTAACCAACATACTATAGTACTAGATTACCTGACAGCAAAAGAAGGAGGAATGTGTCATATAATTGGTCCCACCTGTTGCAATTATATTGACAAAATAGGTGAACTTAGAGACCAATGGTTAAAACAGCACAGTGCAAACAGACTCCTGGTGGGGTAACACATTCTCTTTTTTTAAATCCAGCAAATTGGTTTAATGGCCTAGCAGGATGGATTTTTGGCATTGTACAGACTTGTATGCAAATTTTGTTGTTTTGCTTATTGTTTTATGTAGTCGTAAAAGCGCTAATATATGTATTACTTAAGCTGCTGAATAGTTGAGCGAATGAGTTGAGCGACTTTTGGTTTTTTAGGGTCGAGTTTCGGTTCGTGAAACCCGACTTTTCCAAAGGTCGGGTCGAGCAAGATCGTCCGATTATAGGGAAAAGTCGGTGTCATCCCGAAACACGAAACCCAATGTAAGTCAATGGGGAATAAAAGTCGGCAGTGAGAGGAGGACAGGAAACACACCTACAGTGCCCATTTGAATGCCAAAAGCATCAATTCTTCTTACTTAAGCTTGTCAACCTTAATTAACTTCATAATACAAGTTACGCACTGAAAAATGGGGGTTATTTGGCTAAAGTTGTGGGGGGGAGGGCTGGCTCCAGGTTTTCATGTGCCCTGGGCGAAAGAGAGCCCCTTTAACACATACCACAACTCATCATGCTCCGATACGGCAGAGAAATAGCGGTATAGTACAATGAAAAATACTTCACTTTTTACATCTCATGACGAGGCCCATCTATTTCTCCATACAGAATCATTGGTCCCATATAATGTTTGAAACAGTATATGATGAGCTCCACATAATGCTACAGTATATGTTGGTCCCCATGGATGAAGCTCCACTGTCTTATGGGCCCAAATAATACTCCAAACATAATGGGCCCCATTTCTAATGCTCTAGTGTATAATGGGCCCTGTAAATGCTGCTCCAGTGTCTGATGTCCACCTTTGGAATGTTCCAGTGTATGGTGGGCCCCATCTATCATTCTCCAGAGTATAGTGCTCCCCAAAAATTGCTGTCCCAACATTGAAAACAATCAAATAAGTCTCCTCGCTAGGGAATCCCTGTACTTGTCTGGACTCCTCGTCGTCCCCATCTTCCATCTCACTGCACAGTATTTCAACTTTGCAAGTGCTGTGATCCTGAGCAAGCAGGGGGGGCCCACTCATTGGCGACGGCACTGGCTCAGGGCCCCTGATAGTACGGTGGTGTGTCTGATGGTGGGTGGGCCGAACCTGTACTTTCATCTGCAGCATCCTCTTTGTCACCGTGTAAGATGGAACTGTATATGGGAAGGGTAACCTGAGTTTCATCAGGGTCAGATTCAGGCCGTTTAGCGTGCGAGGGGAATGTAGTGGTCTGGGTCAATGTACCAGCAGATTCATCGAGCAGTGGCTGGGCATGAGTACACTTGTGTCACCCCCAGGAGTACGGTCGCCACAGTGGCATAACCTTCCTCCTAGGGAGTGTGATGTCATGCTTGGGAGCAACGAACGATCTCTCTAGCAGGTTAACTGATTGGGCGGCGTTATTCCCACGAGTCATGAAGGCAAAGTGTTTGTTTTACGTGGGCAGTATGGTTGCAAAGCTGAACCTTAAAGGAATGTCCAGAAGGGCACCACCAGGAGTGGAGCCTACGGTTAAATTCGACTCCACCTGGGAAACCTCAATCATGCCAGCTACAGAAAAGATGCACACTTTGCAAGTTTAATTCCGTTAACGAACGAGACTCCGTCATGCCCCGTGGTCCGAGGCCGGCTTACTAGAGGGACACGTGAGGCTCTGCCACATGAGATTGGCCAATAACTGGTGTGTCATGCCCTTACATGTCCGTGGCTGCATTTGCACTACACTGAAAAGGCCAGCGTTTGTCGCTTACAGGTGCAGATAACCCGCTGAACAACGTTAGTGATGGGGATCACTGATTACAATTATTACCCACGAACAATGATTTCCCAGTAAGTGCAGGTCAACCGCAGTTCCGGAATTAGGCCTAACCGTCATTCCTGAAAAAATGAAAAACTTACGTGTGCAAACCACAGGTACTGTAGCTTGCTTAACAGCTCGCCAGCCGTTCTCACGCCCAGTATGGATTACACGTGATTGCACAAAGGTGAGAAAGGGTACCGTATCCCCAGATAACATGTATGGATAGCATAGTGTACACATTCAAAATATATGTCTATACATCAGGAGGCAGGCTCAGACGGTGTTAGGCCCAGTATGGATTGCACGTGATTGCACAAAGGTTAGAAAGGGTACCGTATCCCCGGATAACATGTATGGATAGCGTACACATTCAAAATATATGTCTATACATCAGGAGGCAGGCTCAGACGGTGTTAGGCCCAGTATGGATTGCACGTGATTGCACAAAGGTTAGAAAGGGTACCGTATCCCCGGATAACATGTATGGATAGCGTACACATTCAAAATATATGTCTATACATCAGGAGGCAGGCTCAGACGGTGTTAGGCCCAGTATGGATTGCACAAAGGTTAGAAAGGGTACCGTATCCCCGGATAACATGTATGGATAGCGTACACATTCAAAATATATGTCTATACATCAAGAGGCAGGCTCAGACGGTGTTAGGCCCAGTATGGATTGCACATGATTGCACAAAGGTTAGAAAGGGTACCGTATCCCCGGATAACATGTATGGATAGCATAGTGTACACATTCAAAATATATGTCTATACATCAGGAGGCAGGCTCAGACGGTGTTAGGCCCAGTATGGATTGCACAAAGGTTAGAAAGGGTACCGTATCCCCGGATAACATGTATGGATAGCATAGTGTACACATTCAAAATATAGGTCTATACATCAGGAGGCAGGCTCAAACGGTGTCAGGCACAGTATGGATTTGACGGCCCAGACTACACAGCGGAGGAGCACGGAGAGGTAAAGATTGCAAATGCTGGGGCCCTGCCCAAGCAAGGGGGGCCCACTAGTGGGCGTCAGTACTGGCACTGGGCCCCTCATAGTATGGCGGTGTGTCTGACGGCGGGTGTGCACCACCACCGTCAGAGACACTTGATTGCACTATGAGGGACCCTGTGCCAGTGCCCGCACCCAAGAGTCGGCCTACCCACCTGTCCAGGGCAACGGCACTCGCACGGTGTCGTGCACTAGGTGGTGACCCCGGCCATGGGGGGGGGAGGCAGCACAGTTAGGGAGTTTTAGAAAGTCGCATATGTTCATGTTGGACATTCAGCTGATGCAAAAGGTGAAATAGGTCAAGTCCCAGGAAGAGGTAGACCAAAGCAAGCCATTTTTCTGTCACCCTATGTGTCATCAGGGGAAGGTGGGACAAAATCCTTGGAAACCCATGCGTGGTTCATTTTAATGAAGGTTAGATCATCCACATTTTGGGTTGACAGACAGGTCCTTTTTTCTGTCAGGATTGATCCAGCTGCACTGAAGACTCTTTCCGATAGCACACTTGCAGCTGGGCAAGCGAGCTACTGTAAGGCATATTGTGCCAGTTCAGGCTAGGTGTCCAGCTTAGCAGCCCAATAGTCAAAGGGGAATGACCTGTGTGGTAGAACATCGATATGGGAGGAAAAGTAGTTTGTAACCATAGTTGACAACTGCTGTCTCCTGTCACTTTCCATCGATGCAGTATTACCAGTTGTGTGAGCGGTACTTGAAAAATCAGTCCACAACATTGTCATGAAACCCCTGTCTCCAATGCCACTTCTGCTGTGTGCACCACGAACACCTCTGCCAAGCTGCCCCCGGCCCGTACGGCTCGTGTGAGAACCATCACCGCTGCTGTGTGCTGGGAATGCCTCAAGCAACCGATTTACCAGAGTTGCTTGTTTATTAGCCAATATTAGGTCAAGGTTGTCCTGTGGCATGATGTTTTGTAATTTGCCTTTATAGCGTGGATCCAGGATGCTGGCCAACCAGTAGTCGTCATCGTTCATCATTTTGGCAATGCGGGGGTCCCTTTTTAGGATCTGCAAGGCATAATCTGACATGTGGGCCAATGTTCCCGGTGTCAATGATGCACTGCGAGTGCTGGTTGGAGGAGCACTTTCTGGCAAATCCACATCCCTCCAGTCACGCACAAACCCTGTACCAGACCTTGCCACGCCAACATTTTCACTTGCCCCACGAGATGCATCCTCCTCTCCTAAGTAATCATCCCCATCATCCTCCTCCTCCTCCTCCCCTTCTTCCTCCACCTCGTCCAGGAGAGGTCCCTGAGCAGACAATGGCTGAATGTCATCAAGGATTCCCTCCTCCTCTTCCTCCTCATCAACGTTGGCTGCAGAAGCCTGCTCCTTAAGGTGCGTCAAAGTTTGCATGAGCAGACGCATAAGTGGGATACTCATGCTTAGGAATGCGTCGTCTGCGCTTACCAGCCGTGTGCATTCCTCAAAACACTGAAGGACTTTACAGAGGTCTTTCAGCTTCGACCACTGCACACCTGTCAACTCCATGTCTGCTCTCAAAGTGCCTGGCCGTGTATCCTCCCACAAATGCATTATGGCCTGCCTCTGCTCGCACAGCCGCTCCACCATGTGCAGGGTGGAGTTCCACCTTGTTGCAATGTCGATAATGAGGCGGTGGTTGGGAAGGTGGAGCAATCGCTGCAGCTTCTGCATACGAACGGAGTGTACAGGCGACCGGCGGATGTGCGCACACAGTCTTCGCACCTTCTGGAGCAGGGCTGTTAACTCCGGATAATTTTTGAGGAAGCACTGCACCACCAGGTTCAAGGTGTGAGCCAAGCAAGGTATATGGCTGAGTTTTGAAAGGGCTATGGCTGCCACAAAATTATGGCCGTTATCACTAACTACCTTGCCTGCCTCAAGATGTACACTGCCCAGCCATGACTCAGTTTTTCGCTTCAAGTACTCGGCCAGCACCTCGGCGGTGTGTCTGTCGCCCAAACACATCATCTGCAACACAGCCTGCTGACGCTTTCCACTAGCTGCTCGATAGGGGGACACCTCGTGTGCAACAGTGGCAGCTGCAGATGGAGTGCTCGTACGACTGCGCTCTGTGGACGAGCTTTCGCTTCTGGAGGAGGAGGAGGGTCGAACGCCTACAGCCAACTGTTTCCTATACCGTGGGCTAGGCAGCACTGTCCCACCACCGCTGTCCCCTGTGGACCCTGCATCCACCACATTAACCCAGTGCGCAGTGATGGACACGTAACGGCCCTGGCCATGCCGACTGGACCATGCATCAGTTGTGAGGTGCACCTTTCCGCTCACTGACTGCTTGAGTGCATGGACAATGCGGTCTTTCACATGATGGTGGAGGGCTGGGATGGCTTTGCGAGAGAAGAAGTGGCGACTGGGTAGGTCATAGCGTGGTACTGCATAGGCCATGAGTTCGCGGAAAGCTGCGCTTTCCACCAACCGAAAGGGCATCATCTCAAACGAGATTAGTTTGGCAATGTGGGTGTTCAAACCCAGTGTGTACGTGGATGAGAGACTGAGTACTTTCTTGGCCTACTCATAGTGTCTGGGAGGGTGAGCTGGACTTGAGAGCTGCATATGGTGGAAGTAGCGGTGGACAGGGCGGACTGAGAGAGGGTTGATGATGGTGATGGAGTTGTTGTTCTTTCTGATGGCCTAGAATCAGTCTTTCGTTGATATAACAGTGGGATTCCCTGACTGCTGTGGCCTTGCAACGACACCTCTACATTTGCTGCTGTGCTAACCGGTGGGCTTACAGTGGGGGAAACAATGTAGCATTGCTGATTCCCTTCGTTGTGATCAGTTGCACATGTGGCACTTGAGGTTTGGTGTTGTGTCCACGCTTGCAAGTGCATGGTGGTTAAATGTCTAAGCATGCAACTGGTATTCAAATTTTTCAGATTTTTCCCTCGGCTAAAGGTCTTTGCGCACTTCTTACAGATAACCTTGGCCTGATCATGAGGATTTTGTTCAAAAAAGTGCCACACTGCACTCTTCCTACTTTGGCAGACATTTTGCGGCCTAGCACGCTGTGATCTTTTGACCCTCTGGACAAGCTGTCCAGCAACTCTTTTGATTTTTGGAACCTGTCTTTGGAGTGCTCCGGGCCTGCCAGATAACAGCTGTTGCGATGTCGATGTCTGCTGTGGATGCTCCTCATCTGAGCTATTGGAAGCAGCACCCTCTTCCCCCAATGGATGCCAATCTGGGTCAACAACTGGGTCATCCATCACCTCCTCTTCAATGTCATGTGCACCTTCCTCTGTGTCACCGTGTATGGTGGTATAGTGTGCAGGAAGGGGCACCTGAGACTCATCAGGGTCAGAATCTGGCTCTGTACACTGCGAGGACAATGTAGTGCTCTGAGTGAATGTACCAGCAGAATCATCCATCAGCGGCTGTGCATCAGTGCACTCCATGTCAGATTCATCTTGGCCTGGGTAATTCACCATTTCACTTGATAATCCAGGCATGGTATGTGAAAACAGCTCCATGGAGTAATCAGTAGTATGGCCTGCGTCATCCTTCAATCTTGGTTGGGGTGAAGGACACAAGGAAAGGTGTGGTTCATGAACATGAGCCTCCAATGACGACTCAGTGCTTTTACTTTTTACAACTGAAGAAGAGGAGGCGATAGAGCTGGAGGCTGAGTCAGCAATGTAAGACAAAACTTTTTCCTGATGCTCTGGCTTTAAAAGCGGTTTGCCAACTCCTAGAAAACTAAGCCTTCGAAGCCTTATGGAGACAGACGATGACGCAGGCTCAACACCTCCTGCATTTGGTCCTATTTTGCTCTTGCCACTACCATCAGATCCACCACCAACACCATCATTACCAGCTGCCAAACCCCGCCCAATTCCACAGCCTCTTCCACCAGACTACCTCATTTTTTGCAGAAATGTAGACAAAATCCAACAAACTATATAGTAATGTAAAACAAGGTACAAGGTGTCTATAGGACAGGGGAGATTTTGAATTTCTGCACACACTAGTGGACACTGGACACTTTTGGATTGTGTGAGGCCCACTGAATATCTGAGCGCTATGTCACAGGCTCGATGGCACAGCTGTGACAAAAGTGACTAGAGGATAAGTGAGATTTTGAATTTCTGCACACACTAGTGGACACTGGACACTTTTGGATTGAGTGAGGCCCACTGAATATCTGAGCGCTATGTCACAGGCTCGATGGCACAGCTGTGACAAAAGTGACTAGAGGATAAGTGAGATTTTGAATTTCTGCCCACACTAGTGGACACTGGACACTTTTGGATTGTGTGAGGCCCACTGAATATCTGAGCGCTATGTCACAGGCTCGATGGCACAGCTGTGACAAAAGTGACTGGAGGATAAGTGAGATTTTGAATTTCTGCACACACTAGTGGACACTGGACACTTTTGGATTGTGTGAGGCCCACTGAATATCTGAGCGCTATGTCACAGGCTCGATGGCACAGCTGTGACAAAAGTGACTAGAGGATAAGGGAGATTTTGAATTTCTGCAGACACTTGTGGACACTGGACACTCTTGGATTGTGTGAGGCCCACTGAATATCTGAGCGCTATGTCACAGGCTCAATGGCACAGCTGTGACAAAAGTGATTAGAGGATAAGGGAGATTTTGAATTTCTGCAGACACTTGTGGACACTGGACACTCTTGGATTGTGTGAGGCCCACTGAATATCTGAGCGCTATGTCACAGGCTCGATGGCACAGCTGTGACAAAAGTGACTAGAGGATAAGGGAGATTTTGAATTTCTGCACAGCGCTATGTCAGAGGCAGAAATTGGCTAGTTTATCACAAACTACAAGGTGTATGTTGAATTGGGCAGAATAGGAATCTCCCTAGAGTGCAGGTCTGTAAGAAGGGAACATGTCCTCGACTTATTCTCACAGAGTGACACAGTTAGCTTCACTGTGGCTGTGATAACAGCCGTTACACGGTACTGTGTGAGGAGCGTACACCGCTGTATGGTGTGAAAAAATGCACGCTCAGTACCTCAGCAGGACAAAAAAAAAAAATTGGGATTGCTTTTAAAAAAGCAGTTTGCAGCTCAGTACCTCAGAAGGACAAAAAAAAAAAAATTGGGATAGCTTTTAAAAAAGCAGTTTGCAGAGCAGTGGGTAAACAGCAATGCAGCTGTCAGGAAGCCTTAGAAGGCAGCCCAACAACCAACACCACTGATACACCACAATATAGCCTCCCCTTACACTGCACACACAGTAACTGGTGTGTTGTACAGACACAATCGCTAGCAGCAGAAGCAGTTTTTTTTTCTTCTTCCCTGCCTAACGCTCTCCCTACAGAATCAGCAGCAACCTCTCCCTATGCTAAGATCGGCAGAAGTAAGATGGCGGTCGGCGTGCATGCCCTTTTATACCCCCTGTGACGCCCACCAAAGCTAGCCAATCACTTGCATGCCCTTCTGAAAGATGGTGGTGACCCGTGCCTATGTCACCACGTTGCCCACAGTGTCCGTGGATCCTGATTGGCTGAAAAAGAGCGCAAAACAAACTTTTGAAACGCGACTTTGACGCGTAAGTCGCCGACCTCGTGGCCGACCTCATCCTAGGGTCGGGTTTCGTTTCATGAAACCCGACTTTGCCAAAAGTCGGCGACTTTTGAAATTTTTCGACCCGTTTCGCTCAACTCTACTGCTGAATAATGTATGTGTGAAAAAATAATCTAAGGCTGAACCTTCTATAGTGTATCATAGACCCCAGATAGCGTTGCTGATGGGGAAAGTGAGTGTCCACACTGAGGGTGGATGGGTGAAGCAGGTAGGAAGCCCCCTTATGGGTACTAGACCCATGAGACAATAGCTCCTTTGTGGACATCAGCTGACCCTGTGGCAAAAGTTATACCATTTACAAAAGGGGGAAATTGATATAGAAGGTTTGCCTTCATATCCCTTTAATACTTCAATTGCCTTTTGCCTATTATTGCTAGAATTATTCTTATGACACTGCAGACTATTAGTCTCTGTTTCAAGGAGACTATACTTGTTATCATATATGTCCTCAATAGTCAGCAACAACATGTTCTGGGTACATGGTAAACAAGGTATGACCCTGAGGGGTGGGGGCTACATGAGCCACATAGAGCTACATTTGTTGTAAATGGTATAAAATATTGCCTTGTGTTTCATTTCGTCAGATGAAGTGATTTTCCCACGACCCGTGTGCAGTCTCTTTTGTCTCCAATTGCTTGTAAATTAAGGGCGTAAAAAACTGCTAATTCAGACTCACTGGTCATCTGGCATACCCGACTTTGGTCAGAACGAAAACAGCTACGACAGCTTCAATTCAATTCAGTCTGTTTTTGGAAGCCTTATCTCTCCTGATGCTGGGTATTGTAACCAAAGAGCGTGCATACCCCCCTCCCTACCTGTCTGCTGAGGCTCCCTGGGGGGGCTACATGGGAGGCTGTGTGGGGCTCATGCAGTATATGGGGAGGCTGTGTGGGGTCTCATGCTGTACATGGCGAAGCTGTGTGAGGTTCATGCTGTACATGGCGAGGCTGTGTAGGGTTCATGCTGTACATGGGGAGGCTGTGTGGGGCTTATGCATTACATGGGTAGGCTGTGTGGGGCTGCTGTGTGGGGCTCATGTTGCATATGTAGTAGCTTGTGTGAGGCTCATGTTATGTATATAAGGGGCTGTGGGGGGTTAAAGATATATAGGGGTTTAGCATATTTAATTCTGCTCAATATTAAGTGATACAATTAATATTAATAAATTAATATTGAGAATTAATTTCAAGCTATTGGTTCTGCCTTCCACAACAGTCATGGTCTCATGTGGCCCCTCTAAAAAATTAATTGCTCACACCTGCTTTATAGTGAGTCTGACCCATAGGCAGCACGTGTCCGGCACCGGCTGTACGATCTAAGCCCAGTATGTTTGTCTCTTTAACACTGCAGCGTCACAGAGAAAAACTTTTCTGACTTCTCCCCTCCTGCTGCCAATGACTGGTTGCACGCAGAAAGAAAATTGTCCCTCAGTGGGAGCAGATGGGGAGAAGCCACCAGGGACCCACCTGTCTGACTAGTCACCTGTGTGACCTCAGTCCACGGCGGCTTTCAAAGTAGGTTTTTGCATGAAATGCCGCAGCGTGTCAGAGTCAACCATACCTGGCTGGAATGATACAGCCAATGTCTGATCCATGCGGCCTGTGGATTGAGCAGCTGGCATCAGCCATCAGATTCCCTTTAAGATCCCATAGGTGCCAGTTATGTCACATGGTTGACCATTCTCCTTATGTCTTTGAAGAGAGCTATAACTCCCAGCATGTACAGGAGCTAATATGGCATGTTGGGAGTTATAGTTCACCACAGGAGTAATGATTTTCTTTTGCATTAGTGGCATGGGAGCAGAGAGGACACTATTTTTTTGTTAATTCTAAGGCTATGTCCACACGTTGCCGCGGAAATTTCAGCGGGAATGCCGGAATTCCATTCCGCAGGAAATATGCGAGAAAATCGCATTTTAATTTCTGCCTATTTCCCACGGAAAAACTAGCAATTTGCAAAAGTAATTAGCTTGCAGAATTCTAGCGTTTTCCAAGCAATCTGTAGCATCGCTTGGAAAACTGATTGACAGGTAGGTCACACTCGTCAAACAGTGTTTGACTATTAAGGAAAGAGAGCGCACATAGGGCGATAAAAGTGATTTTTTTGGGGGTGGCAAATACACGGTTAGTGCACTCACCTTTAAAGGTTGTGAACTGTCACAACCCCTTGCAGAATGTGAAAGGAACCAGTGGTTGCTGCAGACTCCTGTAGATACCAATGTCGCAAAGGAGGAAAAAAAGACCGGGTTTTTCAATATATCCACGCTGACCACACAAGGACAGAAATATTCTTCATAGCTTTATTGTGCCGATGCGTTTCATGGCATATCTGCCACTTCCTCAGGGCCAAAGAATTACAGAATCTGATTACAGCAGTGGTTTTATACAAAACCTTCATTACATCACAATTAGATGCAAAAAGACATCACTTCCTGTGGAAATACCCCCTCCAATGTCAAAATGTCATACACCAGTCACAATAACTTTATATCAAGATCTAACCTCTGATAAAACACATTAAACATCTAAAAAATCAATCTTTAATTTGAAAAAGTGTATGAAACCTATATTCACTACATATTAAAATTTGATAAAAATAGAATTGACTAGAATCAAACCCACAGATTTTCGGCAAGCCAGAACACTTAAGGCCTCCCATTACCATCATACTATCTCTCCACTTGTTAGGATTGTTGTGGTTTTATACAAGCCCTTCATGACATAAGACCTACATGACATCACTAACAGGCAAAACATCACTTCCTGTGAAAACTCCCCCTCCAATGTTAAAATGTCAAACCTATATAAATATAACCTCTGATAAAACACATTGAACATCTAAAAAATCAATCTTTCATTTAAAAATGTATGAAACCTATAATAAATATATATTAAATTTTTATAAAGATATAATGACTGGACTCGAACCCACAAGGTTTAGGCAAGCCAGAACCCTGTAGGCTTCCCATTACCATTATGCTACCTCTCCACTTGCAAGGAATGGTTATGTAATTTGGAATTAACCGATTGTTTGGTAAAATTCCCAATAGGTGTCCGACATCCAATAACGGACCCCCATGTGAGAACGCTGACACGCCAGGTCAGGGAAGGAAATCCGTTGGGCCGCTAGGGACAAAGAAACATGAGAGAAAGCTTATCAAAAAATATCTACCAACTCATTGAGGCCTTTAGGATGAATGGTATCTAGTTTACATATCCAATACAGTTCTCTCTTATTTAGACACTGTATTCTGTTTGGGGTATCTGCTGGTATATGATCTATGGGTGTAACTCACAGAGAGGCTTTATTCCCGTGTTTTTCAAAACAATGTCGAGACAAGCCATGTTTCAGATATCCTTTAGAGATATTGTGTCTATGTTGTGAGTTCATCCTTAGATGTAGAGGCTGTGTAGTGCGTCCCACATATTGTTTCCCACAGCAACAATCAATTAGATAAATCACAAAACTGGATTGACATGTTAGCTTAAAATTAATGTTATATACTCTATCATTATCACTATTTGAATAAAAGGTATTTACATTATCACTAATCCATAAACACAAGCATTTTTTGTTTTTACATTTAAAGGAAACTCTTATGTGCTTCTGTAAGGTACTTTTTCCTGCATTCGGGGCTTCTTTGTCTCCCACATTCCTAATTCTACTGGAGGCTAAAATGTTTTATAGGGATGGCGCCCTCCTAAGGGTAACCACTGGTCTAGTTGGTAATACTTTCTGAAAGACTGGGTAATTTAGTAGGACCTTTCAGTGCTTCTGTATTATATTCCTGAGAAAGTGCCATTTTGGGAAGAAAAGGTTGTGATGAAATTAGTGGTATAGTATTCATCTGTAGATTTTTTATTGTCTGTCCCATGTATTAAACTACTTTGTGAAATGCCCTTTGCCTCTGAGTATGCTTTTTTTTACTAATTTTTTAGGGCATTCACGCTCTAAAAATCTCTCTCTTAGACATTTACTTTGACATTTCTGTCCTTGTGTGGTCAGTGCGGATACATTGGAAAACCTGGTCTTTTTCTTCCTCCTTTGTGATAGTGTTTGACTAGTGTGACCAACTTTTTACTATTGAGGCTGCCTATGAAGCATCAGTAGTAAAAAGATCTGTTAAAAATAATTAAAAAAAATAAAAAATCGTGTCATTCTCACCTTCTGACGTCCCACGCAGCGTTCCCGATCATCGCGATGCTCCTGGCAGGTCCCGTTCCCATTTGATGACATCGCAGTCTCGCGTCACTGCTATGGTATCGCGAGACTGCGACGTCATCAAAGGTCATTGTCACAATGCATCACTTGGAACGGGACCTGCCCGGAGCATTGCTGAGGCCTGGTGACGCTGCGAGGGACATCGGAAGGTGAGATTATCACCATTTTTTTATTTTAATTCTATTTTTTACAGGTATATGGTACCCAGAGCCTGGAGGAGAATCTCCTCTCTTCCAAACAGTGGGTACAATCCGCAAATGTTCTGCTTACTTTTCGCATGGTGAGCATAGCCTCATGCGGAAAGAAGGCAGAACAATGCATTCCTATGTGTGCGGAATTCCCGCGATTCCGCACAAAGAATGAGCATGCTGCGTATCTTTCTGCAATGCAATTCCGCCATGGAAAAATCCACAGCATTAGGAAAGCATGAGCGGAATGCTATATGATTGCATGGGATGCTATTTTTTGCGGCAAAATCGCACGTTGAAAATCGCAGCGAAAACGCAAAAAAATGCTACGTGTGAACACAGCCTTAGGGTGTGTGCACACGCTGTGGATTATGCTGCGAATCCGCAGCAGTTTTGGCCCTGCGGACCCGCAGCAGTTTCTGCTGCGGTGTACACTACCATAATATCCTATAGATATCAAAAACCGCAGTGCAGATTTTTCCACGCGGATTTGCTGCGTTTTCTAAACCGCAGAAAAAATTGACATGTCAAATCTTTCTGCGGATTCGGCTGCAGTTTACCATCTCCTCCACTGTAGAGATGATAGACCGCAGGGCAAAACCGCAGGCTAATCCACAGGTAAAACTGCAGGTCTTTTGACCTGCAGATTTATCTACGAATTTTACAATATCCTCGCAGCCTAATCCACAGAGCATTCCACAGCGTGTGCACGTACACAAATGCCTGCCTCTTAACAGCTTCTTTCTTCCTAGGTGCAACTCCTGTGCTGCTGTCTGGGCTTCTCTGTGCAGTGCACTCAGCTTATCAGATGCTTGTTAACCCCTTCTGGTCATGCAAGCTGCGCTAGACTTGAGGAAGTGGACGTCTGATGTACTGATCACTGCAGTAAGAAGCAGGACCGGAACTCCAAGCAGCACAGCACTGAGCACATTGAGTCTCCTCCTCCCCTTGCCCTATCTCTGTTACGTCACTGCATCCCGGATCAAGAGTTGGACATCAGACCGCAGCCACAAATTTCATGTGGCGGCCGTGATTTTTAGCAGCTGACAGCGTGAAGAGGATTACTGATCGTGCGTCCCACTACAGGGTTCGGCCGTTCTGGCATTTTCCAGAAATGCCCGATTGCCAGTCCGGCCCTGGGTGTGATAAGCTGCAGTAATGTGTTTAGCTTTGGATGCAAATGTGGTAGGGGCCGGGCTACGGGGGTGGACTGGTCTCCTGACATACCTGACTTTGGTCAGAAGGAAAACAGCTACGACAACTTCAATTCAGTCTGTTTTTGGAAGCCTTATCTCTCCTGATGCTGGGTATTGTAACCAAAGAGCGTGCATACCCCCCTCCCTACCTGTCTGCTGAGGCTCCCTGGGGGGGCTACATGGGAGGCTGTGTGGGGTCTCATGCTGTACATGGCGAGGATGTGTGAGGTTCATGCTGTACATGGGGAGACTTTGTGGGGTTCATGCTGTACATGGGAAGGCTGTGTGGGGCTCATGCTGTACATGGGGAGGCCAGCCAGATCAGCCATAGCGCCTAGCCAGCCAGATTAGCCATACCGCCTAGCCAGCCAGATCAATGGGGTGACAGATGTTGCAGCCAGATCTCCCTCACGTCCGGCACTCGCCGCCTTCACTTTATGTGTACGGCCTGGAGAGGACGCATTAGGCTTCTCCAAAACAAATATGACACAATGTACAAATTCAGGTACAATTTGCTGTTACATGTTGGCACTAACCTTCTAAGCCCAAGGGAAGGGCAGTCCTGCAGCCATGGTTCCCTAGAGGTTTCCACCACAGGGGGTTTTTCCTCTCCTGAGTGCTGAAGGACGATTCTTCGTGAGTCGGGGGTTCTGCCATTTTCAGTATCTCTTTCATAGTAATTGGCTGATTCTAAATTTCAGACACTCAAAGAAATAATAATGATGAGATTTGGAATAAAATTCGGTCAATTTAACATCCAATAAAAGTGTTTTGTGTGTTTCTTTCACAATCTTCGGTTGGTGAGATTTTGTTGGGGATCAGGATCCAGCATCTATGATCAAGCCATGAAGCCAGATATGAAGTCAGAGCAATTTAACCCTGCGCTGGAAGACAGGACGGAGCAGAGATGACAAAGTGTGACTGCACAATTAGCACAAGTTCACACTCTTCCTCCCATTCAGATACACGAGGGGATTCAGGGCCGAGTTGGGACTAAAAAGCAGCCCTGGCACACAAAATTCACCAGCCCACATACAATAAGTGTCCTCAACCCAAATCGTAGAACACTGATAGGTCATGTAGGATTTTGCTTTATCCGTTACCAGGGCTGAAACAAAGTATTTTGGGTGCCCAAGGCAGATGAAGCCTAAGGCGCCCATTTTGCATTTCTACCCAGCTAATTCTTCCCTTTTCCATTAGGTCTATTACATCATGTGATTAATAACTGATGAGCTGAATCCTTCTAAGTCAGGCCCATATACATTTGTATGTGATGAACCTACAACTCCCAGTATGTCCTTAACAATGGTAAGGAGATGCAGGGAGTTATCAGTCTTTATCAGTCTGTGGACTATACAGGAACCATAGTACTGATGAGACGCAGTCAGTACCAATAGTTAAAAATGTACATCCTGGTACCTTATAGGTGACCTCTTCTCAGATTGAGTCTTTTCTTTCTCTTAGGCCTGTTTCACACTTCAGTTTTCTGGCGTTAGTCAAAATCCGCCAGTGTGCAAAAATGGATCCGTTTCCGTTTTGTGGCAAACGGATGCAACTGGATCCGTTTTTTGTACTGATCCGCTTTAGACGCTAGTGCATGAAATTTAAAGTAAGGCCTGTTTCACGAGAGAGAGAGATTTAGCTGCCAGAATGGGATTTGGGGCTAAATATCATGAAAGGACATTCATTCGGGCATGCTCAGTATAAAAAGGAGGATCCGTTGGCGGATTCCGTCAATTAACGGTTGGCAACGGATCCACCGCCTTTTCTCATCCACATCTCGCTTCTTAAGGCCCCTTTCACACTCCAGTCTTTTGCAATCAGTCACAATCCGTCAAAGTGTTCAGATCCGTCAAGTGGACGGATCCTGAGTATATTGCAAAAAACTGATGCACTGGACCCGTTTTTTTGACTGATCCGTTGTAGCAGCCTTGCTGTAGGAATTAAAGAAACAGAATTCTGGAGTGAGAGAGAGAGAGAAGGATTTTGTGCCAGAATAGAAAAAGCAGACGCAGAGGTTAAAATAAAGGAAGAAAAATGATTCCGGGCATGCTCAGTTTTAAAAGACGGAATCCGTCGCTATCCGACTTTTCAACGTACACAAAAAACGTTCATCTGTCCGTTGTCTCCGGCCGACGGACAGAGATTTTCTGACGGATCCGTTGGACGACAGATGAAACGTGTGGCCATCCGTCACAATCTGTCACTAATACAAGTCTATGAGAAAAAAACGGATTCAGCATGAAAAAATGATGGAAAGCCAAAATTATAAATATATATATATATATTGCATACCAAATTATAATGTGATGACATAAAAATCTGAATAATAAATATATCAATACATCTTGCCAAAATTAGTATAATATAAACACAAAAAATAGAATACAAAATCTATATCAAAAAGTGCTAAGTGCTAAAATATAAAATCTGAATATATACATTAAATAAATCAATACATCTTGCCAAAATTTGTATAATATCAGCACCAGAAAAAATAAAAAATATGTAAAAAAAATGCTAAGTGCTAAAATATATCGCACAAAAAATTTTTAATAAATTTTTTTCGCTCAAAAAACTTTTTTCTATTAATAATGTGTAAGTTAAATATATAGTGTAGTCAATAATATTGTGAAAAGTACTACCATAATATTCTAAAAATTGCACTAAAAAGTGCTATAGTGCTGTAAAACAAAAATTGTGCAAAAGTGAAAAGTATTGCAAGATATAGAATTAAATCCAATGTAAATGATTCAGTACTATAAAGTTCTAGAGGACAAAACATACAATGCACATTGAAAATAAATGAACATACAAGTATAACTAAGGCCGGTTTCACATTAGCGCATTTTCAGCGCACGCACGGCCGGGGGTAGCTCCGCCCCCGATCCGGCTCTCTGCCCGGCGTGCCCGCCCCTTCCTTGTAGCGCCGCCTCCTAGCGGACAGCGGCGCCTGCGATCGGCGCACCCTATCTTTAGCATAGGGTGCGCCGATCGTGCGCAGGCCGTGCGCTAGTTGCGCTTTGACCTGCGCTGCGCACTTTTGACGGTGCGCCGTGCGCGCCAAAATCAAACTTTTCGGATTTTGGCGCGCACGGCGCACCGTCAAAAGTGCGCAGCGCAGGTCAAAGCGCAACTAGCGCACGGCCTGCGCACGATCTGCGCACCCTATGCTAAAGATAGGGTGCGCCGATCGCAGGCGCCGCTGTCCGCTAGTAGGCGGCGCTACAAGCAAGGGGCGGGCACGCCGGGCAGAGAGCCGGCTCGGGGGCGGAGCTACCCCCGGCCGTGCGCGCGCTGAAAATGCGCTAATGTGAAACCAGCCTAAGAAATAATGTTCTACAAAAAGTACTGCAATGATATAGATTAATTGCAGAGTACTGCAAAATATGAGGGATAAATACAAATGAAAGTTTACGTATACTAAAATATGCCAAGATATAAATTACTATAATATGACCCAGTAATATAAGGTGCTATAGTGCTAAACCGCCATACACATTAAGTTTGGAGTTGTGACCAAGCTCACCCCAGCGAAGAGCGCTTGACACTGGACGCCAGAGTCCGTGGCTGCACGGGTACAACAGTCCCAGCAGCCAAATCCGGAGGGCAGGAGACTGCCGGCCTCCTGACCCCATCACACACCTGAACGCACAGCAGCATACCAGAGCCAGAGCCACCACGATGGAGTGACACCTGTGAAAGGCTCAAGCTGCCTGCCATACAGGCAAGGACTAAAGAACCGTAAGGAACAGAGGACTGAGAATAGCTTTAGACTTCATGGGACAGCGTAGAAAGGAGGCCTCCAACCCATCTGGCTTAGTGGATCCTAAATTGCTTCCAGGCTGGCTGGATCTCCATTACCATCTGTACTCAGAGCCCTGGTTTGCAACTCAAAATGTGAGTAAAAGCGTAAAGACTGCACCCCGCTGTATTCTCCTGTTTATTTGCTGCGTCACCTCAGCCCTGCATTACATCCATCATCACCATCTTTTATAACATAATTGCCCTGGGACTTAGCTCTACCTGTGGAGAGCTGTACCAACTCTGCTGCATCACCATCAGCCTCAGCGGTCTTTTTAAGCAGCGTCGGCTATCCCTTGCCGAATACCACAGGTGGCGTCACAAACTATATCTTATATAGGGTCCAGGATCCAGCAGGATGATGAGGAGCTCTCCTAGCCAGCATCCTCTCCCGTTCACGGCATAGCCACGCCCCACCTTGAGATTGTTGATATCTTTCAACAATTTTGGTTCTCAAGTCCTCACAGTTCTCATCTTCTCTTTATGTCTTCCATGCTTAGTGTGGCACAGAGACATACATTGCAAAGATTGAGTCAACTTCTCCCCTTTTTATCTGGTGTCAGGTGTTATTTTCATATTGCCCCCAATTGGCTTTAAATTCTGCCTGGAATCTGCCTTAAAAAGAGCCTCAAAACCACTGCAAAAAGTGAATATAATCCACAGCAATCCTACACAATGATCCCCCACTTATCGCGGGCATTACATTCTAAACCTCCAACACGATAGTTGAAAATCCGCCAAGTAAGAAACTTACATTTATTTTAGCATTTATATATTTTAAGGATTTACAAACCCCTCCCACACACTTATTTACCATTACCAGTCCCTTATTAGTCGGCCCCAGTTCCTTATTAACCTTTTGCACCTTTTTATAAACACTACTTATGTTCTTAAACAAATTCTACATGATGAAGATGATGAATTAGCTGTGTAGTACTGATGATTGAAGGTGATGAAAATGGGATTAATGTACAGTACTGTACTGCACAGCATGGAAGAGCATTACAGCTCTCCTATTGGCACCACTTCATCAGGAGCTTCTTCAGGTGAGGCAGTAGTATCTTCAGCCTCATCCGTAACTTTTACTACCACTAAATGCGTAACCAACCTCTTGTTCGAGTGATGAACATAGTCATGGAGAGATGCTGGTTCTGCTTCTTATGAACCATACGGAGGTTCTATTCCTCAGCCAATCGATGAAGTACATTGCCCATTATGGCCATGATTACAAGTCGATCAAGTGTTAGGCCAACCTCCTCCTCTTCTTAAACCTGTTGTTCAAACTGTTCCTCATCCTCTTCTTCACTTGCTGAAGGGTGTTTCCGTCTTCAGTAGTCATGTCACTGAAGCCCTCTCCTCCCGGTATTTTCACCAGCTTCACAGCCTAATCCACCGCAGAGTGATACATTTCATCAAGAGAAAGTCTGACACATCATTTTCTTTATGGTTTTTTGAACATTTTTTCAATGTATTTTTTGTTTTTAAATATTTGATAGACTCGAAAAAAACAAGAAGTGGGAGAAAAGGTAGTCACTTATTAAAGAGACAAATAGAAGAATATTTACCGTATACACTCGTGTATAAGCTGAGTTTTTCAGCACTTTTTTGTGCTGAAAACACCCCCCTTGGCTTATACACGAGTCACGGTCCCAGAAAGCCGGCAGAGGAGGGGAGCAGCAGGTCACAGAGGCCACCAGCTTCCAGCACACCATACTCACATGTCTGCACGCCTCTCCGCTCCCTTAGGCGTGGAGCGCATATTCATTACCATAATGAGCAGTACCACGTGATCACTCGACAGGAAGAGCTGCAGGCTCCGGCAGCCAGAACGAGCTGCAAAGCCACCAGGGAGGTAAAAAGGATGGTTTTACCAGTTATAGGGCGTGCTGGGTCTGCTGGACAATTGTTTCTCCAAGGATCATTGTGGATACAGGGACCTCATTGCCTACTGATCAGGCACCAGGAAGCCCTGGATGAGATCTGGAGTTTCCGCTGTGGAGTCTCTGATACTTGCCTGGAGTTCATCCTGAGCCCTATATACAGTATGGGAGAGGACATGGGGGGGCTCTGTAGGGAGAGGACATGGGGGGGCTCTGTAGGGGGAGGACATGGGGGGGCATGGGGGAACATGGGGGCTCTGTAGGAGGGACATGGGGGGGCTGTGCAGGGGGGGGTAAATGGGGAGGCTGTGTAGGGGAGGACATGGGAGACTGTGCTGGGGGGGTACATGGGGAGGCTGTGTAGGGGAGGACATGGGGGGCACACGGGGGGCTGTGCAAGGGGAGAACATGAGGGCTCTGTAGGGAGTGTACTGTGGGACTGTGCAGGGGGAGGACACATGGGTCTCCTTACACTGTTTTATGATGTGGCTCTATGCAGGGCAGTGGTGGAGGTTCTGTCATGTCGGACGCTGTTCACACCACAGCGTCCGGCAGGCAGAGGTGGTTCCACCTCCAACCACTATAGCCTCAGTGGCGCCGGCCTGATCTTCAGGCTCTCGGGGGTTAATCCTGCTGGAGACCAGGTTGGATGGTTAGTCACGCCCACGGTCTTTAAATAGTCATGCTGGCCTATGGGCGTCGCCGATTATAGCTTGTGTTTCATACCAAGTGGTTCCGGTCTGGAGTGGAGGTGTTGCAGAGAGAGAGATTCGTATCTGGTGTCGTATGATCCGTCGTTATCCTTTCTCCTTCCCATATTTGTGTTTAGTTGTGCCCTGTTCACATTACTGTATATTCCTGTGTGTGTGCGGCGCAGTGCAGTTTAAGTTCTCCCTGTCTGTCATTATTTGTGTGGGGGCTTTGGTGGTGTGTCTCCTCACTGGGTGGAGGGTGGAGGGTTAAGTGCAGGGCTGAGCAGGAGACAAGGAAAGGTTGGTGGCTCAGGCATTTGCACCATCAGCAAAAACCCTGGGTTGAGGGTCAGACTGGGTTTCCCCTAGTTATAGGGACATCACAGGGCCCCCGGGTATTACAGCCTTAGTGGGACTAAGCCCCACGTGACATTATAATCGGCCTTCAGTTTTTCAGGAGTCCATGGTTCCATTAGATTCCATAACCCGCCAGTTGGCGGCGCTGTCCTTACAGGTCTCCGAGTTGAAAGGGGCAGTTCAGCAGCAGGGCCTGGTAGTAGCGAAGGTGCAAACGGCATCTGCAGGTATCGGTGCAGAGCCGAAGTTTCCGCTGCCAGAACGTTTTTCAGGGGATCGCAGCAAATTTGTCGTATTTCGGGAGGCCTGCAAGTTATACTTCCGCATGCGCCCTATCTCCTCAGGTAATGAGGCCCAGCGGGTAGGGCTGGTGTTGTCATTACTGAGTGGTGACCCCCAAGCATGGGCATTTTCCTTACCAGCTGACTCTGCTACATTTCTTTCTGTTGATAATGTTTTTTCTGCCCTCGGACTCATTTATGATGATCCTGACCGACTGGCTCTAGCGGAATCTAAAATCCGCGCGCTCTGCCAGGGGGAGCGCTTGGCAGAGGACTGTTGTTCGGAATTTCGCCGCTGGGCCGTAGACACACAGTGGAATGACCCAGCGCTGCGGAGCCAGTTTATGCATGGGTGTCAGGGAGGGTTAAACAGGCCCTCCTGATGTATGAGACTCCGGCAACGTTGGAGTCTGCCATGAGTTTGGTGATACGTATTGATCGCTGTTTTCGTCAGGGGGCACAGGAGACGCTACCTCTGGGCGAAAGCAGAGGTGCAAGTGTGGTTGAAGTAGATGAGTCCCCTGAACTTATGCAGATTGCTGGCGTGGCACAGGTTAAGCGTCGCGCTCCGGGATTCCGGAAGCCCGGGGCATGTTTCTACTGTGGTAAAAGAGGTCATTATATTAACGTTTGCCCGGTACTACCTAAGAGGGTCACATCGGCGGAAAACTGTTAAGCTCAGAGGGTATGGAGGAGACCCAACTGAGCGTATGCATATCCTCCATGATGGTATCTCAATGTATGCTCCCTGCCAAGGTTATTATCGCGGGCAGAGAGCTACCAATATCAGTGTTTGTGGATAGCGGTTCCGCCACCAATCTCATAGATGAGGAGTTTGCACACACCGCCGGGTTTAAGATTGAAAAACTTCCTCACCCCATACAGGTGGTGACCATTAATGCTGTTCTCCTCCCTCAAGGGGAGATTACAGAGTTTGTGGCAGAGGTGAAACTCCACATTGGGGTCCTACATTCTGAGTCGGTTACATGTAGGGTCCTCCGTAATCTCCCAGCACAAATGGTCCTGGGTTTTCCATGGTTGTCCAGACACAACCCGGTAATTGATTGGAAAACTCAGGACATAGTACAATGGAGTGGTTTTTGCCAAGACAATTGCTTGGCCACATGTGTGTCCGCCGTGACGCCCATTCTGCCGGAGGTTTTGCAGGATTTCGCAGATGTTTTCTCTGAGAAGGGTTGCTCAGAACTGCCTCCACATAGAGCCTATAACTGTGCGATCAGGTTAAAACCCGGGGCCAAATTACCTAATGCCAGGATGTTTAATATTTCTGGTCCTGAGAGACAAGCTCTGAAAGACTACATCGCGGAGAGTCTGAGCAAAGGACACATCCGGCCTTCGTCCTCGCCTGTAGCCGCGGGGTTTTTCTTCATTAAGAAGAAAGATGGGGGGTTACGCCCGTGTCTGGATTTCCGAGAGTTAAACCAGATTACTATCCGTGATCCTTACCCTATGTCGTTAATCCCGGATTTGTTCAACCAGGTAGCGGGGGCGAAATGGTCGAAATGGTTTTCCAAGCTGGACCTCAGGGGGGCATATAACCTCATAAGGGTCCGTCAGGGGGATGAGTGGAAGACGGCGTTTAACACTCCTGAGGGTCATTTTGAGAGTCTGGTTATGCCGTTTGGGTTGACCACCGCGCCTGCCGTTTTCCAACATTTTATTAATGATGTATTTGCCCATGTCCTGGGGAGATTTGTGATTATATACCTGGATGATATCCTCATTTATTCTAGCGATCGGGACACTCATTTGGAGCATGTCAGGCAGGTGTTACAGTTGCTCCGGGAGAACCAGCTCTATGCTAAGCTGGAAAAATGTTTATTTTTCGTCCAGGAGTTGCCCTTTTTGGGATATATTGTGTCCGCAGCCGGGTTTAAAATGGACACCGCTAAGGTGCAAGCGGTGCTGCAGTGGGAGAGGCCGGAGAGTCTGAAAGCACTCCAGCGGTTCCTTGGGTTTGCGAATTATTATAGGAAGTTTATAAAACACTTTTCGACTATCGCCAAACCGCTCACGGACATGACAAAAAAGGGTGCCGATCTGGCGAACTGGCCTGAGGTGGCTATACGTGCCTTTGAGCGTCTGAAGAATAGTTTTGCTTCAGCCCCCATTCTGGTGCAACCAGACGTGTCTAAACCTTTTGTGGTGGAGGTTGATGCGTCGGAGGTGGGAGTGGGGGCAGTACTGTCTCAAGGCTCGTCCTTGAGCGAGATGCATACATGCGCCTACTTCTCCAAGAAGCTGTCGCCGGCCGAACGGAATTATGATATCGGCAACAGGGAGTTGTTGGCCATCAAACTGGCTTTTGAGGAATGGCGACACTTCTTGGAGGGGGCGGCTCACCAGGTCACAGTCATCACCGACCATAAGAATCTGCTCTATCTGGAGTCGGCCAAGCGTCTGTCTCCTAGGCAGGCTCGCTGGGCATTGTTTTTTACTCGTTTCAATTTTCTGGTGACTTACCGTCCCGGGGCTAAAAACACCAAGGCGGATGCTTTGTCTAGGTGTTTTCCGAGGGGAGAACCTCGGGAAGAGCCGGTACACCCATCCTCCAGAAAGGGGTAGTGGTCTCGGCTCTCACGACGGAGGTAGAGGCGGAGATTGCCGAGGCCCAAGAGGAGGTACCACCAGGACTTCCCGCCAACAAATCATTTGTACCCCTGCATCTTCGGCTTAAGGTGTTGAAGGAACACCACGACTCGGTACTGGCTGGTCATCCAGGGGTGAGGGGCACCTTAGAGCTGGTATCGCGTAGTTTCTGGTGGCCCAAAATCCGGCAGGACGTGGTCTCATACGTGGCAGCTTGCATCACGTGCGCTAGGGCTAAGTCACCCCGTACCCATCCTGATGGCACGCTACAGCCTCTGGGGTACCCAATAGGCCATGGACAGAAATCTCCATGGATTTCATCACTGACTTGCCAGCCTCGGCGGGGAACACGGTCATCCTGGTGGTGGTTGACCGTTTTTCAAAGATGGCGCATTTTGTGGCGTTGTCTTCGTTGCCCAATGCTAAGATGTTGGCTCAGGTATTTGTGAAGGAGGTGGTCAGACTCCACGGAGTACCGTCGGACATAGTATCTGATAGGGGTACGCAATTTGTAGCGAGGTTTTGGAAAGCTTTTTGATCACGTTTGGGGATCAAGTTGTCACATTCATCGGCGTTTCATCCACAGTCTAATGGACAAACTGAGCGCATGAACCAAAATCTAGAACAATATTTACGATGCTTTGTGTCCGACAACCAGGAGGAGTGGTCTACTTTCCTTCCTCTGGCCGAATTCGCGTTAAATAATCACCGCCAAGAGTCATCGGGAGAGTCTCCATTCTTTTGTGTTTACGGTCAACATCCTCAGTTTTGTACCTTATGTCAGGGTGACTCGGGGGTGTCCCGGAGGAGGATCAGCTAGGAGCCCAATTGTCATCAGTCTGGAGGCGGGTGAAACAGCGTTTGTTGAGCATGAGTGCCAGGTACAAACGGGTGGCTGACAGTAGACGTGTGCCAGGTCCGGACCTGTGTGTGGGTGAATGGGTGTGGTTAGCTACGAAGAACATAAGACTCAAAGTTCCATCTTTAAAACTGGGTCCAAGGTTTATTGGGCCTTTTAGGATTTCAGCCATCATTAACCCAGTGGCGTATCGGTTGGAACTTCCTGCGGTGTACAAGATACACAACGTGTTTCACAGAGCTTTATTGAAAAAGGTGGTAGGCTCTGTGGACGTGACGCCGATGCCACCTCCAGTCATGGTGGATGGCGATTTAGAATTTGAGGTCGCTAAGGTAGTGGACTCTCGAGTAGTACGCCGTACTCTTCAGTATTTGGTGCACTGGCGGGGGTATGGTCCGGAGGAGAGGTCTTGGGTTCCAGCCTCAGACATACATGCGGATCGGCTGGTCAGTTCTTTTCACCGTCGTCATCCGGACAAGCCGGGTCCTATGAGTCTTGAGGGTCCGGAGGTCCCTCGTAGAAGATGGGGAAATGTCATGTCGGACGCTGTTCACACCACAGCATCCGGCAGGCAGAGGTAGTTCCACCTCCAGCCACTATAGCCTCAGTGGCACCGGCCTGATCCTCAGGCTCTCGGGGGTTAATCCTGCTGGAGACCAGGTTGGATGGTTAGTCACGCCCACGGTCTTTAAATAGTCATGCTGGCCTATGGGCGTCGCCGATTATAGCTTGTGTTTCATACCAAGTGGTTCCGGTCTGGAGTGGAGGAGTTGCAGAGAGAGAGATTCGTATCTGGTGTCGTATGATCCGTCGTTATCCTTTCTCCTTCCCATATTTGTGTTTAGTTGTGCCCTGTTCACATTACTGTATATTCCTGTGTGTGTGCGGCGCAGTGCAGTTTAAGTTCTCCCTGTCTGTCTTTATTTGTGTGGGGGCTTTGGTGGTGTGTCTCCTCACTGGGTGGAGGGTGGAGGGTTAAGTGCAGGGCTGAGCAGGAGACAAGGAAAGGTTGGAGGATCAGGCATTTGCACCATCAGCAAAAACCCTGGGTTGAGGGTCAGAGAGGGTTTCCCCTAGTTATAGGGACATCACAGGGCCCCCGGGTATTACAGCCTTAGTGGGACTAAGCCCCACGTGACAGGTTCAGTAGGGTCATCAAGCTAATACATACATATATATATATATATAGAGAACTGCAAGAAGATGAAAGTCTAGAAAATTAGAAATAATAACAGCAGAGTTAGTAGTAGACTGAAAATTAGATCTTTGACTGTAGTGTGGGCTCTTCGGATGCTTCCGTAATATCAACGACCAAAGGGGCGGCAAATTTTTCGACCGCCCCGGGTGCCACAAACAGTTGCTACGCCACTGAGCTGCAGGAATGTATAATGTGTATAAAGTGCACAGTAATGAATGTTCTAAATATTCACTGTCATTACCAAGAATTATCCGTGTTATATGGCCAGAACAAGATGCAGTGCCACTGACTGCGCGCAGGCAGGTAAATAGGATGGTTTTTTTCTTAACAGGAATCATACATACAAAGATAGGGGATAAGGAGCAATGCATACAATGACAGGGACGGGGGAACCATGCATACCACGGTAGGGATGAGTGGTCAATGCACACCCGGCTTATACTCAAGTCAATAAGTTTACCCAGTTTTTCATGGCAAAAGTAGGTGCCTCGGCTTATACTTGGGTCGGCTTATACTCGAGTATATACGGTAATAGGTAAAACCTGACAAGAATAAGCAATAATTTGCAGTTAGCCCAATCGTGGGGATAAATAGCTGAGAAATAAATAGTGATTAGTATATCTAAATAAATATATTGCAATTCGCCCAGTACAAAGCTGTGAAAAAAAAATGGTAGTTACTATTTCCATTAAGTTTTGCACTCAACCAGTTGATTAACCAAGAGAGATGGCATGTACCCGAATACAATTCTCCTAGAGGCTGCAAATAAGAGCGGCAGGAAGTAAAGGGTTAATTGGTACATAGAACACACAATTGGGTGAAAATATTAAATGGTCATGAGCAATATGTCCTGGCATAAAGAGTATGATTATATCCTTAGTCCATAGTTAATGCTTGGTATAAACGTGCATTCATAAAATAGTCCAATGTCTATAGCCGTGGGGAGAGCTGCCCCGGCCGATGACAGATACACCAAGTACTTTCTCCAATGAGTGGAGGGCTCGTGCCCTGTGAAATAGCGCGCTGAACAGTACAAGGTGATTTCACCATATATTGTTGTATGTGAGTGTTGCTACTCACAATACCTCCGATGGTCTGCGTAGAATCCGGTGACTGCGTTCTGGCTGGTGCAGTAAAAGTCGGACCTGGAAGATGCGGCGATATGCCGAGGTGTAGTGTGAGACCAGCACTCCTGCGCTCCAGCTGTCGGCAGGGATCCGGTCACTCTGGTCGATAGCTGCGTCCCGGCAGATGTGCAGTAGGAGCAGGACCTGTGTGACGCGGTGGATCACGTGGTGCCGCGTAACTGCTGCTAGATGGAGGTACGGGTGGCAAAAAGGGCCGAAACCAATGCGTTTCGGAAAACTCAGCTTCTTTCTTCAGGTCCGGGACATATTGCTTATGACCATTTAATATTTTCACCCAATTGTGTTCTATGTACATATTAACCCTTTACTTCTAGGAGAATTCTATTCGGGTACATGCCATCTCTCCTTGGTTAATCAACTGTTTGAGTGCAATACTTACTATTTCCATTAACCACCATTTTTTTCACAGCTTTGTACTGGGCGAGTTGCAATATATTCATTAAGATATAATAATCACTATTTATTTCTCAGCTATTTATCCCCACGATTGGGCTAACTGCAGTTTATTGTTTATTCTTGTCAGGTTTTACCTATTAAATATTCTTCTATTTGTCTCATTAATAAGTGACTAGCTTTTCTCCCACATCTTGGTTTTTTCAGCGCGAGTCTATCACAAATATTTATAATCCTTTCGATTTCCTTGTGGTTGGTATCTAGAGTCGCAGCAGTTACAAAACCTTTTACACAGGCGCCACTTTATCGCTATCCTTCATTTTTTGTTTTTAACAATTTTTCCCTGGATCTGTAGCTGGATATTTCCTGCTTTTGAATTGCCTCCTATATACAGTATGAGTCTGCACATTGCTTCCTATATACAGTATGAGTCTGCACATAGTCTCCTATATACAGTATGAGCCTGCACATCACTTCCTATATACAGTATAAGGCCGCATATAGCCTCCTACATACAGTATGAAGCCGCATATAGCCTCCTACATACAGTATGAGGCCGCATATAGCCTCCTACATACAGTATGAGGCCGCATATAGCCTCCTATATACAGTATGAGCCTGCACATCGCTTCCCATATACAGTATGAGGCCACATATAGCCTCCTGAATACAGTATTTGCCTCCTATATACAGTATGAGGCTGCATTTAGCCTTCTATATACAGTATGAGCCTGCACATCGCTTCCTATATACAGTATGATGCCGCATATAGCCTCCTATATACAGTATGAGCCTGTACTTCGCATCCTTTACAGTATGAGGCCGCATATAGCCTCCTATATACAGTATGAGCACCCACATATAGCCTCCTGAATGCAGTATTTACCTCCTATATACAGTATGAGCCTGCACATTGCTTCCTATATACAGTATAAGCCAGCACATAGCCTCCTATATACAGTAGCAAAAAAAAAATGATTGAATGAGAGTAATGGTTTTGGGTCCTTTCTGTAAAAATCGTATGGGTATCATTTTAGTCTTGGTTTTAGTTTTCGGTTTTTAATTATTTTTTCCTGTGCTTATACTCCAGTTCTGTATCTTCGCATCGCAATATATGATCTGGCATGGAATTCATTGTTGAGGGCATTTCAAGATTTTATGAAGAAACACTTCTCTCACAAGAAATCTACGGCTCTTTTCGTACCCATTGGGTCTTCAATATTTCATATTATTTGTTCACATTTTTATTCATTTTTTCTTTTTTTATTTGTTTTTCATTTACATTTTTATTTGTTTTATTTTTATATATATTTTTTTCACTCATTTTTTATTTTTTTCACAATTTTCTTTGTGTATTTGTGCTATGTATTATGCATTATACATAATTGTGTGTATAATTACTTTATGATATATGACATTTGATGTATGTATTGAATGCCATGTGTTATTTTTATGTACATTTGTTTTTTAACAGAGACATGATATATAGTTGTTATAGTTATAAAATTTATTGCTTGCATAGTGTGCTTATAATTGACACATATGTGTGTGCCTTTGCACTCTATGTCAGGCATATTCACTTTAATGGTTCATACACACCGCTATAATTATTTCAGCATCATTATGTTTTATCCCCTCACTTTCAACACTTGCTATCACTTTAAGTAGTGATTATTATTCTTCATAATTATTTTATTTTCTTGTCCTCACTTGAGCGCATGCCCAGTTCTGTCCTCCCTAGGAGCCGTCTGACGTGCTCAGTCTGGTATGTGGCTGTCTCTGGCTGTTTTGCAGCTTGAGTCGCTTTCATGCTGATGAGCGCTGATCATAGACTCCCTGTTCATAGTGGGGACTCAACAGCGCATGCGCCGATAATGCTGTGGACGTTTAGAACTGGATACTATTGACGTCATTGTGGACACTACAGCGCAGGTCCTGAATTTTACAAGCTTTATTAGGGAAAGCGGTTTATTGGTTGACCGCACTATATAAACTAGATCCGGGGCACTTGTAAACCACGCCTCCTGAGGAAGCTGCGGCGTAACGCGCGTAGGGGCGGCAGGTTTTACAGCGACATACACTACACATGTAAGTTGTTACTTTCTAATGCAGTCCTTGTATCTTACTCTGGAATTTGTATAGACAGTTTTTACTCTGTGTACACTTAACGCCTACCAGGCTTATTTGATACAAGGCACTTGTGCACTTTATATTCAGCAGTTTACTCTGGGCACTTATTGTATGCAAAACCTTATCTGGGCATACATATTATATAAATGGGGAGTTTGCTGTTTACTATGCATTCTATTTGTGAAAGGAAAGCAAAGAAACTACATGTTTTATACAGATAAAAACTTTATTAACTGTCAAGGTGCTGGTTTAATTATATTGTGTTTATGTCTGCTGTAACTTGCATTTAGCATTTATGCTCTGTTAATTATTCTAAAAAAATTATTTAGCTTGAAAAACTCCAATTTTGATCTCTTGTGATGCTTAATAGCTGATTTATGAGATTTTTTTTGCTACTATATTTCCAGTGAGTTGAGCCTTTGAAGAATTTTTTCCAGTATTTGGGATATATTTGTACTTTATCCTATATACAGTATGAGCCTGTACATCGATTCCTATATACAGTATGAGGCTGCAAATAGCCTCCTATATACAGTATGAGCCCACATAGCCTCCTGTATACAGTATGAGGCCGCATACAGAGTTCTATATACAGTATGAGCCTGCACATTGCTTCTATATACAATATGAGCCCACATAGCCTCCTATATACAGTATGAGCCTGCACATCGCTTCCTATATACAGTATGAGGCCACATATAGCCTCCTATGTACGGTATGAGCCTGCACATCGCTTCCTATATACAGTATGAGGCTGCATATAGCCTCCTATATACAGTATGAGCACCCACATATAGCCTCCTGAATACAGTTTTTGCCTCCTATATACAGTATGAGCCTGTACATCACTTCCTATATACAGTATGAGGCCGCATATAGCTTCCTATATACAGTATGAGCACCCACATATAGCCTCCTATGTACAGTATGAGCCTGCGCATTGCTTCCTATAAACAGTATGAGCATCCACATAGCCTCCTATATACAGTATGAGCCTGCACATCGCTTCCTATAAACAGTATGAGCCTGCAAATCGCTTCCTATATACAGTATGAGCCCACATATAGCCTAATGAATACAGTATTTGCCTCCTATATACAGTGTGAGTCCCCATATAGCTTTCTATATACAGTATGAGCCTGCACATCGCTTCCTATATACAGTATGAGCACCCACATATAGCCTCCTGTATACAGTATGATGCTGCATATAGCCTCCTATATACAGTATGAGGCCGCATATAGCCTCATATACAGTATGAGCCTGTACTTCGCTTCCTATATACAGTATGAGGCCGCATATAGCCTCCTATATACAGTATGAGCACCCACATATAGCCACCTGAATGCAGTGTTTACCTCCTATATACAGTATGAGCCTGCACATCGCTTCCTTTATACAGTATGAGCACCCACATATAGCCTCCTGCATACAGTATGAGCCTGCACATTGCTTCCTATATACAGTATGAGCCTGCACATAGCCTCCTATATACAGTATGAGCCTGTACATCGCTTCCTATATACAGTATGAGGCTGCATATAGCCTCCTATATACAGTATGAGCCCACATAGCCTCCTGTATACAGTATGAGGCCGCATATAGCCTTCTATACACAGTATGAGGCCACATATAGTCTCCTATATACAGTATGAGCCTGCACATTACTTCCTATATACAATATGAGCCCACATAGCCTCCTATATACAGTATGAGCCTGCAAATCACTTTCTATATACAGTATGAGGCCACATATAGCCTCCTATGTACGGTATGAGCCTGCGCATCGCTTCCTATATACAGTATGAGGCCGCATATAGCCTTCTATATACAGTATGAGCATCCACATATAGCATCCTATGTACAGTATGAGCCTGCGCATTGCTTCCTATAAACAGTATGAGCATCCACATAGCCTCCTATGTACAGTATGAGCCTGCAAATCGCTTCCTATATACAGTATGAGCCCACATATAGCCTCCTGAATAGTGTTTGCCTCCTATATACAGTGTGAGTCCCCAAATAGCCTCCTATATACAGTATGAGCACTCACATATAGCTTCCTGAATACATTGTTTGCCACCTTATTGCCTCCTATATACAGTGTGAGTCCCCATATAGCTCCTATATACAGTATGGGGCCCCTATATAGCATCCCATATCTAACTGCATTTACCTTGGTATCATTAATTTTCTATGAGACTGCTCTGTTCTCATATTGTGCATTTATGCATTTAGTAGGGCTTAATGGAATGATTGCGCTTGTTACACATCAACTCTAGATGCGCTCACTTATTAGACTTTGGTTGGGGCAACTTTAAAATATAATAATGATAATGGTCCTGTCTAGTGACAAGTTTATTTTAGAGGCTTCTGGAGAAAGGCACAATACCAGTCATTCAAGGGTTAATTCTTTGGAACACTGAGAGGGACTTTCTAGCCAATGAATCCACAGTATAAAACACCTGTGATAACTATGGCAACTGCGCTGATGTCATAAACACATGCATCTATGATGCAGGAGAAGATTCCAGAACCACAAGTCATTCAGCCGTAGACGGAGCCATACTTGATGTGTCTGGAGACCTGGAGCTTCATCACTCCACAATGGGAGGAAGGGGACACCGCCTAGCCAGCCAGATCAGCCATAGTGCCTAGCCAGCCAGATCAGCCATACCGCCTAGCCAGCCAGATCAATGGGGTGACAGATGTTGCAGCCAGATCTCCCTCACGTCCGGTACTGGCCGCTTTCACTTTATGTATACGGCCTGGAGAGGTTGCATTAGGCTTCTCCAAAACAAATATGACACAATGTACAAATTCAGGTACAATTTGCTGTTACATGTTGGCACTAACCTTCTAAGCCCAAGGGAAGGGCAGTCCTGCAGCCATGGTTCCCTAGAGGTTTCCACCACAGGGGGTTTTTCCTCTCCTGAATGCTGAAGGACGATTCTTCGTGAGTCGGGGGTTCTGCCATTTTCAGTGTCTCTTTCATAGTAATTGGCTGATTCTAAATTTCAGACACTGAAAGAAATAATAATGATGAGATTTGGAATAAAATTCGGTCAATTTAACATCCAATAAAAGTGTTTTGTGTGTTTCTTTCACAATCTTCGGTTGGTGAGATTTTGTTGGGGATCAGGATCCAGCATCTATGATCAAGCCATGAAGCCAGATATGAAGTCAGAGCAATTTAACCCTGCGCTGGAAGACAGGACAGAGCAGAGATGGCAAACTGTGACTGCACAATTAGCACAAGTTCACACTCTTCCTCCCATTCAGATACGTGAGGGGAATCAGGGCCGAGTTGGGACTAAAAAGCAGCCCTGGCACACAAAATTCACCAGCCCACATACAATAAGTGTCCTCAACCCAAATCGTAGAACACTGATAGGTCATGTAGGATTTTGCTTTATCCGTTACCAGGGCTGATACAAAGTATTTTGGGTGCCCAAGGCAGATGAAGCCGAAGGCGCCCATTTTGCATCTCTACCCAGCTAATTCTTCCCTTTTCCATTAGGTCTATGACATCATGTGATTAATAACTGATGAGCTGAATCCTTCTAAGTCAGGCCCATATACATTTGTATCTCATGAACCTACAACTCCCAGTATGTCCTTAACAATGGTAAGGAGATGCTGGGAGTTATCAGTCTTTATCAGACAGTGGACTATACAGGAACCATAGTACTGATGAGATGCAGTCAGTACTAATAGCTAAAAATGTACATCCTGGTACCTTATAGGTGACCTCTTCTCAGATTGAGTCTTTTCTTTCTCTTAGGCCTGTTTCACACTTCAGTTTTCTGGCGTTAGTCAAAATCCGCCAGTGTGCAAAAACGGATCCGTTTCCGTTTTGTGGCAAACGGATGCAACTGGATCCGTTTTTTGTACGGATCCGCTTTAGACGCTAGTGCATGAAATTTAAAGTAAGGCCTGTTTCACGAGAGAGATTTAGCTGCCAGAGTGGGATTAGGGGTTAAATATCATGAAAGGACATTCATTCAGGCATGCTCAGTATAAAAAGGAGGATCCGTTGGCGGATTCCGTCAATTAACGGTTGGCAATGGATCCACCGCCTTTTCTCATCCACATCTCGCTTCTTAAGGCCCCTTTCACACTCCAGTCTTTTGCAATCAGTCACAATCCGTCAAAGTGTTCAGATTCGTCAAGTGGACGGATCCTGCGTATATTGCAAAAAACTGATGCACTGGATCCGTTTTTATGACTGATCCGTTGTAGCAGCCTTGCTGTAGGAATTAAAGAAACAGAATTCTGGAGCGAGAGAGAGAGAGAGGGATTTTGTGCCAGAATAGAAAAAGCAGCCGCAGGGGTTAAAATAAAGGAAGAAAAATGATTCCGGGCATGCTCAGATTTAAAAGACGGAATCCGTCGCTATCCGACTTTTCGACGTACACAAAAAACGTTCATCTGTCCGTTGTCTCTGGCCGACGGACAGAGATTTTCTGACGTATCCGTTGGACGACGGATGAAACGTGTGGCCATCCGTCACAATCTGTCACTAATACAAGTCTATGAGAAAAAACGGATCCAGCATGAAAAAATGATGGAAAGCCAAAATTATAAATATATATATTGTATACCAAATTATAATGTGATGACATAAAAATCTGAATAATAAATATATCAATACATCTTGCCAAAATTAGTATAATATAAACACAAAAAATAGAATACAAAATATATATCAAAAAGTGCTAAGTGCTAAAATGTAAAATCTGAATACATACAATAAATAAATCAATACATCTTGCCAAAATTTGTATAATATCAGCACCAGAAAAAAATAAATACAAAATATGTAAAAAAAAAATGCTAAGTGCTAAAATATATCGCTCAAAAAACTTTTTTCTATTAATAATGTGTAAGTTAAATATATAGTGTAGACAATAATATTGTGGAAAGTACTACCATAATATTCTAAAAATTGCACTAAAAAGTGCTATAGTGCTGTAAAACAAAAATTGTGCAAAAGTGAAAAGTATTGCAAGATATAGAATTAAATCCACTGTAAATGATTCAGTACTATAAAGTGCTAGAGGACAAAACATACAATGCACATTGAAAATAAATGAATATACAAGTATAACCAAGAAATAATGTTCTACAAAAAGTACTGCAGTGCTATGGATGAATTGCAGAGTACTGCAAAATATGAGGGATAAATACAAATGAAAGTTTACATATACTAAAATATGCCAAGATATAAATTACTATAATATGACCCAGTAATATAAGGTGCTATAGTGCTACACCGCCATACACATTAAGTTTGGAGCTGTGACCAAGCTCACCCCAGCGAAGAGCGCTTGACACTGGACGCCAGAGTCCGTGGCTGCACGGGTACAACAGTCCCAGCAGCCAAATCCGGAGTGCAGGAGACTGCAGGCCTCCTGACCCCATCACACACCTGAACACACAGCAGCATACTAGAGCCAGAGCCACCACGAAGGAGTGACACCTGTGAAAGGCTCAAGCTGCCTGCCATACAGGCAAGGACTAAAGAACCCTAAGGAACAGAGGACTGAGCATAGCTTTAGACCTCATGGGACAGCGCAGAAAGGAGGCCTCCAACCCATCTGGCTTAGTGGATCCTAAATTGCTTCCAGGCTGGCTGGATCTCCATTACCATCTGTTCTCGGTGCCCTGGTTTGCAACTCAAAATGTGAGTAAAAGCGTAAAGACTGCACCCCGCTGTGTTCTCCTGTTTATTTGCTGCATCACCTCAGCCCTGCATTACATCCATCATCACCATCTTTTATAATATAATTGCCCTGGGACTTAGCTCTACCTGTGGAGAGCTGTACCAACTCTGCTGCATCACCATCAGCCTCAGCGGTCTTTTTAAGCAGCGTCGGCTATCCCTTGCCGAATACCACAGGTGGCGTCACAAACTATATCTTATATAGGGTCCAGGATCCAGCAGGATGATGAGGAGCTCTCCTAGCCAGCGTCCTCTCCCGTTCACGGCATAGCCACGCCCCACCTTGAGATTGTTGATATCTTTCAACAATTTTGGTTCTCAAGTCCTCACAGTTCTCATCTTCTCTTTATGTCCTCCATGCTCAGTGTGGCACAGAGACATACATTGCAAAGATTGAGTCAACTTCTCCCCTTTTTATCTGGTGTCAGGTGTTATTTTCATATTGACCCCATTTGGTTTTAAATTCTGCCTGGAATCTGCCTTAAAAAGAGCCTCAAAACCACTGCAAAAAGTGAATATAATCCACAGCAATCCTACACAATGATCCCCCACTTATCGCGGGCATTACATTCTAAACCTCCAACACGATAGTTGAAAATCCGCCAAGTAAGAAATTTACATTTATTTTAGCATTTATATATTTTAAGGATTTTCAAACCCCTCCCACACTCTTATTTATCATTACCAGTCCCTTATTAAACGGCCCCAGTTCCTTATTAACCTTTTGCACCTTTTTATAAACACTACTTATGTTCTTAAACAAATTCTACATGATGAAGATGATGAATTAGCTGTGTAGTACTGATGATTGAAGGTGATGAAAATGGGATGAATGTACAGTACTGTACTGCACAGCATGGAAGGGCATTACAGCTCTCCTATTGGCACCACTTCATCAGGAGCTTCTTCAGGTGAGGCAGTAGTATCTTCAGCCTCATCCGTAACTTTTACTACCACTAAATGCGTAACCAACCTCTTGTTCGAGTGATGAACATAGTCATGGAGAGATGCTGGTTCTGCTTCTTATGAACCATACGGAGGTCCTATTCCTCAGCCAATCGATGAAGTACATTGTCCATTATGACCATGATTACAAGTCGATCAAGTGTTAGGTCAACCTCCTCCTCTTCTTAAACCCATTGTTCAAACTGTTCCTCATCCTCGTCTTCACTTGCTGAAGGGTGTTTCCGTCTTCAGTAGTCATGTCACTGAAGCCCTCTCCTCCCGGTATTTTCACCAGCTTCACAGCCTAATCCACCGCAGAGTGATACATTTCATCAAGAGAAAGTCTGACACTTCATTTTCTTTATGGTTTTTTGAACATTTTTTCAATATATTTTTTGTTTTTAAATATTTGATAGACTTGAAAAAAACAAGAAGTGGGAGAAAAGGTAGTCACTTATTAAAGAGACAAGTAGAAGAATATTTACCGTATACACTCGTGTATAAGCCGAGTTTTTCAGCACTTTTTTTGTGCTGTAAACACCCCCCTTGGCTTGTATACGAGTCACGGTCCCAGAAAGCCGGCAGAGGAGGGGAGCAGCAGGTCACAGAGGCCACCAGCTTCCAGCACACCATACTCACATGCCTGCACGCCTCTCCGCTCCCTTAGGCGTGGAGCGCATATTCATTACCTTAATGAGCAGTACCACGTGATCACTCGACAGGAAGAGCTGCAGGCTCCGGCAGCCAGAACGAGCTGCAAAGCCACCAGGGAGGTAAAAAGGATGGTTTTACCAGTTATAGGGCGTGCTGGGTCTGCTGGACAATTGTTTCTCCAAGGATCATTGTGGATACAGGGACCTCATTGCCTACTGATCAGGCACCAGGAAGCCCTGGATGAGATCTGGAGTTTCCGCTGTGGAGTCTCTGATACTTGCCTGGAGTTCATTCTGAGCCCTATATACAGTATGGAAGAGGACATGGGGGGGCTCTGTAGAGAGAGGACATGGGGGGGCTCTGTAGGGGATTTCATGGGGGGGCTCTGTAGGGGAGGACATGGGGGGCCTCTGTAGGGGAGGACATGGGCTGTGCAGGGGAGGACATGGGGGGCTGTGCATGGGAGGACATGGGGGCTATGTATGGGAGAACATGGGGGCTCTGTAGGAGGGACATGGGGGGGCTGTGCAGGGGGGGTAAATGGGGAGGCTGTGTAGGGGGGGTAAATGGGGAGGCTGTGTAGGGGAGGACATGTGGGGCTGTGCAGGGGGGTACACGGGGGGGCTGTGCAAGGGGAGAACATGAGGGCTCTGTAGGGAGTGTACTGTGGGTCTGTGCAGGGGAGGACACGTTGGTCTCCTTACACTGTTTTATGGTGCGGCTCTATGCAGGGCAGTGGTGGAGGTTCAGTAGGGTCAGCAAGCTAATACATACATACACTCACTGGCCACTTTATTAGGTACACCTGTCCAACTGTGTGTTAAGACTTAATTTCTAATCAGCCAATCACATGGCGGCAACTCAGTGCATTTAGGCATGTAGACATGGTCAAGACAATCTCCTGCAGTTCAAACCGAGCATCAGTATGGGGAAGAAAGGTGATTTGAGTGCCTTTGAACGTGGCATGATTGTTGGTGCTAGAAGGGCTGGTCTGAGAATTTCAGAAACTGCTGATCTACTGGGATTTTCACGCACAACCATCTCTAGGGTTTACAGAGAATGGTCCGAAAAAGAAAAAAAATCCAGTGAGCGGCAGTTCTGTGGCCAGAAATGCCATGTTGATGCCAGAGGTCAGAGGAGAATGGGCAGACTGGTTCGAGCTGATAGAAAGGCAACAGTGACTCAAATTGCCACCCGTTACAACCAAGGTAGGCAGAAGAGCATCTCTGAACGCACAGTGCGTCGAACTTTGAGGCAGATGGGCTACAGCAGCAGAAGACCACACTGGGTACCACTCCTCTCAGCTAAGAACAGGAAACTGAGGCTACAATTTGCACAAGCTCATCGAAATTGGACAGTAGAAGATTGGAAAAACGTTGCCTGGTCTGATGAGTCTCGATTTCTGCTGCGACATTCGGATGGTAGGGTCAGAATTTGGCATAAACAACATGAAAGCATGGATCCATCCTGCCTTGTATCAACGGTTCAGGCTGGTGGTGGTGGTGTCATGGTGTGGGGAATTTTTTCTGGGCACTCTTTGGGCCCCTTGGTACCAATTGAGCATCGTTGCAACGCCACAGCCTACCTGAGTATTGTTGCTGACCATGTCCATCCCTTTATGACCACAATGTACCCAACATCTGATGGCTACTTTCAGCAGGATAATGCGCCATGTCATAAAGCTCGAATCATCTCAGATTGGTTTCTTGAACATGACAATGAGTTTACTGTACTCAAATGGCCTCCTCAGTCACCAGATCTCAATCCAATAGAGCATCTTTGGGATGTGGTGGAACGGGAGATTCGCATCAGGGATGTGCAGCCGACAAATCTGCGCCAACTGTGTGATGCCATCATGTCAATATGGTCCAAAATCTCTGAGGAATGCTTCCAGCACCTTGTTGAATCTCTGCCACGAAGAATTGAGGCAGTTCTGAAGGCAAAAGGGGGTCCAACCCCTTACTAGCATGGTGTACCTAATAAAGTGGCCAGTGAGTATATATATATATATATATATATAGAGAGAGAGAGAGAGAGAGAGAGAGAGAGAACTGCAAGAAGATGAAAGTCTAGAAAATTAGAAATAATAACAGCAGAGTTCGTAGTAGACTCTAAATTAGATCTTTGAGTGTAGTGTGGGCTCTTTGGATGCTTCCGGAATATCAACGACCAAAGGGGCGGCAAATTTTTCGACCGCCCCGGGCGCCACAAACAGTAGCTACGCTACTGAGCTGCAGGAATGTATAATGTGTATAAAGTGCACAGTAATGAATGTTCTAAATTTTCACTGTCATTACCAAGAATTATCCATGTTATATGGCCAGAACAAGATGCAGTGCCACTGACGGCGTGCAGGCAGGTAAATAGGATGTTTTTTTTCTTAACAGGAATCATACATACAAAGATAGGGGATAAGGAGCCATGCATACAATGACAGGGACGGGGGAAACATGCATACCACGGTAGGGATGAGTGGTCAATGCACACCTGGCTTATACTCAAGTCAATAAGTTTACCCAGTTTTTCGTGGCAAAAGTAGGTGCCTCGGCTTATATTCGGGTCAGCTTATACTCGAGTATATACGGTAATAGGTAAAACCTGACAAGAATAAACAATAATTTGCAGTTAGCCCAATCGTGGGGATAAATAGCTGAGAAATAAATAGTGATTAGTATATCTTAATAAATATATTGCAATTCGCCCAGTACAAAGCTGTGAAAAAAATGGTAGTTACTATTTCCATTAAGTTTTGCACTCAACAAGTTGATTAACCAAGAGAGATGGCATGTACCCGAATACAATTCTCCTAGAGGCTGCAAATAAGAGCGGCAGGAAGTAAAGGGTTAATTGGTACATAGAACACACAATTGGGTTAAAATATTAAATGGTCATGAGCAATATGTCCCGGCATAAAGAGTGTGATTATATCCTTAGTCCATAGTTAATGCTTGGTATAAACCTGCATTCATAAAATAGTCCAATGTCTATAGCCGTGGGGAGAGCTGCCCCGGCCGATGACGGATACACCAAGTACTTTCTCCAATGAGTGGAGGGCTCGTGCCCTGTGAAATAGCGCGCTGAACAGTACAAGGTGATTTCACCATATATAGTTGTATGTGAGTGTTGCTACTCACAATACCTCCGATGGTCTGCGTAGAATCCGGTGACTGCGTTCTGGCTGGTGCAGTAAAAGTCGGACCTGGGAGATGCGGCGATATGCCGAGGTGTAGTGTGAGACGAGCGCTCCTGCGCTCCAGCTGTCGGCAGGGATCCGGTCACTCTGGTCGATAGCTGCGTCCCGGCAGATGTGCAATAGGAGCAGGACCTGTGTGACGCGGTGGATCACGTGGTGCCGTGTAACTGCTGCTAGATGGAGGTACGGGTGGCAAAAAGGGCCGAAACCAACGCGTTTCGGAAAACTCAGCTTCTTTCTTCAGGTCCGGGACATATTGCTTATGACTAGAGTTGAGCGATACCGTCCGATACTTCAAAGTATCGGATCGGAATGGATCGGCCGATCTTTAAAAAAAGTATCGGTATCGCCGATTCCGATACCGGAAGTCCCATTCAAGTCTATGGGACTTCCGGTATCGGAATAAGAAAAACCCTGTTTTTGCCTTGTACAGCCTCTCTGGGGTCTGTGCCGGCCTGCCGGGGGGCTGTGCCGGCCTGCCGGGGGGCTGTGCAGGCTCCGGGGGGCTGTGCCGGCCTGCCGGGGGGCTGTGCAGGCTCCGGGGGGCTGTGCCGGCCTGCCAGGGGGTCTGTGCAGGCTCCGGTGGTCTGTGCCGGCCTGCCGGGGGGTCTGTGCCGGCCTGCCGGGGGGCTGTGCAGGCTCCGGTGGGCTGTGCCGGCCTGCCGGGGGGCTGTGACGGCCTGCCGGGGGGCTGTGACGGCCTGCCGGTGGTCTGTGCAGGCTCCGGGGGGCTGTGCCGGCCTGCCGGGGGGCTGTGCCGGCCTGCCGGTGGTCTGTGCAGGCTCCGGGGGGCTGTGCCGGCCTGCCGGGGGGCTGTGCCGGCTTCGGGGGTCTGTGCCGGCATCGTCCAATGGGACTACAAGTCCCATCGGGCGATGCCTGCTACCATGACAGTGATTGACACATTAGCCAATTATGGGACAGTAGTAGTCCCATCATCCGGCTAATGTGTTGAATGTAAAAAAAAAAAAAAAAAATTACATGCTACATACATACAACATGCATACTACATACATGCTACATTCATACTACATACATGCTACATTCATACTACATAAATACTACATGCAACATACATACTACATATATACTACATGCATACTACATATATACTACATGCATGCTACATACATACTGCATGCTACATACATACCACATATATACTACATACATACTACATGCATGCTACATACATACCACATACATACTACATACATACTACATGCATGCTACATGCTACATACATAACACATATATACTACATGCATGCTACATACATACTACATATATACTACATGCATGCTACATACTACATATATACTACATGCATGCTACATACTTACTACATGCTACATACATACTACATGCTACATACATACTACATATATACTACATGCATGCTACATACTACATGCTACATATATACTACATGCATGCTACATACATACTACATGCATGCTACATACATACTACATATATACTACATGCATGCTACATACATACTGCATGCTACATGCATGCTACATACATACTACATGCTACATACATACCACATATATACTACATACATACAATACATTCATACAATACATACATAGACATACAGTACATATAACATAGAGTAACATACTTACCAATACTTGTCACATTGTTCCCCGAAGCCATTGTCTTTTCCGGAATAAATATTAACATAACAAACCACAAAAATACTCACCCACGATCCGAAGCAGTCCACGAGTGTGTCCCGCGACGATCTTGGGTAGAGAACTGCAGCATCAGCTGATGCTGCCGTTCTCTACGGGCTGCAGGAATCCAATGACGGAAGGTAGGTATCCATCCGAACTGTATTCCTCCGCCACTTAAAAAAAAAAAAGTCCCTAGTCTCACTTTATGCCATTGCTGTGTGGGAATTTCCCACGCAGCAATGGCATAAAGTGAGACTAGGGACTTTTTTTTTTTTTAAGTGGCGGAGGAATACAGTGCGGAAGGATACCTACCTTCCGTCATTGGATTCCTGCAGCCCGTAGAGAACGGCAGCATCATCTGATGCTGCAGTTCTCTACCCAAGATCGTCGTGGGACACACTCGTGGACTGCTTCGGATCGTGGGTGAGTATTTTTGTGGTTTGTTATGTTAATATTTATTCCGGAAAAGACAATGGCTTCGTGGAACAATGTGACAAGTATTGGTAAGTATGTTACTCTATGTTATATGTACTGTATGTCTATGTATGTATTGTATGAATGTATTGTATGTATGTAGTATATATGTGGTATGTATGTAGCATGTAGTATGTATGTAGTATGTATGTAGCATGCATGTAGAATGCAGTATGTATGTAGCATGCATGTAGTATATATGTAGTATGTATGTAGCATGCATGTAGTATATATGTAGTATGTATGTAGAATGTAGCATGTATGTAGTATGTATGTGGTATGTATGTAGCATGTAGTATGTATGTAGCATGCATGTAGCATGCATGTAGTATGTATGTAGCATGTATGTAGTATGTATGTAGCATGCATGTAGCATGTATGTAGTATGTATGTAGCATGTAGTATGTATGTAGCATGTAGTATGTATGTAGCATGCATGTAGCATGTATGTAGCATGCATGTAGCATGCATGTAGCATGCATGTAGCATGTATGTAGTATGTATGTAGCATGCATGTAGCATGTATGTAGTATGTATGTAGAATGTAGTATGTATGTAGCATGCATGTAGTATATATGTAGTATGTATGTAGCATGTAGTATGTATGTAGCATGCATGTAGTATATATTGCATGTAGTATGTATGTAGCATGTAGTATGTATGTAGCATGCATGTAGTATGTATGTAGTATGTATGTAGTATTTTTTTTTTTTTTTTTAACATTTAACACATTAGCCGGATGATGGGACTACTACTGTCCCATCATTGGCTAATGTGTCAATCACTGTCATGGTAGCAGGCATCGCCAGATGGGACTTGTAGTCCCATCGGACGATGCTTGCACAGACCCCCGGACATCAGCACAGCCCCCCGGCAGGCCGGCACAGCCCCCCGGCAGGCCGGTACAGACCCCCACAGGGTGCACAGACCACCGGCAGGCCGGCACAGCCCCCCGGCAGGCCGGTACAGACCCCCACAGGGTGCACAGACCACCGGCAGGCCGGCACAGCCCCCCGGCAGGCCGGTACAGACCCCGGGCAGTCCACACAGCCCCCGGCAGGCCGGCAGAGACCACCGGAAGGCCCGAAATGACGGCGCATCATGATGCGCACACACCGCGCATCATGATGACGTCAGGCTGTCAATCAACTTTGAACTTCCGATTCCGATGCCGAATTCCGATATTGAAAAAATATCGGAAGTCGGTATCGGAATTCCGATACAGCAAGTATCGGCCGATACCCGATACTTGCGGTATCGGAATGCTCAACACTACTTATGACCATTTAATATTTTCACCCAATTGTGTTCTATGTACATATTAATCCTTTACTTCTAGGAGAATTCTATTCGGGTACATGCCATCTCTCCTTGGTTAATCAACTGTTTGAGTGCAATACTTACTATTTCCATTAACTACCATTTTTTTCACAGCTTTGTACTGGGCGATTTGAAATATATTCATTAAGATATAATAATCACTATTTATTTCTCAGCTATTTATCTCCACGATTGGGCTAACTGCAGTTTATTGTTTATTCTTGTCAGGTTTTACCTATTAAATATTCTTCTATTTGTCTCATTAATAAGTGACTAGCTTTTCTCCCACATCTTGGTTTTTTCAGCGCGAGGCTATCACAAATATTTATAATCCTTTCGATTTCCTTGTGGTTGGTATCTAGAGTCGCAGCAGTTACAAAACCTTTTACACAGGCGCCACTTTATCGCTATCCTTCATTTTTTGTTTTTAACAATTTTTCCCTGGATCTGTAGCTGGATATTTCCTGCTTTTGAATTGCCTCCTATATACAGTATGAGCCTGCACATTGCTACCTATATACAGTATGAGTCTGCACATAGTCTCCTATATACAGCATGAGCCTGCACATAGCCTCCTATATACAGTAGCAAAAAAAAAAAATGATTGAATGATAGTAATGGTTTTGGGTCCTTTCTGTAAAAATCGTATGGGTATCTTTTTAGTCTTGGTTTTAGTTTTCTGTTTTTAATTATTTTTTCCTGTGCTTATACTCCAGTTCTCCATCTTCGCATCGCAATATATGATCTGGCATGGAATTCATTGTTGAGGGCATTTCAAGATTTTATGAAGAAACACTCCTCTCACAAGAAATCTACGGCTCTTTTCGTACCCATTGGGTCTTCAATATTTCATATTTGTTCACATTTTTATTCATTTTTTCTTTTTTGTTTATTTCATTTACATTTTTATTTGTTTTATTTTTATATATATTTTTTTCACTCATTTATTTTTTTCACAATTTTCTTTGTGTATTTGTGCTATGTATTATGCATTATACATAATTGTGTGTATAATTACTTTATGATATATGACATTTGATGTATGTATTGAATGCCATGTGTTATTTTTATGTACATTTGTTTTTTAACAGAGACATGATATATAGTTGTTATAGTTATAAAATTTATTGCTTGCATAGTGTGCTTATAATTGACACATATGTGTGTGCCTTTGCACTCTATGTCAGGCACACACATAAAAGGCAAATGCAATTCTAGGATGTATTAACAGAAGCATACAGTCTAGATCACGTGAAGTCATTATTTCCCTCTACTCCTCTTTGGTCAGACCTCATCTGGAATATTGTGTCCAGTTTTGGGCACCACATTTTAAAAAAAACACATCAACAAACTGGAGCAAGTTCAGAAAAGAGCGACCAGAATGGTGACCAGTCTGCAAACCATGTCTTATGAGGAAAGGTTGCAGGATTTGGGAATGTTTAGTTTGCAAAAGAGAAGACTGAGAGGAGACTTAATAGCTGTCTACAAATATCTAAAGGGCTGTCACATTGTAGAAGGATCAACTTTATTCTCATTTGCACAAGGAAAGACTAGAAGCAATGGGATGAAACTGAATGGGAGGAGACACAGATTAGATATTAGAAAAAACTTTTTGACAGAGTGATCAATGAGTGGAACAGGCTGCCACGAGAAGTGGTGAGTTCTCCTTCAATGGAAGTCTTCAAACAGAGGCTGGACAGACATCTGACTGGGATGATTTAGCGAATCCTGCTTTGAGCAGGGGGTTGGACCAGATGGCCCAGGAGGTCCCTTCCAACTCTACGATTCTATGATTCAGGCATATTCACTTTAATGGTTCATACACACCGCTATAATTATTTCAGCATCATTATGTTTTATCCCCTCACTTTCAACACTTGCTATCACTTTAAGTAGTGATTATTATTCTTCATAATTATTTTATTTTCTTGTCCTCACTTGAGCGCATGCCCAGTTCTGTCCTCCCTAGGAGCCGTCTGACGTGCTCAGTCTGGTATGTGGCTGTCTCTGGCTGTTTTGCAGCTTGAGCCGCTTTCATGCTGATGAGCGCTGATCATAGACTCCCTGTTCATAGTGGGGACTCAACAGCGCATGCACCGATAATGCTGTGGACGTTTAGAACTGGATACTATTGACGTCATTGTGGACACTACAGCGCAGGTCCTGAATTTTACAAGCTTTATTAGGGAAAGCGGTTTATTGGTTGACCGCACTATATAAACTAGATCCGGGGCACTTGTAAACCACGCCTCCTGAGGAAGCTGCGGCGTAACGCGCATAGGGGCGGCAGGTTTTACAGCGACATACACTACACATGTAAGTTGTTACTTTCTAATGCAGTCCTTGTATCTTACTCTGGAATTTGTATAGACAGTTTTTACTCTGTGTACACTTAACGCCTACCAGGCTTATTTGATACAAGGCACTTGTGCACTTTATATTCAGCAGTTTACTCTGGGCACTTATTGTATGCAAAACCTTATCTGGGCATACATATTATGTAAATGGGGAGTTTGCGGTTTACTATGCATTCTATTTGTGAAAGGAAAGCAAAGAAACTACATGTTTTATACAGATAAAAACTTTATTAACTGTCAAGGTGCTGGTTTACTTATATTGTGTTTATGTCTGCTGTAACTTGCATTTAGCATTTATGCTCTGTTAATTATTCTAAATAAATTATTTAGCTTGAAAAACTCCAATTTTGATCTCTTGTGATGCTTAATAGCTCATTTATGAGATTTTTTTTGCTACTATATTTCCAGTGAGTTGAGCCTTTGAAGATTTTTTTCCAGTATTTGGGATATATTTGTACTTTATCCTATATACAGTATGAGTGTCAGAGACACCGCACTACACTTGCTCATAGAGCCAGTGCGCGTGTCCTGAGTACAGAAGCAGTGCTAAACGAGGTACAGGAGGAATAAACAGACGGGAGGTCAGACAAAGCCAAAGGTCATACACAGGATCACAGTACAGTACCAGGGATGCGACAGAGCGGATAATCAGGGCCAAGCCGAGATCAAAACCAAACAGACATATAAGGTACCAGGCAGAATCCAAAGCGATATCCAGAGAACAGACCGAGTCATACACAGAGAATCAAGTAACCAGAACACAGCACAAACACACTTAGGGGTCACCACACAAATGCCAAGGGTAAGAGTATAACTGACAGGGATGGGAGCGTCCTGAGGCTATAAGAAGCCTCCCCCAGACCCAGGGAGAGGCCACAATCATAGCCCCAGGTGTGCAGGTAAGCCTGCATCGGGATCACAACCTTTAACCCCAGAAATGCCAATCATCAGCACTGGTTCCAAACATTAACCCCACGTGTGCGAGTCAAACCCGCACTGAGATCATGACAGTACCCCCCTCTCAACGGGGGGCCTCTGGACCCCCAGGCTTGCCCGGGTACTTAGCATGGAAAGCCCGTACCAGGCGATCAGCATGCATCAACCGGGCCGGTACCCAGGACCTGTCCTCCAGTCCATACCCCTTCCAATGAACCAGGTACTGTACCGACCGCCGTACCAACCTGGAATCTACGATATGACCAACCTCGTACTCCACCTGCCCCTCGACCAAAACAGGAGAAGCAGCAGACTCGGAGTCTCCCCGGACTGCTTCAAAAGGTTTCAGTAGAGATTTGTGGAAGACGTTAGGGATCTTGAAAGAGGGTGGAAGGCACAGCCTATACGCCACTGGATTGATTTTTTCCACAATCTTGTACGGGCCAATGAATTTGGGTCCTAACTTGGCTGACGGAATCTTTAACTTAATGTTTCGCGTGGAGAGCCAAACTTTCTCTCCCACCCGAAACATGGGACCAGGTGTTCGTTTCCTGTCCGCGAAATACTTATACCTGCCTTGAGACCTGGATATACGCCGCTGGACTTCTGCCCATGTATTTTTTAACCGCTGAACAGAGTCCTCAGCCCCGGGGCACCCCGAATCCAGACGAGAAAACTCACCGAAATGAGGACTGAACCCATAGTTAATCAAGAAAGGGGACCTACCAGTGGATTGACCCGACTATTGAAGGCAAATTCAGCTAACGGCAGTGCATCACACCAGTCACTCTGTCTAGCAGAGGTTAGACACCTGAGGATCTGTTCCAGGGACTGGTTAGTGCGCTCCGTCTGCCCATTGCTCTCAGGATGGTATGCAGACGAAAAGGACAGAGACATACCTAATTTTTTGCAGAAAGCACGCTAAAACTTAGCCACAAACTGCACACCACGATCAGACATCACATTCAGGGGTACCCCATGCAACCGGATCACATGCTGCACAAACAACCTGGACAACGTCTCAGCTGACGGTAGTGCGGACAGGGGTACGAAATGAGCCTGCTTAGAAAACCTGTCCACCACTACCCATACCACTGTATTACCCTTAGATGGAGGGAGATTGGTAACAAAATCCATGGATAAGTGAGTCCATGGCCTTTCGGGCACTGCCAAGGGTATCAGCTCCCCTGCCGGCCGGCTATGAGAGCTTTTAGAACGAGCGCAGACCCCACAACCAGCAATGAATTTTTTTATGTCCGAACCAAGGGTAGGCCACCAAAAGATCCTAGCCACCGCCAGACGTGTGGCTGAAATACCAGGGTGAGCACTCAGCTTGGATTCATGGAACTCCTGCAAGAGTTTCAGGCGAAGTTGCTCTGGGACAAACAACTTCCCCTCCGGCTTGGCCGCCGAGGCCTGCGACTGGGCCCCCTGAATCTCCCGTTCCAATTCAGATGAGACCTCTGCTATCACAACCCCAGGGTGAAGAATGGAGGACGGTGGCTCAGGGGGCGACACCGGCTGAAAACTGCGTGATAAGGCGTCAGCCTTGACATTTTAAGACCCTGGACGAAATGTAATTGTAAACTGAAAACGGGGAAAAAAAAGTGACCAACGGGCTTGTCTGGGCATTAGTCTTTTAGCAGACTCAATGTACGACAAATTTTTGTGATCCGTGATCACCGTAACCGGGTGACTGGCCCCCCTCCAAAAAGTGCCTCCATTCTTCAAACGCCAATTTGACCGCAAGAAGCTCTCTATTGCCTACGTCGTAATTTCTTTCCGCAGCAGAGAACTTCTTGGAAAAGAAAGCACATGGCCTGAGGTTGGTTAGAGTGGCAGGCCCTTGGGACAACACCGCCCCCACCCCCACGACAAATGGTTTGGACGGATCTGGCTGCACTAACACAGGAGCAGACATAAAACATTTTTTCAGCGTCGCAAAGGCCGCTTTTGCGAGCGAGGACCAATTTCTCACATCCGCACCTTTGCATGTTAGATCCGTGAGAGGTTTGACCACTTGCGAAAACCCCTGGATAAATTTGCGGTAATAATTGGCGAACCCCAAGAAGCGCTGAAGACCCTTAAGATCTCGGGGTTGCACCCAATCCGCAATGGCCTGCACCTTCTTGGGGTCCATGCGAAAACCCTCACCGGATACAATTAACCCCAAAAAGGACAACTCTTGTACACAGAATACACATTTTTCCAATTTGGCATACAAATGATTTTCTCTCAGCCTTTGGAGCACAGTTCGTACATGTTCCAAATGAGAATACTTGTCGGGGGAATATATCAAAATATCATCTAAGTAGCTAACGACAAAACGACCAATGAGATCTGAGAATACCACGTTGATGAAATTCTGAAATATGGCAGGGGCGTTGGTAAGACCAAACGGCATGACTACATTTTCAAATAGTCCCTCGGTCGTGAGGAACGCGGTTTTCCATTCATCCCCCTCTCGGACCCTTATCAAATTATATGCCCCCCGAAGGTCCAGTTTAGAAAACCACTTTGCCCCTGATAGTTGGTTACATAAATCGGGAATCAACGGAAGGGGGTACGTATTCCGTACAGTAATTTGATTAAGCTCCCGGAAGTCGAGACAGGGACATAACCCGCCATCTTTTTTCTTTACAAAAAAGAAACCTGCCGCCACAGGTGAGACTGAAGGACGTATGTGTCCTTTGCGCAGACTTTCAGTAATGTACTCCTTCATAGCCAAGCGCTCAGGACCGGACAAATTAAACAGACGGGCTTTGGGTAATTTAGCCCCCGGGGCCAGCTCAATAGCGCAGTCAAAGGGTCTATGTGGCGGTAACGTCTCGGCCTCGCTTTCGGAGAATACATCTTCGAAGTCCTTCAGGCATTCCGGAATACCTTCCAGCTCGACAGATGATACAGACACAGATTTAACAGGTTCAACGAGCAGTGCGGCTTTATCATATAACTCAAAATCATTAAACCCCCATTGTACAATCTCCCCCGTTTTCCAGTTAATAACTGGGTTATGGTGTTGTAACCAGGGCATGCCCAACACCAACCCTGCAGGTAGATTGTCCAGCACACAACAACTTATGTTTTCCTCATGAGTAGCGCCCACTCTGAGCGAAAACACATCAGACATAAAGCGAATTCCCTCCTTAGTGAGGGGAGATGAGTCAATGGCCATCACCTTGATCCGAACCTTGAGCCTAACTGTCCCTATCTTGCAGTGTGTGACCAATTGGGAGTCAATAAGATTAATAGATGATCCGCAGTCCACAAAGGCTGTAGAGGAAAAAGAACTACCATCCACAACCAGTTCCACAGGCAGTACTACTTTAGAAGACGAGGAAAATGGTACCTGAGGGTCTGAGCAGCCTCCCCGTTGACTACCCAGACCTAGTCGTTTCCCGCCGACCGGGTTTGAAGACGGGCAATTCGGGCACTCCCTTTTCCAATGTCCCGTTTTACCGCAGTAAAAGCATAACTGCTTGTCCTTCCGGCGTTTCCTCTCCGTATCCTTCAGGGAGAGGGCGCCTACATCCATGGGCTCAGGGGCAGTCTCTTTTCCACTGGGGAATAATGGAGTATCCACCTGCATCACCCCTCTGGCCCGCAGCCTGCGGTCCATCCGGACGGCCTGGGTCATGGCGTCCTCGAGAGAGTTAGGTGGGGGATGTAACGCCAAGGCATCCAGCCGCTCGGACAAGCCTCTGCGAAAGAGTCCTCGGAGTGCGGCGTCGCTCCAAGAGACCTCTGCCGCCCAGCGGCGGAACTCAGAACAAAACCACTCAGCTGTGTGTTTCCCCTGACAGACACTCATCACCATGTCCTCTGCCAATCGCACTCGGTCAGGTTCATCATAAATGTGCCCAAGGGCCTCAAAGAATGCGTTCACTAACATACGTTCAGGAGCAGAGGAAGACAGAGAGAAAGCCCATGCTTGCGGAGCCCCCCGAAGTAGGGAAATAATGACCCCCACCCTCTGGAACTCATCCCCAGAAGAGCGGGGCCTTAGAGAAAAAAAAAGCTTGCATCCTTCTCTGAAAGACCTGAACTCCTTTTTATCCCCTGAGAAAAGGTCTGGTAACTTGACCGGAGATTCGGGGGATGCTAATGACACATCCCTACCCCCAGAACCAGAAGCCCCTGCATCAACAGCCCCCTGCACAGTAACCACCAACTGTTGCTGGGTATGGGCCATCGTGCGTTGTTCCACATTGAGCTTATGGAACATTTGGGTCAGGTGCTTGACCTGATCAGCCAAGGCTTGTATGGGATCCATGAGGATAACACACACTTTTTTTTTTTTCTTCAGAAAAAAAAAACTGAAAGGGTCAGTTATAATGTCAGAGACACCGCACTGCACTTGCTCATAGAGCCAGTACGCGTGTCCTGAGTACAGAAGCAGTGCTAAACGAGGTACAGGAGGAATAAACAGACGGGAGGTCAGACAAAGCCAAAGGTCATACACAGGATCACAGTACAGTACCAGGAATGAGACAGAGCGGATAATCAGGGCCAAGCAGAGATCAAAACCAAACAGACATATAAGGTACCAGGCAGAATCCAAAGCGATATCCAGAGAACAGACCGAGTCATACACAGAGAATCAAGTAACCAGAACACAGCACAAACACACTCAGGGGTCACCACACAAATGCCAAGGGCAAGAGTATAACTGACAGGGATGGGAGCGTCCTGAGGCTATAAGAAGCCTCCCCCAGACCCAGGGAGAGGCCACAATCATAGCCCCAGGTGTGCAGGTAAGCCTGCATTGGGATCACAACCTTTAACCCCAGAAATGCCAGTCATCAGCACTGGTTCCAAACATTAACCCCACGTGTGCGAGTCAAACCCGCACTGAGATCATGACAATGAGCCTGTACATCGATTCCTATATACAGTATGAGGCTGCATATAGCCTCCTATATACAGTATGAGCCCACATAGCCTCCTGTATACAGTATGAGGCCTCATATAGCCTTCTATATACAGTATGAGCCTGCACATTGCTTCTATATACAATATGAGCCCACATAGCCTCCTATATACAGTATGAGCCTGCACATCGCTTCCTATATACAGTATGAGGCCACATATAGCCTCCTATATACATTATGAGCACCCACATATAGCCTCCTGAATACAGTTTTTGCCTCCTATATACAGTATGAGCCTGCACATTGCTTCCTATATACAGTATGAGCCTGCACATAGCCTCCTATATACAGTATGAGCCTGTACATCACTTCCTATTTACAGTATGAGCACCCACATATAGCCTCCTATGTACAGTATGAGCCTGCGCATTGCTTCCTATAAACAGTATGAGCATCCACATAGCCTCCTAAGTACAGTATGAGCCTGCACATCGCTTCCTATAAACAGTATGAGCCTGCACATCGCTTCCTATAAACAGTATGAGCCTGCAAATCGCTTCCTATATACAGTATGAGCCCACATATAGCCTCCTGAATACAGTATTTGCCTCCTATATACAGTGTGAGTCCCCATATAGCCTTCTATATACAGTATGAGCCTGCACATCGCTTCCTATATACAGTATGAGGCCACATATAGCCTCCTATATACAGTATGAGCACCCACATATAGCCTCCTGTATACAGTATGATGCTGCATATAGCCTACTATATACAGTATGAGCCTGCACTTCGCTTCCTATATACAGTATGAGGCCGCATATAGCCTCCTATATACAGTATGAGCACCCACATATAGCCACCTGAATGCAGTGTTTACCTCCTATATACAGTATGAGCCTGCACATTGCTTCCTATATACAGTATGAGCCTGCACATATCCTCCTATATACAGTATGAGCCTGTACATCGCTTCCTATATACAGTATGAGGCTGAATATAGCCTTCTATATACAGTATGAGCCCACATAGCTTCCTGTATACAGTATGAGGCCGCATATAGCCTTCTATACACAGTATGAGGCCGCATATATTCTCCTATATACAGTATGAGCCTGCACATTGCTTCCTATATACAATATGAGCCCACATAGCCTCCTATATACAGTATGAGCCTGCACATCACTTCCTATATACAGTATGAGGCCACATATAGCCTCCTATGTACGGTATGAGCCTGCACATCGCTTCCTATATACAGTATGAGCACCCACATATAGCCTCCTGAATACAGTTTTTGCCTCCTATATACAGTATGACCCTGCACATTGCTTCCTATATACAGTATGAGCCTGTACATCACTTCCTATATACAGTATGAGGCCGCATATAGCCTCCTATATACAGTATGAGCATCCACATATAGCCTCCTATGTACAGTATGAGCCTGCGCATTGCTTCCTATAAACAGTATGAGCCTGCAAATCGCTTCCTATATACAGTATGAGCCCACATATAGCCTCCTGAATACAGTGTTTGCCTCCTATATACAGTGTGAGTCCCCATATAGCTCCTATATACAGTATGAGCCCCTATATAGCATCCTTTATCTAACTGCATTTACCTTGGTATCATTAATTTTCTATGAGACTGCTCTGTTCTCATATTGTGCATTTATGCATTTAGTAGGGCTTAATGGAATGATTGCGCTTGTTACACATCAACTCTAGATGCGCTCACTTATTAGACTTTGGTTGGGGCAACTTTAAAATATAATAATGATAATGGTCCTGTCTAGTGACAAGTTTATTTTACAGGCTTCTGGAGAAAGGCACAATACCAGTCATTCAAGGGTTAATTCTTTGGAACACTGAGAGGGACTTTCTAGCCAATGAAACCACAGTATAAAACACCTGTGATAACTATGGCAACTGCGCTGATGTCATAAACACATGCATCTATGATGCAGGAGAAGATTCCAGAACCACAAGTCATTCAGCCGTAGACGGAGCCATACTTGATGTGTCTGGAGACCTGGAGCTTCATCACTCCACAATGGGAGGAAGGGGACACCGCCTAGCCAGCCAGATCAGCCATAGCGCCTAGTCAGCCAGATCAGCCATACCGCCTAGCCAGCCAGATCAATGGGGTGACAGATGTTGCAGCCAGATCTCCCTCACGTCCGGTACTGGCCGCCTTCACTTTATGTGTACGGCCTGGAGAGGTCGCATTAGGCTTCTCCAAAACAAATATGACACAATGTACAAATTCAGGTACAATTTGCTGTTACATGTTGGCACTAACCTTCTAAGCCCAAGGGAAGGGCAGTCCTGCAGCCATGGTTCCCTAGAGGTTTCCACCACAGGGGGTTTTTCCTCTCCTGAGTGCTGAAGGACGATTCTTCGTGAGTCGGGGGTTCTGCCATTTTCAGTGTCTCTTTCATAGTAATTGGCTGATTCTAAATTTCAGACACTGAAAGAAATAATAATGATGAGATTTGGAATAAAATTCGGTCAATTTAACATCCAATAAAAGTGTTTTGTGTGTTTCTTTCACAATCTTCGGTTGGTGATATTTTGTTGGGGATCAGGATCGAGCATCTATGATCAAGCCATGAAGCCAGATATGAAGTCAGAGCAATTTAACCCTGCGCTGGAAGACAGGACGGAGCAGAGATGACAAAGTGTGACTGCACAATTAGCACAAGTTCACACTCTTCCTCCCATTCAGATACACGAGGGGATTCAGGGCCGAGTTGGGACTAAAAAGCAGCCCTGGCACACAAAATTCACCAGCCCACATACAATAAGTGTCCTCAACCCAAATCGTAGAACACTGATAGGTCATGTAGGATTTTGCTTTATCCGTTACCAGGGCTGATACAAAGTATTTTGGGTGCCCAAGGCAGATGAAGCCGAAGGCGCCCATTTTGCATCTCTACCCAGCTAATTCTTCCCTTTTCCATTAGGTCTATGACATCATGTGATTAATAACTGATGAGCTGAATCCTTCTAAGTCAGGCCCATATACATTTGTATCTCATGAACCTACAACTCCCAGTATGTCCTTAACAATGGTAAGGAGATGCTGGGAGTTATCAGTCTTTATCAGACTGTGGACTATACAGGAACCATAGTACTGATGAGACGCAGTCAGTACCAATAGCTAAAAATGTACATCCTGGTACCTTATAGGTGACCTCTTCTCAGATTGAGTCTTTTCTTTCTCTTAGGCCTGTTTCACACTTCAGTTTTCTGGCGTTAGTCAAAATCCGTCAGTGTGCAAAAACGGATCCGTTTCCGTTTTGTGGCAAACGGATGCAACTGGATCCGTTTTTTGTACGGATCCGCTTTAGACGCTAGTGCATGAAATTTAAAGTAAGGCCTGTTTCACGAGAGAGAGATATTTAGCTGCCAGAGTGGGATTTGGGGTTAAATATCATGAAAGGACATTCATTCGGGCATGCTCAGTATAAAAAGGAGGATCCGTTGGCGGATTCCGTCAATTAACGGTTGGCAACGGATCCATCGCCTTTTCTCATCCACATCTCGCTTCTTAAGGCCCCTTTCACACTCCAGTCTTTTGCAATCAGTCACAATCCGTCAAAGTGTTCAGATTCGTCAAGTGAACGGATCCTGCGTATATTGCAAAAAACTGATGCACTGGATCCGTTTTTATGACTGATCCGTTGTAGCAGCCTTGCTGTACGAATTAAAGAAACAGAATTCTGGAGAGAGAGAGAGAGAGAGAGAGAGAGAGAAAGAAAGAGAGAGAGAGAGAGAGAGAGAGAGAGAGAGAGAGAGAGAGAGAGAGAGAGAGAGGGATTTTGTGCCAGAATAGAAAAAGCAGCCGCAGGGGTTAAAATAAAGGAAGAAAAATGATTCCGGTCATGCTCAGTTTTAAAAGACGGAATCCGTCGCTATCCGACTTTTCGACGTACACAAAAAACGTTCATCTGTCCCTTGTCTCCGGCCGACGGATAGAGATTTTCTGACGGATCCGTTGGACGACGGATGAAACGTGTGGCCATCCGTCACAATCTGTCACTAATACAAGTCTATGAGAAAAAACGGATCCAGCATGAAAAAATTATGGAAAGCCAAAATTATAAATATATATATTGTATACCAAATTATAATGTGATGACATAAAAATCTGAATAATAAATATATCAATACATCTTGCCAAAATTAGTATAATATAAACACAAAAAATAGAATACAAAATATATATCAAAAAGTGCTAAGTGCTGAAATATAAAATCTGAATACAAACAATAAATAAATCAATACATCTTGCCAAAATTTGTATAATATCAGCACCAGAAAAAAATAAATAAAAAATATGTAAAAAAAATGCTAAGTGCTAAAATATATCGCTCAAAAAACTTTTTTCTATTAATAATGTGTAAGTTAAATATATAGTGTAGACAATAATATTGTGGAAAGTACTACCATAATATTCTAAAAATTGCACTAAAAAGTGCTATAGTGCTGTAAAACAAAAATTGTGCAAAAGTGAAAAGTATTGCAAGATATAGAATTAAATCCACTGTAAATGATTCAGTACTATAAAGTGCTAGAGGACAAAACATACTATGCACATTGAAAATAAATGAATATACAAGTATAACCAAGAAATAATGTTCTACAAAAAGTACTGCAGTGCTATGGATGAATTGCAGAGTACTGCAAAATATGAGGGATAAATACAAATGAAAGTTTACATATACTAAAATATTATTGCACAAAAAGGTCCTTAAGCAACCCCAGATAAATTAGTCCACTCTGAACAATTTATATAACAAAATCAGATGCTTCAAAAAACTATCCATTTGTTTTTTTTGAAGAAAAGAGAGTGAGACATATATGATATAAAAATATAAATCTAAATATTTATTAATCCATCCATATACATGTTAAAAATAAGAAAGGTTTAGGAACAAAAAGAAGAGGGACAATGGGTCTAAGATAATTTATGCCACCTGGTAAGTGCCATGTTCAAAAATAGTTCCATGAGTTCTGATTAGTATGTAGAGTAGCCATAGAGTAAATTTAAAGCAAAGTGACACATTTACCATTTAAAAATCTATAACAGATTAACATTAATCAGGTATCTCAATGCCTTGAAATATATTATACCAAAAATTGCATCATCGCACACTATTAGATGTCCATTCTACTGTACATTTAAATAGACATATAATGTCTTTAGATTACTAAGACTCATGACTAACCGCTGTATCTCTCTTATAAACTAGCACATAAACGCTACCATAAGCATGGGGGAATTAATGATCACGGACACATTACCTGGATCCTGGTGGCTAAATAACTGTAAACGAAAGCCCAGTCCCTCTGCCCCGACGCGCACGTTTCGCCCAGCTTCATCGGGGGGCGTGTCTGGGCAGAGGGTGAATAGCCCTTAAATAACAGTCAGAGGCTCTTAATTAGCGGTTTTAATTGTTCACCGGGTGTACATGATGTTCTATGGCGCAGGCGCAGATCACGCAACGCTCTTGTAAAGAGACACAAGCGCGCGGCCCGGTGGGTTACCCACAATCCACCTCACCAATCAGGTGATCAGTGGGCGGGCACACCAACATTCTTGGCCGCGCGTCATGTATCGGGAGCGAGCGCGACACAGCACATGCGCACTTCAACAGTACACCCGTGAAGTAACATCAAACGACTTGCACAGAGGTAAGTACACCGCGATATCGCAATCAATACACATGACAATCAAAGCAACCATAGGAAACACAGGAAATACACAAATCATACCCTCCCAAAATCATGTAGTGTTATCCATAACAATATACATCATGCACAAATGCACAAAGTCAGCAACAGTACAGTAACAATATTCAACATAAATACAAACTACACTTAACATTATTACTGTGCAAAGAGTGATAAATTCCAATGTTTACATTTATTTATAGAAAAATATATTAATGTAAAAATTCTACATACAAAAATAAAAATGAAGAATATAAAAATAATAATTTGCAAGTGTCATATACAGTGAACACTGTCCGATACCAAACCAAGGCCAGGCATCAGACCGTGTCCCCTATGCCCTAAACTTAGTATACATCAAAAAATACGTGATATAAGCAAATGAAAAAATAAATTAACAAATAGTGTATTACACTCACATATACAGTCACATAATGGTCATATTTCTATGTATATTATTTTTTCAATCAATTTTTTAATCAATTTTTTAAAAAACAGTGTCTAGCATATGAAAGTTCATTTACTGAATTTCTTCATCTTCCATTGATATCTTTCCTCCGATCATTCTCCTTATATATATATATGATACAATCTTTCGCCCTTTATTTCTTCCTCTTGTGACCGCCAAACGAACAGCAGAAAAACTCCAATTATTATACAGAAGCAATACTCCAACTGCTAAAGGGCTTTCAAATAAAGAAAAAGAAAAAAGAATTTTTTAAAAACATTAAAATAACTATAAAACAATTAAAATATCACCCTATACCACAAAATCTATCAGAAGAAAAAAAAGAAAATTCTAAAGAAATGACCCAAAGCCATCATTTTCATTGAGACCTTGTGGACTCAAGGTTCCCAATCTGAATATCCATTTGCATTCCAGTCTAGCTAAGCACTTCCCGAGATCACCACCCCTGAAGCCCAAATCTATCATGTCGATTCCCCTAATTTTCAATAGGTGTGCTTTACATCCATGATATTGTTTAAAATGTCGCGGTATTGTTTTTAATGTTGCCTCATTGACTACCGATTTTGCTTTCTCTATGTCCAAACAGTGCTCTCTTGTGCGCACCTTTAATTCTCGAGTTGTTAATCCAATGTAAGCCTTATTGCAAGGACATATGGCTTGATAAATCACACCCTTTGAAGTGCAAGTAATGTATTTTCTTATACTAAAGGTCCTTGATCCATCATGATTTTCAAAGACATTAGTTTTTATTAAATTAGCACAAGCCTTGCACAGACCACATGGAAAGAATCCTTTTTTTTGACTTTCTGCCTTTTCAAAATTCTCTCTACGACATGGGTCATAATGGCTGTTTACAAGACGGTCACGCAAATTGCGTGAACGTCTTGCAACCATCAGGGGATATGGATCCAATACTTTTTGAAGAATAGGATCCGTGAGAAGTACATTCCAATGTTTTTTCAGAATCTCCCTAAGTTCATGCCACTGGTTGTGATAGTTGGTTATAAATCTCACCTTTTTATCCACCATTTCATCACCAGGAGCTTTTTTTTGGAACAACAAGGTGTTTCTTAGGGAATTCTTTGCTCTATTATAACCTTTCCGAATGCTTCTTTTGCTGTATCCTCTCTCTTGAAACCGATGAGAAAGATCTTTTGCCTGTATCTCAAATTGGCGATCATCTGAACAAATTCTTTTAATTCGAAGAAACTGTCCTATAGGAATGCCCTGGATCAACGCTTTCGGGTGAGCAGAACTGGCATGCAATAATGCATTAGTAGCTGTTGACTTTCGAAACACCGTTGTGGATAGAGAGCCCTCAGGAGCTGCCGAAATAACAAGATCCAAAAATTCAATGCTCCGACCGTATTTATAGGTCAGATGGATATTATAAGAGTTATTATTGAGACTCAACATTGTTTTTTCCAAATCATCTATGGGGCCCTCCCAAATGAACAAAATATCATCTATAAATCTGATCCAATGTTGAATATTGCTCATTCCTGGTATGATATCGTTTTGAAAAATTTCCCGTTCCCAAAAACCCAAAAAAAGATTAGCATAAGAGGGGGCACATGAGGCCCCCATTGCAGTTCCCTGCTTCTGTAAAAAAATCTTTTTTTTATTAAAAGTAAAAACATTATGTTTCAAAACAAAATCCAACAAAATGAGGACCAATTCTGCCATGGGTTTCGATATATTGCTGGTCTGCAGGAACCATCTTGTTGCCCTTATGCCATCATCATGTCTTATTGATGTATATAATGACTCAACATCTGCAGACACCAACACCATGTCGGAGCTCAGATGGACCTGATCAAGATGACATAAGGCTGCTGTTGTATCTTTTATGAATGATGGTAATTCATAAACCAAAGGTTTTAAAAAATAATCTATGATGTCACATATGGTTTCACACAAACCAGCCTTGCCCGACACAATTGGTCTTCCTGGAGGATCTATAATATCCTTGTGAATCTTTGGAATTAAATAAAAAGTTGGTAATTTCGGGTGTAATCTCTCAAAGATATCTACAAGTTTTTTGGGAATGATGTTCTGTTCAAAAGCCACTATTAGGATATCAATCAGTTCTTGCTGAAATTTAGTAATTGGATTGAAAGTGAGCTGTTTGTAACAATCCTGATTTTGAAGCAACTTGTTGGCCTGTGCTTCATACATCTGATTGGGCCAAATTACAATATTTCCTCCCTTATCGGAAGGCTTGAACACAACATCATTCCATTTTTCCATGTCCTCAAGTGCCCTTCTTTCCTTATATGTCAAATTACCACCCTTAATTGACCCAGATGGTAGTGATTTTAAATCATTAGAAACCATTTTAGTAAAAATGTCAATTGCTGGCACCAAAGACAAGGGGGGAAATTTTTTTGATCTGCCCATAAGGTGATTTGGAAAAAGGCTCACCTCTAATTGTTCATCCATGAGTGATTGTAAATTAGCAAGAGCTTCCTGTTCATCCTTTGTTGGAAAGAGTTCAAAATTCTGAGACTTAAAGTGCAATTTTTTAAAAATCAACTTTCTTGAGTAGAGATGCAAATCCTTAATTACCGTGAACGGGTCTAAATAAGATGAAGGGGAAAATGTTAACCCTCTCTGCAGTAATTTAATCTGTATATCAGTCAATTCATGACATGATAAATTTATTACCTTAAGAAAATCTTCTCTTTGATTCTTATTAGGTCCATTATGTGTTTGATTTATTCTACCATTTCGTCTTGTTTTAGGACCATTCCCCAGTTCCATTTCCTGGCTTTCATTTTCGCTGGCTGATGATATAGATTGTACTGATGAACTCCGTGAAAAACCACGTTTAGTCGAAATTTTTTTCATTTGCCAACGAAAAATTTTTCCTGAGGCGTAGTCTGAGCGATCCCGCTCATATTTATTAAATTTATCTGAACTTATATTCTTTTCCCATTTTTCCATATCTTTTTCCAAATTAGTAATGGCTTCCTGAAATAATGTCGCCGTCATATTTGTTTGTAATTGCTTTTGTAAATCCTGCAGTTCATCATCAATCTTTTTAAGAGAAGATGCATTTTTTTCAATTATTATTTGAATGAATTCCAGGGAACAGGTATTGGCAGCCTTGATCCATCTTTGTGTCAAATTTTCATCTTCAAGATCAAATGTTGGATATACCTGTATCCTTAATCCCCTTGGTACAATTTTCTGCTCCCAGTAATTCTCAAGTGCTGTTTTAGTCCACCATAATTTAGTTTTTTTGTGAAGGATATCCTTATATCTTTTTAAATTCTCCTGACAGGTGATAGATGTGTGGCCAACTCCTATTCCTGTGCCTTTCTTAAATACATCAGTAGCTTTTGCCAACCAGGTGGTTTCCCTGGTTTTGAAATCCATATTCAACGGACCACTGTTAAAACAACAGTACTATATAATTATTATTGCACAAAAAGGTCCTTAAGCAACCCCAGATAAATTAGTCCACTCTGAACAATTTATATAACAAAATCAGATGCTTCAAAAAACTATCCATTTGTTTTTTTGAAGAAAAGAGAGTGAGACATATATGATATAAAAATATAAATCTAAATCTTTATTAATCCATCCATATACATGTTAAAAATAAGAAAGGTTTAGGAACAAAAAGAAGAGGGACAATGGGTCTAAGATAATTTATGCCACCTGGTAAGTGCCATGTTCAAAAATAGTTCCATGAGTTCTGATTAGTATGTAGAGTAGCCATAGAGTAAATTTAAAGCAAAGTGACACATTTACCATTTAAAAATCTATAACAGATTAACATTAATCAGGTATCTCAATGCCTTGAAATATATTATACCAAAAATTGCATCATCGCACACTATTAGATGTCCATTCTACTGTGCATTTAAATAGACATATAATGTCTTTAGATTACTAAGACTCATGACTAACCGCTGTATCTCTCTCATTTTTAAATGGTAAATGTGTCACTTTGCTTTAAATTTACTCTATGGCTACTCTACATACTAATCAGAACTCATGGAACTATTTTTGAACATGGCACTTACCAGGTGGCATAAATTATCTTAGACCCATTGTCCCTCTTCTTTTTGTTCCTAAACCTTTCTTATTTTTAACATGTATATGGATGGATTAATAAAGATTTAGATTTATATTTTTATATCATATATGTCTCACTCTCTTTTCTTCAAAAAAACAAATGGATAGTTTTTTGAAGCATCTGATTTTGTTATATAAATTGTTCAGAGTGGACTAATTTATCTGGGGTTGCTTAAGGACCTTTTTGTGCAATAATAATTATATAGTACTGTTGTTTTAACAGTGGTCCGTTGAATATGGATTTCAAAACCAGGGAAACCACCTGGTTGGCAAAAGCTACTGATGTATTTAAGAAAGGCACAGGAATAGGAGTTGGCCACACATCTATCACCTGTCAGGAGAATTTAAAAAGATATAAGGATATCCTTCACAAAAAAACTAAATTATGGTGGACTAAAACAGCACTTGAGAATTACTGGGAGCAGAAAATTGTACCAAGGGGATTAAGGATACAGGTATATCCAACATTTGATCTTGAAGATGAAAATTTGACACAAAGATGGATCAAGGCTGCCAATACCTGTTCCCTGGAATTCATTCAAATAATAATTGAAAAAAATGCATCTTCTCTTAAAAAGATTGATGATGAACTGCAGGATTTACAAAAGCAATTACAAACAAATATGACGGCGACATTATTTCAGGAAGCCATTACTAATTTGGAAAAAGATATGGAAAAATGGGAAAAGAATATAAGTTCAGATACATTTAATAAATATGAGCGGGATCGCTCAGACTACGCCTCAGGAAAAATTTTTCGTTGGCAAATGAAAAAAATTTCGACTAAACGTGGTTTTTCACGGAGTTCATCAGTACAATCTATATCATCAGCCAGCGAAAATGAAAGCCAGGAAATGGAACTGGGGAATGGTCCTAAAACAAGACGAAATGGTAGAATAAATCAAACACATAATGGACCTAATAAGAATCAAAGAGAAGATTTTCTTAAGGTAATAAATTTATCATGTCATGAATTGACTGATATACAGATTAAATTACTGCAGAGAGGGTTAACATTTTCCCCTTCATCTTATTTAGACCCGTTCACGGTAATTAAGGATTTGCATCTCTACTCAAGAAAGTTGATTTTTAAAAAATTGCACTTTAAGTCTCAGAATTTTGAACTCTTTCCAACAAAGGATGAACAGGAAGCTCTTGCTAATTTACAATCACTCATGGATGAACAATTAGAGGTGAGCCTTTTTCCAAATCACCTTATGGGCAGATCAAAAAAATTTCCCCCCTTGTCTTTGGTGCCAGCAATTGACATTTTTACTAAAATGGTTTCTAATGATTTAAAATCACTACCATCTGGGTCAATTAAGGGTGGTAATTTGACATATAAGGAAAGAAGGGCACTTGAGGACATGGAAAAATGGAATGATGTTGTGTTCAAGCCTTCCGATAAGGGAGGAAATATTGTAATTTGGCCCAATCAGATGTATGAAGCACAGGCCAACAAGTTGCTTCAAAATCAGGATTGTTACAAACAGCTCACTTTCAATCCAATTACTAAATTTCAGCAAGAACTGATTGATATCCTAATAGTGGCTTTTGAACAGAACATCATTCCCAAAAAACTTGTAGATATCTTTGAGAGATTACACCCGAAATTACCAACTTTTTATTTAATTCCAAAGATTCACAAGGATATTATAGATCCTCCAGGAAGACCAATTGTGTCGGGCAAGGCTGGTTTGTGTGAAACCATATGTGACATCATAGATTATTTTTTAAAACCTTTGGTTTATGAATTACCATCATTCATAAAAGATACAACAGCAGCCTTATGTCATCTTGATCAGGTCCATCTGAGCTCCGACATGGTGTTGGTGTCTGCAGATGTTGAGTCATTATATACATCAATAAGACATGATGATGGCATAAGGGCAACAAGATGGTTCCTGCAGACCAGCAATATATCGAAACCCATGGCAGAATTGGTCCTCATTTTGTTGGATTTTGTTTTGAAACATAATGTTTTTACTTTTAATAAAAAAAAGATTTTTTTACAGAAGCAGGGAACTGCAATGGGGGCCTCATGTGCCCCCTCTTATGCTAATCTTTTTTTGGGTTTTTGGGAACGGGAAATTTTTCAAAACGATATCATACCAGGAATGAGCAATATTCAACATTGGATCAGATTTATAGATGATATTTTGTTCATTTGGGAGGGCCCCATAGATGATTTGGAAAAAACAATGTTGAGTCTCAATAATAACTCTTATAATATCCATCTGACCTATAAATACGGTCGGAGCATTGAATTTTTGGATCTTGTTATTTCGGCAGCTTCTGAGGGCTCTCTATCCACAACGGTGTTTCGAAAGTCAACAGCTACTAATGCATTATTGCATGCCAGTTCTGCTCACCCGAAAGCGTTGATCCAGGGCATTCCTATAGGACAGTTTCTTCGAATTAAAAGAATTTGTTCAGATGATCGCCAATTTGAGATACAGGCAAAAGATCTTTCTCATCGGTTTCAAGAGAGAGGATACAGCAAAAGAAGCATTCGGAAAGGTTATAATAGAGCAAAGAATTCCCTAAGAAACACCTTGTTGTTCCAAAAAAAAGCTCCTGGTGATGAAATGGTGGATAAAAAGGTGAGATTTATAACCAACTATCACAACCAGTGGCATGAACTTAGGGAGATTCTGAAAAAACATTGGAATGTACTTCTCACGGATCCTATTCTTCAAAAAGTATTGGATCCATATCCCCTGATGGTTGCAAGACGTTCACGCAATTTGCGTGACCGTCTTGTAAACAGCCATTATGACCCATGTCGTAGAGAGAATTTTGAAAAGGCAGAAAGTCAAAAAAAAGGATTCTTTCCATGTGGTCTGTGCAAGGCTTGTGCTAATTTAATAAAAACTAATGTCTTTGAAAATCATGATGGATCAAGGACCTTTAGTATAAGAAAATACATTACTTGCACTTCAAAGGGTGTGATTTATCAAGCCATATGTCCTTGCAATAAGGCTTACATTGGATTAACAACTCGAGAATTAAAGGTGCGCACAAGAGAGCACTGTTTGGACATAGAGAAAGCAAAATCGGTAGTCAATGAGGCAACATTAAAAACAATACCGCGACATTTTAAACAATATCATGGATGTAAAGCACACCTATTGAAAATTAGGGGAATCGACATGATAGATTTGGGCTTCAGGGGTGGTGATCTCGGGAAGTGCTTAGCTAGACTGGAATGCAAATGGATATTCAGATTGGGAACCTTGAGTCCACAAGGTCTCAATGAAAATGATGGCTTTGGGTCATTTCTTTAGAATTTTCTTTTTTTTCTTCTGATAGATTTTGTGGTATAGGGTGATATTTTAATTGTTTTATAGTTATTTTAATGTTTTTAAAAAATTCTTTTTTCTTTTTCTTTATTTGAAAGCCCTTTAGCAGTTGGAGTATTGCTTCTGTATAATAATTGGAGTTTTTCTGCTGTTCGTTTGGCGGTCACAAGAGGAAGAAATAAAGGGCGAAAGATTGTATCATATATATATAGAAGGAGAATGATCGGAGGAAAGATATCAATGGAAGATGAAGAAATTCAGTAAATGAACTTTCATATGCTAGACACTGTTTTTTAAAAAATTGATTAAAAAATTGATTGAAAAAATAATATACATAGAAATATGACCATTATGTGACTGTATATGTGAGTGTAATACACTATTTGTTAATTTATTTTTTCATTTGCTTATATCACGTATTTTTTGATGTATACTAAGTTTAGGGCATAGGGGACACGGTCTGATGCCTGGCCTTGGTTTGGTATCGGACAGTGTTCACTGTATATGACACTTGCAAATTATTATTTTTATATTCTTCATTTTTATTTTTGTATGTAGAATTTTTACATTAATATATTTTTCTATAAATAAATGTAAACATTGGAATTTATCACTCTTTGCACAGTAATAATGTTAAGTGTAGTTTGTATTTATGTTGAATATTGTTACTGTACTGTTGCTGACTTTGTGCATTTGTGCATGATGTATATTGTTATGGATAACACTACATGATTTTGGGAGGGTATGATTTGTGTATTTCCTGTGTTTCCTATGGTTGCTTTGATTGTCATGTGTATTGATTGCGATATCGCGGTGTACTTACCTCTGTGCAAGTCGTTTGATGTTACTTCACGGGTGTACTGTTGAAGTGCGCATGTGCTGTGTCGCGCTCGCTCCCGATACATGACGCGCGGCCAAGAATGTTGGTGTGCCCGCCCACTGATCACCTGATTGGTGAGGTGGATTGTGGGTAACCCACCGGGCCGCGCGCTTGTGTCTCTTTACAAGAGCGTTGCGTGATCTGCGCCTGCGCCATAGAACATCATGTACACCCGGTGAACAATTAAAACCGCTAATTAAGAGCCTCTGACTGTTATTTAAGGGCTATTCACCCTCTGCCCAGACACGCCCCCCGATGAAGCTGGGCGAAACGTGCGCGTCGGGGCAGAGGGACTGGGCTTTCGTTTACAGTTATTTAGCCACCAGGATCCAGGTAATGTGTCCGTGATCATTAATTCCCCCATGCTTATGGTAGCGTTTATGTGCTAGTTTATAAGAGAGATACAGCGGTTAGTCATGAGTCTTAGTAATCTAAAGACATTATATGTCTATTTAAATGCACAGTAGAATGGACATCTAATAGTGTGCGATGATGCAATTTTTGGTATAATATATTTCAAGGCATTGAGATACCTGATTAATGTTAATCTGTTATAGATTTTTAAATGGTAAATGTGTCACTTTGCTTTAAATTTACTCTATGGCTACTCTACATACTAATCAGAACTCATGGAACTATTTTTGAACATGGCACTTACCAGGTGGCATAAATTATCTTAGACCCATTGTCCCTCTTCTTTTTGTTCCTAAACCTTTCTTATTTTTAACATGTATATGGATGGATTAATAAAGATTTAGATTTATATTTTTATATCATATATGTCTCACTCTCTTTTCTTCAAAAAAAACAAATGGATAGTTTTTTGAAGCATCTGATTTTGTTATATACTAAAATATGCCAAGATATAAATTACTATAATATGACCCAGTAATATAAGGTGCTATAGTGCTACACCGCCATACACATTAAGTTTGGAGCTGTGACCAAGCTCACCCCAGCGAAGAGCGCTTGACACTGGACGCCAGAGTCCGTTGCTGCACGGGTACAACAGTCCCAGCAGCCAAATCCGGAGTGCAGGAGACTGCAGGCCTCCTGACCCCATCACACACCTGAACACACAGCAGCATATTAGAGCCAGAGCCACCACGAAGGAGTGACACCTGTGAAAGGCTCAAGCTGCCTGCCATACAGGCAAGGACTAAAGAACCCTAAGGAACAGAGGACTGAGCATAGCTTTCGACCTCATGGGACAGCGCAGAAAGGAGGCCTCCAACCCATCTGGCTTAGTGGATCCTAAATTGCTTCCAGGCTGGCTGGATCTCCATTACCATCTGTTCTCGGTGCCCTGGTTTGCAACTCAAAATGTCAGTAAAAGCGTAAAGACTGCACCCCGCTGTGTTCTCCTGTTTATTTGCTGCATCACCTCAGCCCTGCATTACATCCATCATCACCATCTTTTATAATATAATTGCCCTGGGACTTAGCTCTACCTGTGGAGAGCTGTACCAACTCTGCTGCATCACCATCAGCCTCAGCGGTCTTTTTAAGCAGCGTCGGCTATCTCTTGCCGAATACCACAGGTGGCGTCACAAACTATATCTTATATAGGGTCCAGGATCCAGCAGGATGATGAGGAGCTCTCCTAGCCAGCGTCCTCTCCCGTTCACGGCATAGCCACGCCCCACCTTGAGATTGTTGATATCTTTCAACAATTTTGGTTCTCAAGTCCTCACAGTTCTCATCTTCTCTTTATGTCCTCCATGCTCAGTGTGGCACAGAGACATACATTGCAAAGATTGAGTCAACTTCTCCCCTTTTTATCTGGTGTCAGGTGTTATTTTCATATTGACCCCAATTGGTTTTAAATTCTGCCTGGAATCTGCCTTAAAAAGAGCCTCAAAACCACTGCAAAAAGTGAATATAATCCACAGCAATCCTACACAATGATCCCCCACTTATCGCGGGCATTACATTCTAAACCTCCAACACGATTTTAAGGATTTTCAAACCCCTCCCACACTCTTATTTATCATTACCAGTCCCTTATTAAACGGCCCCAGTTCCTTATTAACCTTTTGCACCTTTTTATAAACACTACTTATGTTCTTAAACAAATTCTACATGATGAAGATGATGAATTAGCTGTGTAGTACTGATGATTGAAGGTGATGAAAATGGGATGAATGTACAGTACTGTACTGCACAGCATGGAAGAGCATTACAGCTCTCCTATTGGCACCACTTCATCAGGAGCTTCTTCAGGTGAGGCAGTAGTATCTTCAGCCTCATCCGTAACTTTTACTACCACTAAATGCGTAACCAACCTCTTGTTCGAGTGATGAACATAGTCATGGAGAGATGCTGGTTCTGCTTCTTATGAACCATACGGAGGTCCTATTCCTCAGCCAATCGATGAAGTACATTGTCCATTATGACCATGATTACAAGTCGATCAAGTGTTAGGCCAACCTCCTCCTCTTCTTAAACCCGTTGTTCAAACTGTTCCTCATCCTCGTCTTCACTTGCTGAAGGGTGTTTCCGTCTTCAGTAGTCATGTCACTGAAGCCCTCTCCTCCCGGTATTTTCACCAGCTTCACAGCCTAATCCACCGCAGAGTGATACATTTCATCAAGAGAAAGTCTGACACTTCATTTTCTTTATGGTTTTTTGAACATTTTTTCAATATATTTTTTGTTTTTAAATATTTGATAGACTTGAAAAAAACAAGAAGTGGGAGAAAAGGTAGTCACTTATTAAAGAGACAAGTAGAAGAATATTTACCGTATACACTCGTGTATAAGCCGAGTTTTTCAGCACTTTTTTTGTGCTGTAAACACCCCCCTTGGCTTGTATACGAGTCACGGTCCCAGAAAGCCGGCAGAGGAGGGGAGCAGCAGGTCACAGAGGCCACCAGCTTCCAGCACACCATACTCACATGCCTGCACGCCTCTCCGCTCCCTTAGGCGTGGAGCGCATATTCATTACCTTAATGAGCAGTACCACGTGATCACTCGACAGGAAGAGCTGCAGGCTCCGGCAGCCAGAACGAGCTGCAAAGCCACCAGGGAGGTAAAAAGGATGGTTTTACCAGTTATAGGGCGTGCTGGGTCTGCTGGACAATTGTTTCTCCAAGGATCATTGTGGATACAGGGACCTCATTGCCTACTGATCAGGCACCAGGAAGCCCTGGATGAGATCTGGAGTTTCCGCTGTGGAGTCTCTGATACTTGCCTGGAGTTCATCCTGAGCCCTATATACAGTATGGAAGAGGACATGGGGGGGCTCTGTAGAGAGAGGACATGGGGGGGCTCTGTAGGGGATTTCATGGGGGGGCTCTGTAGGGGAGGACATGGGGGGCCTCTGTAGGGGAGGACATGGGCTGTGCAGGGGAGGACATGGGGGGCTGTGCATGGGAGGACATGGGGGCTGTGTATGGGAGAACATGGGGGCTCTGTAGGAGGGACATGGGGGGGCTGTGCAGGGGGGGTAAATGGGGAGGCTGTGTAGGGGAGGACATGTGGGGCTGTGCAGGGGGGTACACGGGGGGGCTGTGCAAGGGGAGAACATGAGGGCTCTGTAGGGAGTGTACTGTGGGTCTGTGCAGGGGAGGACACGTTGGTCTCCTTACACTGTTTTATGGTGCGGCTCTATGCAGGGCAGTGGTGGAGGTTCAGTAGGGTCATCAAGCTAATACATACATATATATATATATATATATATATATATATATATATATATAGAGAGAGAGAGAGAGAGAGAGAGAGAGAGAGCTGCAAGAAGATGAAAGTCTAGAAAATTAGAAATAATAACAGCAGAGTTCGTAGTAGACTCAAAATTAGATCTTTGAGTGTAGTGTGGGCTCTTCGGATGCTTCCGGAATATCAACGACCAAAGGGGCGGCAAATTTTTCGACCGCCCCGGGCGCCACAAACAGTAGCTACGCTACTGAGCTGCAGGAATGTATAATGTGTATAAAGTGCACAGTAATGAATGTTCTAAATTTTCACTGTCATTACCAAGAATTATCCATGTTATATGGCCAGAACAAGATGCAGTGCCACTGACGGCGTGCAGGCAGGTAAATAGGATGTTTTTTTTCTTAACAGGAATCATACATACAAAGATAGGGGATAAGGAGCCATGCATACAATGACAGGGACGGGGGAAACATGCATACCACGGTAGGGATGAGTGGTCAATGCACACCTGGCTTATACTCAAGTCAATAAGTTTACCCAGTTTTTCGTGGCAAAAGTAGGTGCCTCGGCTTATATTCGGGTCGGCTTATACTCGAGTATATACGGTAATAGGTAAAACCTGACAAGAATAAACAATAATTTGCAGTTAGCCCAATCGTGGGGATAAATAGCTGAGAAATAAATAGTGATTAGTATATCTTAATAAATATATTGCAATTCGCCCAGTACAAAGCTGTGAAAAAAAAATGGTAGTTACTATTTCCATTAAGTTTTGCACTCAACAAGTTGATTAACCAAGAGAGATGGCATGTACCCGAATACAATTCTCCTAGAGGCTGCAAATAAGAGCGGCAGGAAGTAAAGGGTTAATTGGTACATAGAACACACAATTGGGTTAAAATATTAAATGGTCATGAGCAATATGTCCCGGCATAAAGAGTGTGATTATATCCTTAGTCCATAGTTAATGCTTGGTATAAACCTGCATTCATAAAATAGTCCAATGTCTATAGCCGTGGGGAGAGCTGCCCCGGCCGATGACGGATACACCAAGTACTTTCTCCAATGAGTGGAGGGCTCGTGCCCTGTGAAATAGCGCGCTGAACAGTACAAGGTGATTTCACCATATATAGTTGTATGTGAGTGTTGCTACTCACAATACCTCCGATGGTCTGCGTAGAATCCGGTGACTGCGTTCTGGCTGGTGCAGTAAAAGTCGGACCTGGGAGATGCGGCGATATGCCGAGGTGTAGTGTGAGACCAGCGCTCCTGCGCTCCAGCTGTCGGCAGGGATCCGGTCACTCTGGTCGATAGCTGCGTCCCGGCAGATGTGCAATAGGAGCAGGACCTGTGTGACGCGGTGGATCACGTGGTGCCGTGTAACTGCTGCTAGATGGAGGTACGGGTGGCAAAAAGGGCCGAAACCAACGCGTTTCGGAAAACTCAGCTTCTTTCTTCAGGTCCGGGACATATTGCTTATGACTAGAGTTGAGCGATACCGTCCGATACTTCAAAGTATCGGATCGGAATGGATCGGCCGATCTTTAAAAAAAGTATCGGTATCGCCGATTCCGATACCGGAAGTCCCATTCAAGTCTATGGGACTTCCGGTATCGGAATAAGAAAAACCCTGTTTTTGCCTTGTACAGCCTCTCTGGGGTCTGTACGGGCCTTTCGGGGGGCTGTGCCGGCCTGCCAGGGGGTCTGTGCAGGCTCCGGTGGTCTGTGCCGGCCTGACGGGGGGCTGTGCCGGCGGTCTGTGCAGGCTCCGGTGGGCTGTGCCGGCCTGCCGGGGGGCTGTGCCGGCCTGCCGGGGGGCTGTGCAGGCTCCGGGGGGCTGTGCCGGCCTGCCGGGGGGCTGTGCAGGCTCCGGGGGGCTGTGCCGGCCTGCCAGGGGGTCTGTGCAGGCTCCGGTGGTCTGTGCCGGCCTGCCGGGGGGCTGTGCCGCCCTGCCGGTGGTCTGTGCAGGCTCCGGTGGGCTGTGCCGGCCTGCCGGGGGGCTGTGCCGGCCTGCCGGGGGGCTGTGCAGGCTCCGGGGGGCTGTGCCGGCCTGCCGGGGGGCTGTGCAGGCTCCGGGGGGCTGTGCCGGCCTGCCAGGGGGTCTGTGCAGGCTCCGGTGGTCTGTGCCGGCCTGCCGGGGGGCTGTGCCGGCCTGCCGGTGGTCTGTGCAGGCTCCGGTGGGCTGTGCCGGCCTGCCGGGGGGCTGTGACGGCCTGCCGGGGGGCTGTGACGGCCTGCCGGTGGTCTGTGCAGGCTCCGGGGGGCTGTGCCGGCCTGCCGGGGGGCTGTGCCGGCCTGCCGGTGGTCTGTGCAGGCTCCGGGGGGCTGTGCCGGCATCGTCCAATGGGACTACAAGTCCCATCGGGCGATGCCTGCTACCATGACAGTGATTGACACATTAGCCAATGATGGGACAGTAGTAGTCCCATCATCCGGCTAATGTGTTGAATGTAAAAAAAAAAAAAAAAAATTACATGCTACATACATACAACATGCATACTACATACATGCTACATTCATACTACATACTACATACATGCTACATTCATACTACATAAATACTACATGCAACATACATACTACATATATACTACATGCATACTACATATATACTACATGCATGCTACATACATACTGCATGTTACATACATACTACATACATACCACATATATACTACATACATACTACATGCATGCTACATACATACCACATACATACTACATACATACTACATACATGCTACATGCTACATACATAACACATATATACTACATGCATGCTACATACATACTACATATATACTACATGCATGCTACATACATACTACATATATACTACATGCATGCTACATACATACTACATGCTACATACATACTACATGCTACATACATACTACATATATACTACATGCATGCTACATACATACTACATATATACTACATGCATGCTACATACATACTACATGCTACATACTACATGCTACATACATACTACATGCTACATACATACTACATACATACTACATGCTACATACATACTACATATATACTACATGCATGCTACATACTACATGCTACATACATACTACATATATACTACATGCATGCTACATACATACTACATGCATGCTACATACATACTACATATATACTACATGCATGCTACATACATACTGCATGCTACATGCATGCTACATACATACTACATGCTACATACATACCACATATATACTACATACATACAATACATTCATACAATACATACATAGACATACAGTACATACTGTATAACATAGAGTAACATACTTACCAATACTTGTCACATTGTTCCCCGAAGCCATTGTCTTTTCCGGAATAAATATTAACATAACAAACCACAAAAATACTCACCCACGATCCGAAGCAGTCCACGAGTGTGTCCCACGACGATCTTGGGTACTTTTTTTTTTTTTAAGTGGCGGAGGAATACAGTGCGGAAGGATACCTACCTTCCGTCATTGGATTCCTGCAGCCCGTAGAGAACGGCAGCATCATCTGATGCTGCAGTTCTCTACCCAAGATCGTCGTGGGACACACTCGTGGACTGCTTCGGATCGTGGGTGAGTATTTTTGTGGTTTGTTATGTTAATATTTATTCCGGAAAAGACAATGGCTTCGGGGAACAATGTGACAAGTATTGGTAAGTATGTTACTCTATGTTATATGTACTGTATGTCTATGTATGTATTGTATGAATGTATTGTATGTATGTAGTATATATGTGGTATGTATGTAGCATGTAGTATGTATGTAGTATGTATGTAGCATGCATGTAGCATGCAGTATGTATGTAGCATGCATGTAGTATATATGTAGTATGTATGTAGCATGCATGTAGTATATATGTAGTATGTATGTAGCATGCATGTAGTATATATGTAGTATGTATGTAGAATGTAACATGTATGTAGTATGTATGTGGTATGTATGTAGCATGTAGTATGTATGTAGCATGCATGTAGTATATATGTAGTATGTATGTAGTATGTATGTAGTATGTATGTGGTATGTATGTAGCATGTAGTATGTATGTAGCATGCATGTAGCATGCATGTAGTATGTATGTAGCATGTATGTAGTATGTATGTAGCATGCATGTAGCATGTATGTAGTATGTATGTAGCATGTAGTATGTATGTAGCATGTAGTATGTATGTAGCATGCATGTAGTATATATGTAGTATGTATGTAGCATGTAGTATGTATGTAGCATGCATGTAGTATATATGTAGCATGTAGTATGTATGTAGCATGTAGTATGTATGTAGCATGCATGTAGTATGTATGTAGTATGTATGTAGTATTTTTTTTTTTTTTAACATTTAACACATTAGCCGGATGATGGGACTACTACTGTCCCATCATTGGCTAATGTGTCAATCACTGTCATGGTAGCAGGCATCGCCAGATGGGACTTGTAGTCCCATCGGACGATGCTTGCACAGACCCCCGGACATCAGCACAGCCCCCCGGCAGGCCGGCACAGCCCCCCGGCAGGCCGGTACAGACCCCCACAGGGTGCACAGACCACCGGCAGGCCGGCACAGCCCCCCGGCAGGCCGGTACAGACCCCCACAGGGTGCACAGACCACCGGCAGGCCGGCACAGCCCCCCGGCAGGCCGGTACAGACCCCCACAGGGTGCACAGACCACCGGCAGGCCGGCACAGCCCCCCGGCAGGCCGGTACAGACCCCGGGCAGTCCACATAGCCCCCCGGCAGGCCGGCAGAGACCCCCGGAAGGCCCGAAATGACGGCGCATCATGATGCGCACACACCGCGCATCATGATGACGTCAGGCTGTCAATCAACTTTGAACTTCCGATTCCGATGCCGAATTCCGATATTGAAAAAATATCGGAAGTCGGTATCGGAATTCCGATACAGCAAGTATCGGCCGATACCCGATACTTGCGGTATCGGAATGCTCAACACTACTTATGACCATTTAATATTTTCACCCAATTGTGTTCTATGTACATATTAATCCTTTACTTCTAGGAGAATTCTATTCGGGTACATGCCATCTCTCCTTGGTTAATCAACTGTTTGAGTGCAATACTTACTATTTCCATTAACTACCATTTTTTTCACAGCTTTGTACTGGGCGATTTGAAATATATTCATTAAGATATAATAATCACTATTTATTTCTCAGCTATTTATCTCCACGATTGGGCTAACTGCAGTTTATTGTTTATTCTTGTCAGGTTTTACCTATTAAATATTCTTCTATTTGTCTCATTAATAAGTGACTAGCTTTTCTCCCACATCTTGGTTTTTTCAGCGCGAGGCTATCACAAATATTTATAATCCTTTCGATTTCCTTGTGGTTGGTATCTAGAGTCGCAGCAGTTACAAAACCTTTTACACAGGCGCCACTTTATCGCTATCCTTCATTTTTTGTTTTTAACAATTTTTCCCTGGATCTGTAGCTGGATATTTCCTGCTTTTGAATTGCCTCCTATATACAGTATGAGCCTGCACATTGCTACCTATATACAGTATGAGTCTGCACATAGTCTCCTATATACAGTATGAGCCTGCACATAGCCTCCTATATACAGTAGCAAAAAAAAAAAATGATTGAATGATAGTAATGGTTTTGGGTCCTTTCTGTAAAAATCGTATGGGTATCTTTTTAGTCTTGGTTTTAGTTTTCTGTTTTTAATTATTTTTTCCTGTGCTTATACTCCAGTTCTCCATCTTCGCATCGCAATATATGATCTGGCATGGAATTCATTGTTGAGGGCATTTCAAGATTTTATGAAGAAACACTCCTCTCACAAGAAATCTACGGCTCTTTTCGTACCCATTGGGTCTTCAATATTTCATATTTGTTCACATTTTTATTCATTTTTTCTTTTTTGTTTATTTCATTTACATTTTTATTTGTTTTATTTTTATATATATTTTTTTCACTCATTTATTTTTTTCACAATTTTCTTTGTGTATTTGTGCTATGTATTATGCATTATACATAATTGTGTGTATAATTACTTTATGATATATGACATTTGATGTATGTATTGAATGCCATGTGTTATTTTTATGTACATTTGTTTTTTAACAGAGACATGATATATAGTTGTTATAGTTATAAAATTTATTGCTTGCATAGTGTGCTTATAATTGACACATATGTGTGTGCCTTTGCACTCTATGTCAGGCACACACATAAAAGGCAAATGCAATTCTAGGATGTATTAACAGAAGCATACAGTCTAGATCACGTGAAGTCATTATTTCCCTCTACTCCTCTTTGGTCAGACCTCATCTGGAATATTGTGTCCAGTTTTGGGCACCACATTTTAAAAAAACACATCAACAAACTGGAGCAAGTTCAGAAAAGAGCGACCAGAATGGTGACCAGTCTGCAAACCATGTCTTATGAGGAAAGGTTGCAGGATTTGGGAATGTTTAGTTTGCAAAAGAGAAGACTGAGAGGAGACTTAATAGCTGTCTACAAATATCTAAAGGGCTGTCACATTGTAGAAGGATCAACTTTATTCTCATTTGCACAAGGAAAGACTAGAAGCAATGGGATGAAACTGAATGGGAGGAGACACAGATTAGATATTAGAAAAAACTTTTTGACAGAGTGATCAATGAGTGGAACAGGCTGCCACGAGAAGTGGTGAGTTCTCCTTCAATGGAAGTCTTCAAACAGAGGCTGGACAGACATCTGACTGGGATGATTTAGCGAATCCTGCTTTGAGCAGGGGGTTGGACCAGATGGCCCAGGAGGTCCCTTCCAACTCTACGATTCTATGATTCAGGCATATTCACTTTAATGGTTCATACACACCGCTATAATTATTTCAGCATCATTATGTTTTATCCCCTCACTTTCAACACTTGCTATCACTTTAAGTAGTGATTATTATTCTTCATAATTATTTTATTTTCTTGTCCTCACTTGAGCGCATGCCCAGTTCTGTCCTCCCTAGGAGCCGTCTGACGTGCTCAGTCTGGTATGTGGCTGTCTCTGGCTGTTTTGCAGCTTGAGCCGCTTTCATGCTGATGAGCGCTGATCATAGACTCCCTGTTCATAGTGGGGACTCAACAGCGCATGCACCGATAATGCTGTGGACGTTTAGAACTGGATACTATTGACGTCATTGTGGACACTACAGCGCAGGTCCTGAATTTTACAAGCTTTATTAGGGAAAGCGGTTTATTGGTTGACCGCACTATATAAACTAGATCCGGGGCACTTGTAAACCACGCCTCCTGAGGAAGCTGCGGCGTAACGCGCATAGGGGCGGCAGGTTTTACAGCGACATACACTACACATGTAAGTTGTTACTTTCTAATGCAGTCCTTGTATCTTACTCTGGAATTTGTATAGACAGTTTTTACTCTGTGTACACTTAACGCCTACCAGGCTTATTTGATACAAGGCACTTGTGCACTTTATATTCAGCAGTTTACTCTGGGCACTTATTGTATGCAAAACCTTATCTGGGCATACATATTATGTAAATGGGGAGTTTGCGGTTTACTATGCATTCTATTTGTGAAAGGAAAGCAAAGAAACTACATGTTTTATACAGATAAAAACTTTATTAACTGTCAAGGTGCTGGTTTACTTATATTGTGTTTATGTCTGCTGTAACTTGCATTTAGCATTTATGCTCTGTTAATTATTCTAAATAAATTATTTAGCTTGAAAAACTCCAATTTTGATCTCTTGTGATGCTTAATAGCTCATTTATGAGATTTTTTTTGCTACTATATTTCCAGTGAGTTGAGCCTTTGAAGATTTTTTTCCAGTATTTGGGATATATTTGTACTTTATCCTATATACAGTATGAGTGTCAGAGACACCGCACTACACTTGCTCATAGAGCCAGTGCGCGTGTCCTGAGTACAGAAGCAGTGCTAAACGAGGTACAGGAGGAATAAACAGACGGGAGGTCAGACAAAGCCAAAGGTCATACACAGGATCACAGTACAGTACCAGGGATGCGACAGAGCGGATAATCAGGGCCAAGCCGAGATCAAAACCAAACAGACATATAAGGTACCAGGCAGAATCCAAAGCGATATCCAGAGAACAGACCGAGTCATACACAGAGAATCAAGTAACCAGAACACAGCACAAACACACTTAGGGGTCACCACACAAATGCCAAGGGCAAGAGTATAACTGACAGGGATGGGAGCGTCCTGAGGCTATAAGAAGCCTCCCCCAGACCCAGGGAGAGGCCACAATCATAGCCCCAGGTGTGCAGGTAAGCCTGCATCGGGATCACAACCTTTAACCCCAGAAATGCCAATCATCAGCACTGGTTCCAAACATTAACCCCACGTGTGCGAGTCAAACCCGCACTGAGATCATGACAGTACCCCCCTCTCAACGGGGGGCCTCTGGACCCCCAGGCTTGCCCGGGTACTTAGCATGGAAAGCCCGTACCAGGCGATCAGCATGCATCAACCGGGCCGGTACCCAGGACCTGTCCTCCGGTCCATACCCCTTCCAATGAACCAGGTACTGTACCGACCGCCGTACCAACCTGGAATCTACGATATGACCAACCTCGTACTCCACCTGCCCCTCGACCAAAACAGGAGAAGCAGCAGACTCGGAGTCTCCCCGGACTGCTTCAAAAGGTTTCAGTAGAGATTTGTGGAAGACGTTAGGGATCTTGAAAGAGGGTGGAAGGCACAGCCTATACGCCACTGGATTGATTTTTTCCACAATCTTGTACGGGCCAATGAATTTGGGTCCTAACTTGGCTGACGGAATCTTTAACTTAATGTTTCGCGTGGAGAGCCAAACTTTCTCTCCCACCCGAAACATGGGACCAGGTGTTCGTTTCCTGTCCGCGAAATACTTATACCTGCCTTGAGACCTGGATATACGCCGCTGGACTTCTGCCCATGTATTTTTTAACCGCTGAACAGAGTCCTCAGCCCCGGGGCACCCCGAATCCAGACGAGAAAACTCACCGAAATGAGGACTGAACCCATAGTTAATCAAGAAAGGGGACCTACCAGTGGATTGACTCACCCGACTATTGAAGGCAAATTCAGCTAACGGCAGTGCATCACACCAGTCACTCTGTCTAGCAGAGGTTAGACACCTGAGGATCTGTTCCAGGGACTGGTTAGTGCGCTCCGTCTGCCCATTGCTCTCAGGATGGTATGCAGACGAAAAGGACAGAGACATACCTAATTTTTTGCAGAAAGCACGCCAAAACTTAGCCACAAACTGCACACCACGATCAGACATCACATTCAGGGGTACCCCATGCAACCGGATCACATGCTGCACAAACAACCTGGACAACGTCTCAGCTGACGGTAGTGCGGACAGGGGTACGAAATGAGCCTGCTTAGAAAACCTGTCCACCACTACCCATACCACTGTATTACCCTTAGATGGAGGGAGATTGGTAACAAAATCCATGGATAAGTGAGTCCATGGCCTTTCGGGCACTGCCAAGGGTATCAGCTCCCCTGCCGGCCGGCTATGAGAGCTTTTAGAACGAGCGCAGACCCCACAACCAGCAATGAATTTTTTTATGTCCGAACCAAGGGTAGGCCACCAAAAGATCCTAGCCACCGCCAGATGTGTGGCTGAAATACCAGGGTGAGCACTCAGCTTGGATTCATGGAACTCCTGCAAGAGTTTCAGGCGAAGTTGCTCTGGGACAAACAACTTCCCCTCCGGCTTGGCCGCCGAGGCCTGCGACTGTGCCCCCTGAATCTCCCGTTCAAATTCAGATGAGACCTCTGCTATCACAACACCAGGGTGAAGAATGGAGGACGGTGGCTCAGGGGGCGACACCGGCTGAAAACTGCGTGATAAGGCGTCAGCCTTGACATTTTAAGACCCTGGACGAAATGTAATTGTAAACTGAAAACGGGGAAAAAAAAGTGACCAACGGGCTTGTCTTGGCATTAGTCTTTTAGCAGACTCAATGTACGACAAATTTTTGCGATCCGTGATCACCGTAACCGGGTGACTGGCCCCCCTCCAAAAAGTGCCTCCATTCTTCAAACGCCAATTTGACCGCAAGAAGCTCTCTATTGCCTACGTCGTAATTTCTTTCCGCAGCAGAGAACTTCTTGGAAAAGAAAGCACATGGCCTGAGGTTGGTTAGAGTGGCAGGCCCTTGGGACAACACCGCCCCCACCCCCACCTCAGAGGCATCCACTTCCACGACAAATGGTTTGGATGGATCTGGCTGCACTAACACAGGAGCAGACATAAAACATTTTTTCAGCGTCGCAAAGGCCGCTTTTGCGAGCGAGGACCAATTTCTCACATCCGCACCTTTGCATGTTAGATCCGTGAGAGGTTTGACCACTTGTGAAAACCCCTGGATAAATTTGCGGTAATAATTGGCGAACCCCAAGAAGCGCTGAAGACCCTTAAGATCTCGGGGTTGCACCCAATCCGCAATGGCCTGCACCTTCTTGGGGTCCATGCGAAAACCCTCACCGGATACAATTAACCCCAAAAAGGACAACTCTTGTACACAGAATACACATTTTTCCAATTTGGCATACAAATGATTTTCTCTCAGCCTTTGGAGCACAGTTCGTACATGTTCCAAATGAGAATACTTGTCGGGGGAATATATCAAAATATCATCTAAGTAGCTAACGACAAAACGACCAATGAGATCTGAGAATACCACGTTGATGAAATTCTGAAATATGGCAGGGGCGTTGGTAAGACCAAACGGCATGACTACATTTTCAAATAGTCCCTCGGTCGTGAGGAACGCGGTTTTCCATTCATCCCCCTCTCGGACCCTTATCAAATTATATGCCCCCCGAAGGTCCAGTTTAGAAAACCACTTTGCCCCTGATAGTTGGTTACATAAATCGGGAATCAACGGAAGGGGGTACGTATTCCGTACAGTAATTTGATTAAGCTCCCGGAAGTCGAGACAGGGACATAACCCGCCATCTTTTTTCTTTACAAAAAAGAAACCTGCCGCCACAGGTGAGACTGAAGGACGTATGTGTCCTTTGCGCAGACTTTCAGTAATGTACTCCTTCATAGCCAAGCGCTCAGGACCGGACAAATTAAACAGACGGGCTTTGGGTAATTTAGCCCCCGGGGCCAGCTCAATAGCGCAGTCAAAGGGTCTATGTGGCGGTAACGTCTCGGCCTCGCTTTCGGAGAATACATCTTCGAAGTCCTTCAGGCATTCCGGAATACCTTCCAGCTCGACAGATGATACAGACACAGATTTAACAGGTTCAACCAGCAGTGCGGCTTTATCATATAACTCAAAATCATTAAACCCCCATTGTACAATCTCCCCCGTTTTCCAGTTAATAACTGGGTTATGGTGTTGTAACCAGGGCATGCCCAACACCAACCCTGCAGGTAGATTGTCCAGCACACAACAACTTATGTTTTCCACATGAGTAGCGCCCACTCTGAGCGAAAACACATCAGACATAAAGCGAATTCCCTCCTTAGTGAGGGGAGATGAGTCAATGGCCATCACCTTGATCGGAACCTTGAGCCTAACTGTCCCTATCTTGCAGTGTGTGACCAATTGGGAGTCAATAAGATTAATAGATGATCCGCAGTCCACAAAGGCTGTAGAGGAAAAAGAACTACCATCCACAACCAGTTCCACAGGCAGTACTACTTTAGAAGACGAGGAAAATGGTACCTGAGGGTCTGAGCAGCCTCCCCGTTGACTACCCAGACCTAGTCGTTTCCCGCCGACCGGGTTTGAAGACGGGCAATTCGGGCACTCCCTTTTCCAATGTCCCGTTTTACCGCAGTAAAAGCATAACTGCTTGTCCTTCCGGCGTTTCCTCTCCGTATCCTTCAGGGAGAGGGCGCCTACATCCATGGGCTCAGGGGCAGTCTCTTTTCCACTGGGGAATAATGGAGTATCCACCTGCATCACCCCTCTGGCCCGCAGCCTGCGGTCCATCCGGACGGCCTGGGTCATGGCGTCCTCGAGAGAGTTAGGTGGGGGATGTAACGCCAAGGCATCCAGCCGCTCGGACAAGCCTCTGCGAAAGAGTCCTCGGAGTGCGGCGTCGCTCCAAGAGACCTCTGCCGCCCAGCGGCGGAACTCAGAACAAAACCACTCAGCTGTGTGTTTCCCCTGACAGACACTCATCACCATGTCCTCTGCCAATCGCACTCGGTCAGGTTCATCATAAATGTGCCCAAGGGCCTCAAAGAATGCGTTCACTAACATACGTTCAGGAGCAGAGGAAGACAGAGAGAAAGCCCATGCTTGCGGAGCCCCCCGAAGTAGGGAAATAATGACCCCCACCCTCTGGAACTCATCCCCAGAAGAGCGGGGCCTTAGAGAAAAAAAAAGCTTGCATCCTTCTCTGAAAGACCTGAACTCCTTTTTATCCCCTGAGAAAAGGTCTGGTAACTTGACCTGAGATTCGGGGGATGCTAATGACACATCCCTACCCCCAGAACCAGAAGCCCCTGCATCAACAGCCCCCTGCACAGTAACCACCAACTGTTGCTGGGTATGGGCCATCGTGCGTTGTTCCACATTGAGCTTATGGAACATTTGGGTCAGGTGCTTGACCTGATCAGCCAAGGCTTGTATGGGATCCATGAGGATAACACACACTTTTTTTTTTTTTTCTTCAGAAAAAAAAAACCTGAAAGGGTCAGTTATAATGTCAGAGACACCGCACTGCACTTGCTCATAGAGCCAGTACGCGTGTCCTGAGTACAGAAGCAGTGCTAAACGAGGTACAGGAGGAATAAACAGACGGGAGGTCAGACAAAGCCAAAGGTCATACACAGGATCACAGTTCAGTACCAGGAATGAGACAGAGCAGATAATCAGGGCCAAGCAGAGATCAAAACCAAACAGACATATAAGGTACCAGGCAGAATCCAAAGCGATATCCAGAGAACAGACCGAGTCATACACAGAGAATCAAGTAACCAGAACACAGCACAAACACACTCAGGGGTCACCACACAAATGCCAAGGGCAAGAGTATAACTGACAGGGATTGGAGCGTCCTGAGGCTATAAGAAGCCTCCCCCAGACCCAGGGAGAGGCCACAATCATAGCCCCAGGTGTGCAGGTAAGCCTGCATTGGGATCACAACCTTTAACCCCAGAAATGCCAGTCATCAGCACTGGTTCCAAACATTAACCCCACGTGTGCGAGGCAAACCCGCACTGAGATCATGACAATGAGCCTGTACATCGATTCCTATATACAGTATGAGGCTGCATATAGCCTCCTATATACAGTATGAGCCCACATAGCCTCCTGTATACAGTATGAGGCCGCATATAGCCTTCTATATACAGTATGAGCCTGCACATTGCTTCTATATACAATATGAGCCCACATAGCCTCCTATATACAGTATGAGCCTGCACATCGCTTCCTATATACAGTATGAGGCCACATATAGCCTCCTATATACATTATGAGCACCCACATATAGCCTCCTGAATACAGTTTTTGCCTCCTATATACAGTATGAGCCTGCACATTGCTTCCTATATACAGTATGAGCCTGCACATAGCCTCCTATATACAGTATGAGCCTGTACATCACTTCCTATATACAGTATGAGCACCCACATATAGCCTCCTATGTACAGTATGAGCCTGCGCATTGCTTCCTATAAACAGTATGAGCATCCACATAGCCTCCTAAGTACAGTATGAGCCTGCACATCGCTTCCTATAAACAGTATGAGCCTGCAAATCGCTTCCTATATACAGTATGAGCCCACATATAGCCTCCTGAATACAGTATTTGCCTCCTATATACAGTGTGAGTCCCCATATAGCCTTCTATATACAGTATGAGCCTGCACATCGCTTCCTATATACAGTATGAGGCCACATATAGCCTCCTATATACAGTATGAGCACCCACATATAGCCTCCTGTATATAGTATGATGCTGCATATAGCCTACTATATACAGTATGAGCCTGTACTTCGCTTCCTATATACAGTATGAGGCCGCATATAGCCTCCTATATACAGTATGAGCACCCACATATAGCCACCTGAATGCAGTGTTTACCTCCTATATACAGTATGAGCCTGCACATTGCTTCCTATATACAGTATGAGCCTGCACATAGCCTCCTATATACAGTATGAGCCTGTACATCGCTTCCTATATACAGTATGAGGCTGCATATAGCCTTCTATGTACAGTATGAGCCCACATAGCTTCCTGTATACAGTATGAGGCCGCATATAGCCTTCTATACACAGTATGAGGCCGCATATATTCTCCTATATACAGTATGAGCCTGCACATTGCTTCCTATATACAATATGAGCCCACATAGCCTCCTATATACAGTATGAGCCTGCACATCACTTCCTATATACAGTATGAGGCCACATATAGCCTCCTATGTACGGTATGAGCCTGCACATCGCTTCCTATATACAGTATGAGGCCGCATATAGCCTCCTATATACAGTATGAGCACCCACATATAGCCTCCTGAATACAGTTTTTGCCTCCTATATACAGTATGACCCTGCACATTGCTTCCTATATACAGTATGAGCCTGCACATAGCCTCCAATATACAGTATGAGCCTGTATATCACTTCCTATATACAGTATGAGGCCACATATAGCCTCCTATGTACAGTATGAGCCTGCACATTGCTTCCTATAAACAGTATGAGCATCCACATAGCCTCCTATGTACAGTATGAGCCTGCACATCGCTTCCTATAAACAGCATGAGCCTTCAAATCGCTTCCTATATACAGTATGAGCCCACATATAGCCTCCTGAATACAGTGTTTGCCTCCTATATACAGTGTGAGTCCCCATATAGCTCCTATATACAGTATGAGCCCCTATATAGCATCCTTTATCTAACTGCATTTACCTTGGTATCATTAATTTTCTATGAGACTGCTCTGTTCTCATATTGTGCATTTATGCATTTAGTAGGGCTTAATGGAATGATTGCGCTTGTTACACATCAACTCTAGATGCGCTCACTTATTAGACTTTGGTTGGGGCAACTTTAAAATATAATAATGATAATGGTCCTGTCTAGTGACAAGTTTATTTTACAGGCTTCTGGAGAAAGGCACAATACCAGTCATTCAAGGGTTAATTCTTTGGAACACTGAGAGGGACTTTCTAGCCAATGAAACCACAGTATAAAACACCTGTGATAACTATGGCAACTGCACTGATGTCATAAACACATGCATCTATGATGCAGGAGAAGATTCCAGAACCACAAGTCATTCAGCCGTAGACGGAGCCATACTTGATGTGTCTGGAGACCTGGAGCTTCATCACTCCACAATGGGAGGAAGGGGACACCGCCTAGCCAGCCAGATCAGCCATAGCGCCTAGTCAGCCAGATCAGCCATACCGCCTAGCCAGCCAGATCAATGGGGTGACAGATGTTGCAGCCAGATCTCCCTCACGTCCGGTACTGGCCGCCTTCACTTTATGTGTACGGCCTGGAGAGGTCGCATTAGGCTTCTCCAAAACAAATATGACACAATGTACAAATTCAGGTACAATTTGCTGTTACATGTTGGCACTAACCTTCTAAGCCCAAGGGAAGGGCAGTCCTGCAGCCATGGTTCCCTAGAGGTTTCCACCACAGGGGGTTTTTCCTCTCCTGAGTGCTGAAGGACGATTCTTCGTGAGTCGGGGGTTCTGCCATTTTCAGTGTCTCTTTCATAGTAATTGGCTGATTCTAAATTTCAGACACTGAAAGAAATAATAATGATGAGATTTGGAATAAAATTCGGTCAATTTAACATCCAATAAAAGTGTTTTGTGTGTTTCTTTCACAATCTTCGGTTGGTGATATTTTGTTGGGGATCAGGATCCAGCATCTATGATCAAGCCATGAAGCCAGATATGAAGTCAGAGCAATTTAACCCTGCGCTGGAAGACAGGACGGAGCAGAGATGACAAAGTGTGACTGCACAATTAGCACAAGTTCACACTCTTCCTCCCATTCAGATACACGAGGGGATTCAAGGCCGAGTTGGGACTAAAAAGCAGCCCTGGCACACAAAATTCACCAGCCCACATACAATAAGTGTCCTCAACCCAAATCGTAGAACACTGATAGGTCATGTAGGATTTTGCTTTATCCGTTACCAGGGCTGAAACAAAGTATTTTGGGTGCCCAAGGCAGATGAAGCCGAAGGCGCCCATTTTGCATCTCTACCCAGCTAATTCTTCCCTTTTCCATTAGGTCTATGACATCATGTGATTAATAACTGATGAGCTGAATCCTTCTAAGTCAGGCCCATATACATTTGTATCTCATGAACCTACAACTCCCAGTATGTCCTTAACAATGGTAAGGAGATGCTGGGAGTTATCAGTCTTTATCAGACTGTGGACTATACAGGAACCATAGTACTGATGAGACGCAGTCAGTACCAATAGCTAAAAATGTACATCCTGGTACCTTATAGGTGACCTCTTCTTAGATTGAGTCTTTTCTTTCTCTTAGGCCTGTTTCACACTTCAGTTTTCTGGCGTTAGTCAAAATCCGCCAGTGTGCAAAAACGGATCCGTTTCCGTTTTGTGGCAAACGGATGCAACTGGATCCGTTTTTTGTACGGATCCGCTTTAGACGCTAGTGCATGAAATTTAAAGTAAGGCCTGTTTCACGAGAGAGAGATATTTAGCTGCCAGAGTGGGATTTGGGGTTAAATATCATGAAAGGACATTCATTCGGGCATGCTCAGTATAAAAAGGAGGATCCGTTGGCGGATTCCATCAATTAACGGTTGGCAACGGATCCATCGCCTTTTCTCATCCACATCTCGCTTCTTAAGGCCCCTTTCACACTCCAGTCTTTTGCAATCAGTCACAATCCGTCAAAGTGTTCAGATTCGTCAAGTGGACGGATCCTGCGTATATTGCAAAAAACTGATGCACTGGATCCGTTTTTATGACTGATCCGTTGTAGCAGCCTTGCTGTACGAATTAAAGAAACAGAATTCTGGAGAGAGAGAGAGAGAGAGAGAGAGAGGGATTTTGTGCCAGAATAGAAAAAGCAGCCGCAGGGGTTAAAATAAAGGAAGAAAAATGATTCCGGTCATGCTCAGTTTTAAAAGACGGAATCCGTCGCTATCCGACTTTTCGACGTACACAAAAAACGTTCATCTGTCCCTTGTCTCCGGCCGACGGACAGAGATTTTCTGACGGATCCGTTGGACGACGGATGAAACGTGTGGCCATCCGTCACAATCTGTCACTAATACAAGTCTATGAGAAAAAACGGATCCAGCATGAAAAAATGATGGAAAGCCAAAATTATAAATATATATATTGTATACCAAATTATAATGTGATGACATAAAAATCTGAATAATAAATATATCAATACATCTTGCCAAAATTAGTATAATATAAACACAAAAAATAGAATACAAAATCTATATCAAAAAGTGCTAAGTGCTAAAATATAAAATCTGAATACAAACAATAAATAAATCAATACATCTTGCCAAAATTTGTATAATATCAGCACCAGAAAAAAATAAATAAAAAATATGTAAAAAAAATGCTAAGTGCTAAAATATATCGCTCAAAAAACTTTTTTAAACATTTTTTTCGCTCAAAAAACTTTTTTCTATTAATAATGTGTAAGTTAAATATATAGTGTAGACAATAATATTGTGGAAAGTACTACCATAATATTCTAAAAATTGCACTAAAAAGTGCTATAGTGCTGTAAAACAAAAATTGTGCAAAAGTGATAAGTATTGCAAGATATAGAATTAAATCCACTGTAAATGATTCAGTACTATAAAGTGCTAGAGGACAAAACATACTATGCACATTGAAAATAAATGAATATACAAGTATAACCAAGAAATAATGTTCTACAAAAAGTACTGCAGTGCTATGGATGAATTGCAGAGTACTGCAAAATATGAGGGATAAATAGAAATGAAAGTTTACATATACTAAAATATGCCAAGATATAAATTACTATAATATGACCCAGTAATATAAGGTGCTATAGTGCTACACCGCCATACACATTAAGTTTGGAGCTGTGACCAAGCTCACCCCAGCGAAGAGCGCTTGACACTGGACGCCAGAGTCCGTGGCTGCACGGGTACAACAGTCTCAGCAGCCAAATCCGGAGGGCAGGAGACTGCAGGCCTCCTGACCCCATCACACACCTGAACGCAGAGCAGCATACCAGAGCCGGAGCCACCACGAAGAAGTGACACCTGTGAAAGGCTCAAGCTGCCTGCCATACAGGCAAGGACTAAAGAACCGTAAGGAACAGAGGACTGAGCATAGCTTTAGACCTCATGGGAAAGCGCAGAAAGGAGGCCTCCAACCCATCTGGCTTAGTGGATCCTAAATTGCTTCCAGGCTGGCTGGATCTCCATTACCATCTGTACTCAGTGCCCTGGTTTGCAACTCAAAATGTGAGTAAAAGCGTAAAGACTGCACCCCGCTGTGTTCTCCTGTTTATTTGCTGCATCACCTCAGCCCTGCATTACATCCATCATCACCATCTTTTACAATATAATTGCCCTGGGACTTAGCTCTACCTGTGGAGAGCTGTACCAACTCTGCTGCATCACCATCAGCCTCAGCGGTCTTTTTAAGCAGCGTCGGCTATCAATTGCCGAATCCCACAGGTGGCGTCACAAACTATATCTTATATAGGGTCCAGGATCCAGCAGGATGATGAGGAGCTCTCCTAGCCAGCGTCCTCTTCCGTTCACGGCATAGCCACGCCAACCTTGAGATTGTTGATATCTTTCAACAATTTTGGTTCTCAAGTCCTCACAGTTCTCATCTTCTCTTTATGTCCTCCATGCTTAGTGTGGCACAGAGACATACTTTGCAAAGATTGAGTCAACTTCTCCCCTTTTTATCTGGTGTCAGGTGTTATTTTCATATTGCCCCCAATTGGTTTTAAATTCTGCCTGGAATCTGCCTTAAAAAGAGCCTCAAAACCACTGCAAAAAGTGAATATAATCCACAGCAATCACATACAATGATCCCCCACTTATCGCGGGCATTACATTCTAAACCTCCAACACGATAGTTGAAAATCTGCCAAGTAAGAAATTTACATTTATTTTAGCATTTATATATTTTAAGGATTTTCAAACCCCTCCCACACACTTATTTATTATTACCAGTCCCTTATTAAATGACCCCAGTTCCTTATTAACCTTTTGCACCTTTTTATAAACACTACTTATGTTCTTAAACAAATTCTACATGATGAAGATGATGAATTAGCTGTGTAGTACTGATGATTGAAGGTGATGAAAACGGGATGAATGTACAGTACTGTACTGCACAGCATGGAAGAGCATTACAGCTCTCCTATTGGCACCACTTCATCAGGAGCTTCTTCAGGTGAGGCAGTAGTATCTTCAGCCTCATCCGTAACTTTTGCTACCACTAAATGCGTAACCAACCTCTTGTTCGAGTGATGAACATAGTCATGGAGAGATGCTGGTTCTGCTTCTTATGAACCATACAGAGGTCCTATTCCTCAGCCAATCGATGAAGTACATTGTCCATTATGACCATGATTACAAGTCGATCAAGTGTTAGGCCAACCTCCTCCTCTTCTTAAACCCGTTGTTCAAACTGTTCCTCATCCTCTTCTTCACTTGCTGAAGGGTGTTTCCGTCTTCAGTAGTCATGTCACTGAAGCCCTCTCCTCTCGGTATTTTCACCAGCTTCACAGCCTAATCCACCGCAGAGTGATACATTTCATCAAGAGAAAGTCTGACACATCATTTTCTTTATGGTTTTTTGAACATTTTTTCAATATATTTTTTGTTTTTAAATATTTGATAGACTCGAAAAAACAAGAAGTGGGAGAAAAGGTAGTCACTTATTAAAGAGACAAGTAGAAGAATATTTACCGTATACATTCGTGTATAAGCCGAGTTTTTCAGCACTTTTTTTGTGCTGTAAACACCCCCCCTTGGCTTGTACACGAGTCACGGTCCCAGAAAGCCGGCAGAGGAGGGGAGCAGCAGGTCACAGAGGCCACCAGCTTCCAGCACACCATACTCACATGCCTGCACGCCTCTCCGCTCCCTTAGGCGTGGAGCGCATATTCATTACCTTAATGAGCAGTACCACGTGATCACTCGACAGGAAGGGCTGCAGGCTCCGGCAGCCAGAACGAGCTGCAAAGCCACCAGGGAGGTAAAAAGGATGGTTTTACCAGTTATAGGGCGTGCTGGGTCTGCTGGACAATTGTTTCTCCAAGGATCATCGTGGATACAGGGACCTCATTGCCTACTGATCAGGCACCAGGAAGCCCTGGATGAGATCTGGAGTTTCCGCTGTGGAGTCTCTGATACTTGCCTGGAGTTCATCCTGAGCCCTATATACAGTATGGAAGAGGACATGGGGGGGCTCTGTAGGGGAGGACATGGGGGGACTCTGTAGGGGAGGACATGGGGGGACTCTGTAGGGGAGGACATGGGGGGACTCTGTAGGGGAGGACATGGGGGGACTCTGTAGGGGAGGACATGGGGGGACTCTGTAGGGGAGGACATGGGGGGACTCTGTAGGGGAGGACATGGGGGGACTCTGTAGGGGAGGACATGGGGGGACTCTGTAGGGGAGGACATGGGGGGACTCTGTAGGGGAGGACATGGGGGGACTCTGTAGGGGAGGACATGGGGGGACTCTGTAGGGGAGGACATGGGGGGACTCTGTAGGGGAGGACATGGGGGGACTCTGTAGGGGAGGACATTGGGGGACTCTGTAGGGGAGGACATGGGGGGACTCTGTAGGGGAGGACATGGGGGGCACTCTGTAGGGGAGGACATGGGGGGACTCTGTAGGGGAGGACATGGGGGGACTCTGTAGGGGAGGACATGGGGGGACTCTGTAGGGGAGGACATGGGGGGACTCTGTAGGGGAGGACATGGGGGGACTCTGTAGGGGAGGACATGGGGGGACTCTGTAGGGGAGGACATGGGGGGACTCTGTAGGGGAGGACATGGGGGGACTCTGTAGGGGAGGACATGGGGGGACTCTGTAGGGGAGGACATGGGGGGACTCTGTAGGGGAGGACATGGGGGGACTCTGTAGGGGAGGACATGGGCTGTGCAGGGGAGGACATGGGGGGCTGTGCATGGGAGGACATGGGGGCTCTGTAGGAGGGACATGGGGGGCTGTGCAGGGGGGTAAATGGGGAGGCTGTGTAGGGGAAGACATGGGAGACTGTGCTGGGGGGTACATGGGGAGGCTGTGTAGGAGAGGACATGGGGGGCTGTGCAAGGGGAGAACATGAGGGCTCTGTAGGGAGTGCACTGTGGGTCTGTGCAGGGGGAGGACACGTGGGTCTCCTTACACTGTTTTATGGTGCGGCTCTATGCAGGGCAGTGGTGGAGGTTCAGTAGGGTCATCAAGCTAACACATACATATATATAGAGAACTGCAAGAAGATGAAAGTCTAGAAAATTAGAAATAATAACAGCAGAGTTAGTAGCAGACTAAAAATTAGATCTTTGAGTGTAGTGTGGGCTCTTCGGATGCTTCCGAAATATCAACGACCAAAGGGGCCGCAAATTTTTCGACCGCCCCGGGCGTCACAAACAGTTGCTACGCCACTGAGCTGCAGGAATGTATAATGTGTATAAAGTGCACAGTAATGAATGTTCTAAATATTCACTGTCATTACCAAGAATTATCCATGTTATATGGCTGGAACAAGATGCAGTGCCACCGACGGCGCGCAGGCAGGTAAATAGGATGGTTTTTTTCTTAACAGGAATCATACATACAAAGATATGGGATAAGGAGCCATGCATACAATGACAGGGACGGGGGAAACATGCATACCACGGTAGGGATGAGTGGTCAATGCACACCCAGCTTATACTCAAGTCAATAAGTTTACCCAGTTTTTCGTGGCAAAAGTAGGTGCCTCGGCTTATACTCGGGTCGGCTTATACTCGAGTATATACGGTAATAGGTAAAACCTGACAAGAATAAACAATAATTTGCAGTTATCCCAATCGTGGGGATAAATAGCTGAGAAATAAATAGTGATTAGTATATCTTAATAAATATATTGCAATTCGCCCAGTACAAAGCGGTGAAAAAAAAATGGTAGTTACTATTTCCATTAAGTTTTGTTGCACTCAACCAGTTGATTAACCAAGAGAGATGGCATGTACCCGAATAGAATTCTCCTAGAGGCTGCAAATAAGAGCGGCAGGAAGTAAAGGGTTAATTGGTACACAGAACACACAATTGGGTGAAAATATTAAATGGTCATGAGCGATATGTCCCGGCATAAAGAGTGTGATTATATCCTTAGTCCATAGATAATGCTTGGTATAAACCTGCATTCATAAAATATTCCAATGTCTATAGCCGTGGGGAGAGCTGCCCCGGCCGATGACGAATACACCAAGTACTTTCTCCAATGAGTGGAGGGCTCGTGCCCTGTGAAATAGAGCGCTGAACAGTACAAGGTGATTTCACCATATATAGTTGTATGTGAGTGTTGCTACTCACAATACCTCCGATGGTCTGCGTAGAATCCGGTGACTGCGTTCTGGCTGGTGCAGTAAAGGTCGGACCTGGGAGATGCGGCGATATGCCGAGGTGTAGTGTGAGACCAGCGCTCCTGCGCTCCAGCTGTCGGCAGGGATCCGGTCACTTTGGTCGATAGCTGCATCCCGGCAGATGTGCAGTAGGAGCAGGAGCTGTGTGACGCGGTGGATCACGTGGTGCCGCGTAACTGCTGCTAGATGGAGGTACGGGTGGCAAAAAGGGTCGAAACCAACGCGTTTCAGAAAACTCAGCTTCTTTCTTCAGGTCCGGGACATATTGCTTATGACCATTTAATATTTTCACCCAATTGTGTTCTATGTACATATTAACCCTTTACTTCTAGGAGAATTCTATTCGGGTACATGCCATCTCTCCTTGGTTAATTAACTGTTTGAGTGCAATACTTACTATTTCCATTAACTACCATTTTTTTCACAGCTTTGTACTGGGCGAGTTGCAATATATTCATTAAGATATACTAATCACTATTAATTTCTCAGCTATTTATCCCCAAGATTGGGCTAACTGCAGTTTATTAAGAATCATAGAATCGTAGAGTTGGAAGGGACCTCCTGGGCCATCTGGTCCAACCCCCTGCTCAAAGCAGGATTCGCTAAATCATCCCAGTCAGATGTCTGTCCAGCCTCTGTTTGAAGACTTCCATTGAAGGAGAACTCACCACTTCTCGTGGCAGCCTGTTCCACTCATTGATCACTCTAACTGTCAAAAAGTTTTTTCTAATATCTAATCTGTGTCTCCTCCCATTCAGTTTCATCCCATTGCTTCTAGTCTTTCCTTGGGCAAATGAGAATAAAGTTGATCCTTCTACAATGTGACAGCCCTTTAGATATTTGTAGACAGCTATTAAGTCTCCTCTCAGTCTTCTCTTTTGCAAACTAAACATTCCCAAATCCTGCAACCTTTCCTCATAAGACAGGGTTTGCAGACCGGTCACCATTCTGGTCGCTCTTTTCTGATCTTGCTCCAGTTTGTTGATGTCTTTTTTAAAATGTGGTGCCCAAAACTGGACACAATATTCCAGATGAGGTCTGACCAAAGAGGAGTAGAGGGAAATAATGACTTCACGTGATCTAGACTGTATGCTTCTGTTAATACATCCTAGAATTGCATTTGCCTCTTTTGCTGCTGTATCACACTGTTGACTCATATTCAGTCTGTGATCTATTAGTATACCCAAGTCTTTTTCACATGTGCTGTCACTTAGCGCTATTCCTCCCATTCTATATATGCTTTTTTCATTTTTATTGCCCAGATGTAGTACTTTGCATTTCTCCCTGTTAAAAACCATTCTGTTAGTTGCTGCCCACTTCTCCAGTTTATTTAAATCTTTTTGAATCCTCTCTCTCTCTTCTCTAGTATTAGCTATCCCTCCTAGCTTTGTGTCATCAGCAAATTTAATCAGTTTACCCTCAATTCCTTCATCTAAATCATTGATAAAGATGTTGAACAATACAGGGCCCAGGACAGAGCCCTGTGGTACCCCACTTGAGACATTCCTCCAACTGGATGTGCAGCCATTTACGACCTCTCTTTGGGTCCGATCACTAAGCCAGTTATGAATCCACCTAACAGTTGCCTTGTCCATTCCATACTTAGTCATTTTTTCAATAAGGATTGTATGAGAGACTTTGTCAAATGCTTTGCTGAAGTCAAGATATACTATATCTACAGCATTTCCTTGATCCACCCAATCAGTGATACCGTCATAGAAGGAAATTAAGTTAGTCTGACATGACTTATTAGTTGCAAACCCATGCTGACTCTGTTTAATCACTTCATTCTTATCCAGGTATTGACATACATGTTGTTTAATAATTTGTTCAAAGATCTTTCCTGGTATAGAAGTCAGACTCACCGGCCTATAGTTGCCTGGGTCCACCTTCTTCCCCTTTTTGAAGATAGGAACAACATTTGCTCTTCTCCAGTCTTCTGGCACTTCTCCTGTTCTCCAAGAATTTTCAAAGATTATGGAGAGGGGTTCAAAAATTTCTTCTGCTATCTCCTTCAGTACTCTGGGGTGTAATTCATCTGGACCTGGAGACTTGAATTCATTTAGGTTAGCTAAGTGTTTCCTCACTATCTTTCTGTTTATAGATATCCTGGATTCTTCTATTCCCTTAATAGGACAGTGAATAACAGTTGATGTTACATTACCTTTCTGAGAGAAAACAGATGCAAAATAGGAATTTAAAAGTTCAGCCTTCTCGACATCCTGTCTTACCATTTCATCATTTTCATCCAGTAAAAATCCTATAGCATCTTTGACTTTTCTTTTACTTTTGACATATCCCCAAAATCCTTTATTATTGCTTTTGACATCTCTTGCAAGCCTCAATTCATTTTCAGCTTTAGATAATCTGATTTGTGCCCTGCAGGTTCTGCAGACAGCATTATATTCTTCTTTAGATATGCCTCCCTCTTTCCATTTTATAAACATTTTTTTCTTCCTTTTTAGCATGTGCTTAAGTTCTGTGTTCATCCATCCTGGTTTCCATAAATGCTTCCTATTCTTCCCTCTTTTCGGAATTGTTAACAACTGTGCTTTGAGAATTTCATTTTTCAAGATTTCCCATCCTTCCTGGACATTTTTGTCTTTAAGGATATCCAGCCATTGGATCCCTCCAATTCTCTTTCTGAATCCCTTAAAATCTGCCTTTCTGAAATCTAACCTTGACGTCTGAGTCTTCACAGGTCTTCCGCCTCTAGTTATCCAAAATTCTAAAATAGCATGGTCGCTACCTCCTAGGGTCCCAGTCACTTTTACCTCCTCAACCATTTCCTCCCTGTTTATAAGGATTAGATCCAAGGTTGCAGTTCCCCTTGTTTTCTCTCCTACCTTTTGGAAGATAAAGTTGTCAGCAAGAGAGGATAAGAATTTCCTTGACCTGTTAGTTTTGCCTGAGAGAGATTCCCAACAAATGTCTGGATAGTTGAAATCTCCCATGACAACTATGTCATATTTTTTGGAGAACTTGGCCATTTGATGCATAAAGAGTTCATCCATATCTTCAGCTTGCACAGGCGGCCTGTAGTAAATGCCTACAATGGTGTCCTTTCCATTGTTCTGTCCTTGTATTCTTACCCAAACAGTTTCCACAGAACTCCCAGTCTCTGAAGCTTCAATCTCTGTGCAGATATACGCGTTTCTAACATACAATGCGACACCTCCTCCTCGTTTATCAAGTCTGTTTCTTGCAAATAAGTTGTATCCTTCTAGTCTTGTATTACAATCATGTGTATTGTCCCACCAAGTTTCAGTGATTCCTATGACATCATATTTCTTTTCCTGTGTTAGTAGTTCCAATTCTCCTTGTTTGTTGCCCATTCTTTGTGCATTAGTATAGAAACATTTTAGTTTGTGATTGGTTTCTCTTTCTCCAATATTTTTATTAATTAGATTCTTTCGTCTTTCTTCTTCCTTTCCACTTCTAATTGCAGAGTTCTCAATAGCATTTGTCAGGTGTATGGCTTTTTCTGGTCTTTTGCTTCCCTTCCCATGTTGTTCTAGTTTAAAGCTCTCCTTACAAGTGTAGCAAGGCGACTTCCAACTACATGCTTTCCAGTCTTCGTAAGGTGCACCCCATCTCTAGCAAGTAGTCCATCGTATAAGTAGTTCACTCCGTGATCCAGAAATCCAAATCGTTGCTGACGGCACCATCGACGTAGCCAGTTTTTCACCTGCAGAATCTTATTCCACCTCCTCGTTCCATGGCCATCCACTGGGAGGATGGAAGAGAAGACCACCTGCGCTCCCAGTTCTTTCACTTTCTTGCCTAAGTCTTCAAAGTCTCTGCAGATGGTTTCCAGGTCGTTTCTTGCGGTGTCATTTGTCCCCACATGTAGTAGCAGGAATGGGTAGTCATCTGTAGGTCTGAAGAGTCCTGATATCCTGTCAGACACATCTTTAATTTTTGCACCTGGAAGACAGCACATTTCTCTTGAAGTTATATCCGGTCTGCAGATAGCGGCCTCTGTTCCTCTCAACAGGGAATCCCCCATGACCACCACTCTCCGTTTCTTCTTCACAACATTTTTCTTTCTCCATCCAGGAGGACTCTGAAGGCGTACAAGGTTGCTGTTTGTTGGCAAAGTCTTATCCTGATGTATTTCTTCATCGTTTTCCTGCGTGAGAGCCTGGTACTGGTTTCTGAGCAGTATGGGTGCTGACTGCCTCCTGATCCTCCTGCTTCTCTGGGTCACATGTCTCCATTCCTCTGTTTCTTCAGGTGCATTTTGAATTTCTTCTCTTTCTGTAACATGAAGAGATAATTCTGCTCTGTCCAAGAACTCTTCACCTTCCTTAATGATCTTCAACGTAGCTAACCTCTCTTCGAGATTTTGCAACTTTTCCTCCAACAGGGACACAAGCTTGCATTTGTGGCATGTGAAGTTTGGCTTTTCCACTGGTAAATCTGTGAACATGTAGCAAGAAATGGAGCTCACCAAATGGCTCCTGGCCTCTTCCATCTTGAGATTTCTTAAAAACGATGAAAGATGAGCCAAAATGTCGGCGCGCGGTTTTTCCGATTTCCTCTTTTCAGCTGCAACGGCCAAAACCCAGTGATCGTTGAGCTCGCGGAGACTCTTCACTTATCCCAGAAGGCACTGGGAATATGCAAATGATCTCCTCAAGACTCTTCCCCTGGTTTTCCGATTTCCTCTTTTCAGCTGCAACGGCCAAAACCCAGTGATCGTTGAGCTCGCGGAGACTCTTCACTTATCCCAGAAGGCACTGGGAATATGCAAATGATCTCCTCAAGACTCTTCCCCTGGTTTTCCGATTTCCTCTTTTCAGCTGCAATGGCCAAAACCCATTGATCGTTGAGCTCGCAGAGACTCTTCACTTATCCCAGAAGGCACTGGGAATATGCAAATGATCTCCTCAAGACTCTTCCCCTGGTTTTGTTTATTCTTGTCAGGTTTTACCTATTAAATATTCTTCTATTTGTCTCATTAATAAGTGACTAGCTTTTCTCCCACATCTTGGTTTTTTCAGCGCGAGTCTTTTACAAATATTTATAATCCTTTCGATTTCCTTGTGGTTGGTATCTAGAGTCGCAGCAGTTACTGTCATGTCGAACGCTGTTCACACCACAGCGTCTGGCAGGCAGAGGTAGTTCCACCTCCAGCCACTATAGCCTCAGTGGCGCCGGCTTGATCTTCAGGCTCTCGGGGGTTAATCCTGCTGGAGACCAGGTTGGAAGGTTAGTCACGCCCACGGTCTTTAAATAGTCATACTGGCAAATGGGCGTCGCCGATTATAGCTTGTGTTTCATACCAAGTGGTTCCGGTCTGGAGTGGAGGTGTTGCAGAGAGAGAGAGATTCGTATCTGGTGTCGTATGATCCGTCGTTATCCTTTCTCCTTCCCATATTTGTGTTTAGTTGTGCCCTGTTCATATTACTGTATAGTCCTGTGTGTGTGCGGCGCAGTGCAGTTTAAGTTCTCCCTGTCTGTCATTATTTGTGTGGGAGCTTTGGTGGTGTGACTCCTCACTGGGTGGAGGGTGGAGGGTTTAGTGCAGGGCTGAGCAGGAGATAAGGAAAGGGTGGAGGCTCAGGCATTTGCACCTTCAGCAAAAACCCTGGGTTGAGGGTCAGACAGGGTTTTCCCTAGGTATAGGGACATCACAGGGGCCCGGGAATTACAGCCTTAGTTGAACTAAGCCCCCGTGACATTATAATCGGCCCACATTTTTTCAGGAGTCCATGGATCCATTAGATTCCATAACCCGCCAGTTGGCGGCGCTGTCCTTACAGGTCTCCGAGTTGAAAGGGGCAGTTCAGCAGCAGGGCCTGGTAGTAGCAAAGGTGCAAACGGCATCTGCAGGTATCGGTGCAGAGCCGAAGTTTCCGCTGCCAGAACGATTTTCAGGCGATCGCAGCAAATTTGTCGTATTTCGGGAGGCCTGCAAATTATACTTCCGCATGCGGCCAATCTCCTCAGGTAATGAGGCCCAGCGAGTAGGGCTGGTGTTGTCATTACTGAGTGGTGACCCCCAAGCATGGGCATTTTCCTTACCAGCTGACTCTGCTACATTTCATTCGGTCGATAATGTTTTTTCTGCCCTCGGGCTCATTTACGATGACCCTGACCGACTGGCTCTAGCGGAATCTAAAATCCGCGCCCTCCGCCAGGGGGAGCGCTTGGCAGAGGACTATTGTTCGGAATTTCGCCGCTGGGCTGTAGACACACAGTGGAATGACCCAGCACTGCGGAGCCAGTTTATTCATGGGGTATCAGGGAGGGTGAAACAAGCCCTCCTGATGTATGAGACTCCGGCATCATTGGAGTCTGCCATGAGTTTGGTGATACGTATTGATCGCCGTTTTCGTCAGGGGCCACAGGAGACGCTACCTCTGGGGGAAAGCAGAGGTGCAGGTGTGGTTGAAGTAGATGAGTCCCCTGAACCTATGCAGATTGCTGGCGTGGCACAGGTGCAGCCTCGCGCTCCGGGATTCCGGAAGCCCGGAGCATGTTTCTACTGTGGTAAAAGAGGTCATTATGTTAACGTTTGCCCGGTACTACCTAAGAGGGTCACATCGGCGGAAAACTGTTAAGCTCAGAGGGTATGGAGGAGACCCAACTGAGCGTATGCATATCCTCCATGATGGTATCTCAATGTATGCTCCCTGCCAAGGTTATTATCGCCGGCAGAGAGCTACCTATATCAGTGTTTGTGGATAGCGGTTCCGCTACCAATCTCATAGATGAGGAGTTTGCACACACCGCCGGGTTTAAGATCGAAAAACTTCCTCACCCCATACAGGTGGTGACCATTAATGCTGTTCCCCTCCCTCAAGGGGAGATTACTGAGTTTGTGGCAGAGGTGAAACTCCACATTGGGGTCCTACATTCTGAGTCGGTTACATGTAGGGTCCTCCGTAATCTCCCAGCTCAAATGGTCCTGGGTTTTCCATGGCTGTCCAGGCACAACCCGGTAATTGATTGGAAAACTCAGGACATAGTGCAATGGAGTGGTTTCTGCCAAGACAATTGCTTGGCCACATGTGTGTCCGCCGTGACGCCCAGCCTGCCGGAGGCTTTGCAGGATTTCGCGGATGTTTTCTCTGAGAAGGGTTGCTCAGAACTGCCTCCACATAGAGCCTATGACTGTGCGATTAGGTTAAAACCCGGGGCCAAATTACCTAAGGCCAGGATGTTTAATATTTCTGGTCCTGAGAGGCAAGCTCTGAAAGACTACATCGCGGAGAGTCTGAGCAAAGGACACATCCGGCCTTCGTCCTCGCCTGTAGCCGCGGGGTTTTTCTTCATTAAGAAGAAAGATGGGGGGTTACGCCCATGTCTGGATTTCCGAGAGTTAAACCAGATTACTATCCGTGATCCCTACCCAATGCCGTTGATCCCGGATTTGTTCAACCAGGTAGCGGGGGCGAAATGGTTTTCCAAGCTGGACCTCAGGGGGGCGTATAACCTCATAAGGGTCCGTCAGGGGGATGAGTGGAAGACGGCGTTTAACACTCCTGAGGGTCATTTTGAGAGTCTGGTTATGCCATTTGGGTTGACCACCGCGCCTGCCATTTTCCAACATTTTATTAATGATGTATTTGCTCATGTCCTGGGGAGATTTGTGATTGTATACCTGGATGATATCCTCATTTATTCTAGCGATCGGGACACTCATTTGGAGCATGTTAGGCAGGTGTTACAGTTGCTCCGGGAGAACCAGCTCTATGCTAAGCTGGAAAAATGTTTATTTTTTGTCCAGGAGTTGCCCTTTTTGGGATATATTGTGTCCGCAGCCGGTTTTAAAATGGACACCGCTAAGGTGCAAGCGGTGCTGCAATGGGAGAGGCCGGAGAGTCTGAAAGCACTCCAGCGGTTCCTTGGGTTTGCGAATTATTATAGGAAATTTATAAAACACTTTCGACTGTCGCCAAACCGCTCACGGACATGACAAAAAAGGGTGCCGATCTGGCGAACTGGCCTGAGGTGGCTATACGTGCATTTGAGCGTCTGAAGAATAGTTTTGCTTCAGCCCCCATTCTGGTGCAACCAGACGTGTCTAAACCTTTTGTGGTAGAGGTTGATGCGTCGGAGGTGGGAGTGGGGGCAGTACTGTCTCAAGGCTCGTCCTTGAGCGAGATGCATCCATGCGCCTACTTCTCCAAGAAGCTGTCGCCGGCCGAACGGAATTATGATATCGGCAACAGGGAGTTGTTGGCCATCAAACTGGCTTTTGAGGAATGGCGACACTTCTTGGAGGGGGCGGCTCACCAGGTCACAGTTATCACCGACCATAAGAATCTGCTCTACCTGGAGTCGGCCAAGCGTCTGTCTCCTAGGCAGGCTCGCTGGGCATTGTTTTTTACACGTTTCAATTTTCTTGTGACGTACCGTCCCGGGGCTAAAAACACCAAGGCGGATGCTTTGTCTAGGTGTTTTCCGGGGGGAGAACCTCGGGAAGAGCCAGTACCCATCCTCCAGAAAGGGGTAGTGGTCTCGGCTCTCACGACTGAGGTAGAGGCGGAGATTGCCGAGGCCCAAGAGGAGGTACCACCAGGTCTTCCCGCCAACAAATCATTTGTACCCCTGCATCTTCGGCTTAAGGTGTTGAAGGAACACCACGATTCGGTACTGGCTGGTCACCCAGGGGTGAAGGGCACCTTAGAGCTGGTATCGCGTCGTTTCTGTTGGCCCAAAATCCGGCAGGACGTGGTCTCGTACGTGGCAGCTTGCATCACGTGCGCTAGGGCTAAGTCACCCCGAACCTGTCCTGCTGGCACGCTACAGCCTCTGGGGGTACCCAATAGGCCATGGACAGAAATCTCCATGGATTTTATCACTGACTTGCCAGCCTCGGCAGGGAAGACGGTCATCCTGGTGGTGGTTGACCGTTTTTCAAAGATGGCGCATTTTGTGGCGTTGTCTTCTTTGCCCAATGCTAAGACGTTGGCTCAGGTATTTGTGAAGGAGGTGGTCAGACTCCATGGAGTACCGTCTGACATAGTATCTGATAGGGGTACGCAATTTGTGGCGAGGTTTTGGAAAGCTTTTTGCTCAAGGTTGGGGATCAAGTTGTCACATTCATCGGTGTTTCATCCACAGTCTAATGGACAAACTGAGCGCATGAACCAAAATCTAGAACAGTATTTACGATGCTTTGTGTCCGACAACCAGGATGAGTGGTCTACTTTCCTTCCTCTGGCCGAATTCGCGTTAAATAATCACCGCCAAGAGTCATCAGGAGAGTCTCCATTCTTTTGTGTGTACGGTCAACATCCTCAGTTTTGTACCTTACGTCAGGGTGACTCCGGGGGTGTCCCGGAGGAGGATCAGCTAGGAGCCCAATTGTCATCAGTCTGGAGGCGGGTGAAACAGTGTTTGTTGAGCATGAGTGCCAGGTACAAACGGGTGGCTGACAGTAGACGCGTGCCAGGTCCGGACCTGTGTGTGGGTGAATGGGTGTGGTTAGCTACGAAGAACATAAAACTCAAAATCCCATCTTTAAAACTGGGTCCAAGGTTTATTGGGCCTTTCAGGATTTCTGCCATCATTAACCCAGTGGCTTATCGGTTGGAACTTCCTGCGGTGTACAGAATACATAACGTTTTTCACAGGGCTTTATTGAAAAAGGTGGTAGGCTTGGTGGACACGACGCCGATGCCACCTCCAGTCATGGTGGATGGCGATTTAGAGTTCGAGGTCGCCAAGGTAGTGGACTCTCGAGTAGTACGCCGTACTCTTCAGTATTTGGTGCACTGGCGGGGGTATGGTCCGGAGGAGAGGTCTTGGGTTCCAGCCTCAGACATACATGCGGATCGGCTGGTCAGTTCTTTTCACCGTCGTCATCCGGACAAGTCGGGTCCTATGAGTCTTGAGGGCCCTGGGGTCCCTCGTAGAAGACGGGGTACTGTCATGTCGAACGCTGTTCACACCACAGCGTCCGGCAGGCAGAGGTAGTTCCACCTCCAGCCACTATAGCCTCAGTAGCGCCGGCTTGATCTTCAGGCTCTCGGGGGTTAATCCTGCTGGAGACCAGGTTGGAAGGTTAGTCACGCCCACGGTCTTTAAATAGTCATACTGGCAAATGGGCGTCGCCGATTATAGCTTGTGTTTCATACCAAGTGGTTCCGGTCTGGAGTGGAGGTGTTGCAGAGAGAGAGAGATTCGTATCTGGTGTCGTATGATCCGTCGTTATCCTTTCTCCTTCCCATATTTGTGTTTAGTTGTGCCCTGTTCACATTACTGTATAGTCCTGTGTGTGTGCGGCGCAGTGCAGTTTAAGTTCTCCCTGTCTGTCATTATTTGTGTGGGAGCTTTGGTGGTGTGACTCCTCACTGGGTGGAGGGTGGAGGGTTTAGTGCAGGGCTGAGCAGGAGATAAGGAAAGGGTGGAGGCTCAGGCATTTGCACCTTCAGCAAAAACCCTGGGTTGAGGGTCAGACAGGGTTTTCCCTAGGTATAGGGACATCACAGGGGCCCGGGAATTACAGCCTTAGTTGAACTAAGCCCCCGTGACAGTTACAAAACCTTTTAGGCTACTTTCACACATCCGGTGTGTGGGGTCCGGCGGTGTGTGGCGAAAAGCCGGGCTGCCGGATCTGGCCTGCAGCCGTGACACCGGATGTGTGTGCGGCGAGACGATACGGCTCGGACATTATTAAAGGAGCCGCAGGACGAGGTGGACAGAGGCAGCCAATGAGACAGCTGCTGAAAGGGAGGTGAGGGGAGGAGGATAGGAGAGGGGAGGGGAGGAGAGGAGAAGGGGGTGGAGAGAGAGAGACATGGGGGGTTAACACTTAGTGTCCAGGCAAGAGAATCTCTCTCTTTTGCCGGGCACTTGTGGGGTTAACCCCACAGAGAGATCTCTCTCTCTCACCCAGACACTGTGAGTGTTAACCCCACAAGTGCCCGGCGAGAGAGATCTCTCACAAGTGTCCGGGTGACAGAGAGAGATCTCTCTCTCTCGCCGGGCACTTGTGGGGTTAACATTCACAGAGTCCGGGCATGCGCTGCGGAAAAAGCCGATCCGGCGCTGACAAAAAGCGTTGCAGGGAACGTTTTTTGCAGATGCCGGATGGCTAATTTATGCCGTGTCCGGCAACAACCGGACACGACGCATAACCATCCGGCACGATGCGGCGCCCATGAAAGCTTATGGGACAAAACCGGATCCAGTGCTGGATCCGGTTATTAAAAATTTTCCCGCATCGTGCCGGATGACAAAAACCGGATGTGTGAAAGAGGCCTTACACAGGCGCCACTTTATCGCTCTCCTTCATTTTTTGTTTTTAACAATTTTTCCCTGGATCTGTAGCTGGATATTTCCTGCTTTTGAATTGCCTCCTATATACAGTATGAGCCTGCACATTGCTTCCTATATACAGTATGAGGCCGCATATAGCCTCCTATATACAGTATGAGCCTGCACAGCGCTTCCTATATACAGTATGAGTCTGCACATAGTCTCCTATATACAGTATGAGCCTGCACATCGCTTCCTATATACAGTATGAGGCCGCATATAGCCTCCTACATACAGTATGAGGCCGCATATAGCATCCTATATACAGTATGAGGCCGCATATAGCCTCCTACATACAGTATGAGGCCGCATATAGCCTCCTATATACAGTATGAGCCTGCACATCGCTTCCCATATACAGTATGAGGCCACATATAGCCTCCTGAATACAGTATTTTCCTCCTATATACAGTATGAGGCTGCATTTACCCTTCTATACACAGTATGAGCCTGCACATCGCTTCCTATATACAGTATGAGGCCGCATATAGCCTCCTATATACAGTATGAGCCTGTACTTCGCTTCCAATATACAGTATGAGGCCGCATATACAGTGCCTACAAGTAGTATTCAACCCCCTGCAGATTTAGCAGGTTTACACATTCGGAATTAACTTGGCATTGTGACATTTGGACTGTAGATCAGCCTGGAAGTGTGAAATGCACTGCAGCAAAAAAGAATGTTATTTCTTTGTTTAATTTTTTTTTAAATTGTGAAAAGTTTATTTAGAGGGTCATTTATTATTCAACCCCTCAAACCACCAGAATTCTGTTTGGTTCCCCTAAAGTATTAAGAAGTATTTCAGGCACAAAGAACAATGAGCTTCACATGTTTGGATTAATTATCTCTTTTTCCAGCCTTTTCTGACTATTTAAGACCCTCCCCAAACTTGTGAACAGCACTCATACATGGTCAACATGGGAAAGACAAAGGAGCATTCCAAGGCCATCAGAGACAAGATCGTGGAGGGTCACAAGGCTGGCAAGGGGTACAAAACCCTTTCCAAGGAGTTGGGCCTACCTGTCTCCACTGTTGGGAGCATCATCCGGAAGTGGAAGGCTTATGGAACTACTGTTAGCCTTCCACGGCCTGGACAGCCTTTGAAAGTTTCCTCCCGTGTCGAGGCCAGGCTTGTCCGAAGAGTCAAGGCTAACCCAAGGACAACAAGGAAGGAGCTCCAGGAAGATCTCATGGCAGTGGGGACATTGGTTTCAGTCAATACCATAAGTAACGTACTCCACCACAATGGTCTCCGTTCCAGACGAGCCCGTAAGGTACCTTTACTTTCAAAGCGTCATGTCAAGGCTCGTCTACAGTTTGCTCATGATCACTTGGAGGACTCTGAGACAGACTGGTTCAAGGTTCTCTGGTCTGATGAGACCAAGATCGAGATCTTTGGTGCCAACCACACACGTGACGTTTGGAGACTGGATACGACCCCAAGAATACCATCCCTACAGTCAAGCATAGTGGTGGCAGCATCATGCTGTGGGGCTGTTTCTCAGCCAAGGGGCCTGGCCATCTGGTCCGCATCCATGGGAAGATGGATAGCACAGCCTACCTGGAGATTTTGGCCAAGAACCTCCGCTCCTCCATCAAGGATCTTAAGATGGGTCGTCATTTCATCTTCCAACAAGACAACGACCCAAAGCACACAGCCAAGAAAACCAAGGCCTGGTTCAAGAGGCAAAAAAATCAAGGTGCTGGAGTGGCCTAGTCAGTCTCCTGACCTTAACCCAATTGAAAACTTGTGGAAGGAGCTCAAGATTAAAGTCCACATGAGACACCCAAAGAACCTAGATAACTTGGAGAAGATCTGCATGGAGGAGTGGGCCAAGATAACTCCAGAGACCTGTGCCGGCCTGATCAGGTCTTATAAAAGACGATTATTAGCTGTAATTGCAAACAAGGGTTATTCCACAAAATATTAAACCTAGGGGTTGAATAATAATTGACCCACACTTGTATGTTTAAAATTTATTAAAATTTAACTGAGCAACATAACTTTTTGGTTTGTAAGATTTATGCATCTGTTAATAAATCCTGCTCTTGTGTGAAGTTTGAAGGCTCTAACATATTTGCATCTTATCAAACCTGCTAAATCTGCAGGGGGTTGAATACTACTTGTAGGCACTGTAGCCTCCTATATACAGTATGAGCACCCACATATAGCCTCCTGAATTCAGTGTTTACCTCCTATATACAGTATGAGCCTGCACATAGCCTCCTATATACAGTAGCAAAAAAAAATGATTGAATGAGAGTAATGGTTTTGGGTCCTTTCTGTAAAAATCGTATGGGTATCTTTTTAGTCTTGGTTTTAGTTTTCTGTTTTTAATTAATTTTTCCTGTGCTTATACTCCAGTTCTCTATCTTCGCATCGCAATATATGATCTGGCATGGAATTCATTGTTGAGGGCATTTCAAGATTTTATAAAGAAACACTCCTCTCACAAGAAATCTACGGCTCTTTTCGTACCCATTGGGTCTTCAATATTTCATATTATTTGTTCACATTTTTATTCATTTTTTCTTTTTTTATTTGTTTATTTCATTTACATTTTTATTTGTTTTATTTTTATATATATTTTTTTCACTCATTTTTTATTTTTTTCACAATTTTCTTTGTGTATTTGTGCTATGTATTATGCATTATACATAATTGTGTGTATAATTACTTTATGATATATGACATTTGATGTATGTATTGAATGCCATGTGTTATTTTTATATACATTTGTTTTTTAACAGAGACATGATATATAGTTGTTATAGTTATAAGATGCACATACACTTTCATATAGCCTGCATACACATTATGCTAATTGTTAAAAAAAAATTTATTGCGTGCATAATGTGCTTATAATTGACACATATATGTGTGTGCCTTTGCACTCTATGTCAGGCATATTCACTTTAATGGTTCATACACACCGCTATAATTATTTCAGCATCATTATGTTTTATCCCCTCACTTTCAACACTTGCTATCACTTTAAGTAGTGATTATTATTCTTCATAATTATTTTATTTTCTTGTCCTCACTTGAGCGCATGCCCAGTTCTGTCCTCCCTAGGAGCCGTCTGACGTGCTCAGTCTGGTATGTGGTTGTCTCTGGCTGTTTTGCAGCTTGAGCCGCTTTCATGCTGATGAGCGCTGATCATAGACTCCCTGTTCATAGTGGGGACTCAACAGCGCATGCGCCGATAATGCTGTGGACGTTTAGAACTGGTTACTATTAACGTCATTGTGGACACTACAGCGCAGGTCCTGAATTTTACAAGCTTTATTAGGGAGAGCGGTTTATTGGTTGACCGCACTATATAAACTAGATCCGGGGCACTTGTAAACCACGCCTCCTGAGGAAGCTGCGGTGTAACGCGCGTAGGGGCGGCAGGTTTTACAGCGACATACACTACACATGTAAGTTGTTACTTTCTAATGCAGTCCTTGTATCTTACTCTGGAATTTGTATAGACAGTTTTTACTCTGTGTACACTTAACGCCTACCAGGCTTATTTGATACAAGGCACTTATGCACTTTATATTCAGCAGTTTACTCTGGGCACTTATTGTATGCAAAACCATATCTGGGCATACATATTATGTAAATGGGGAGTTTGCGGTTTACTATGCATTCTATTTGTGAAAGGAAAGCAAAGAAACTACATGTTTTATACAGATAAAAACTTTATTAACTGTCAAGGTGCTGGTTTACTTATATTGTGTTTATGTCTGCTGTAACTTGCATTTAGCATTTATGCTCTGTTAATTATTCTAAATAAATTATTTAGCTTGAAAAACTCCAATTTTGATCTCTTGTGATGCTTAATAGCTCATTTATGAGATTTTTTTTGCTACTATATTTCCAGTGAGTTGAGCCTTTGAAGAATTTTTTCCAGTATTTGGGATATATTTGTACTTTATCCTATATACAGTATGAGCCTGTACATCGATTCCTATATGCAGTATGAGGCTGCATATAGCCTCCTATATACAGTATGAGCCCACATAGCCTCCTGTATACAGTATGAGGCCGTATATAGTCTCCTATATACAGTATGAGCCTGCACATTGCTTCTATATACAATATGAGCCCACATAGCCTCCTATATATAGTATGAGCCTGCACATCGCTTCCTATATACAGTTTGAGGCCACATATAGCCTGCTATGTACGGTATGAGCCTGCACATCACTTCTTATATACTGCATGAGGCCGTATATAGCCTCCTATATACAGTATGAGCACCCACATATAGCCTCCTGAATACAGTTTTTGCCTCCTATATACAGTATGAGCCTGCACATTGCTTCGTATATACAGTATGAGCCAGCACATAGCCTCCTATATACAGTATGAGCCTGTACATCACTTCCTATATACAGTATGAGGCCGCATATAGCTTCCTATATACAGTATGAGCACCCACATATAGCCTCCTGTATACAGTATGATGCTGCATATAGCCTTCAATATGCAGTATGAGGCCGCATATAGCCTCCTATGTACAGTATGAGCCTGTACTTCGCTTCCTATATACAGTATGAGGCAGCATATAGCCTCCTATATACAGTTTGAGCACCCACATATAGCCACCTGAATGCAGTGTTTACCTCCTATATACAGTATGAGCCTGCACATCGCTTCCTATATACAGTATGAGGCTGCATATAGCCTCCTATATGCAGTATGAGCCCACATAGCCTCCTGTATACGGTATGAGGCCGCATATAGCCTTCTATACACAGTATGAGGCCGCATATAGTCTCCTATATACAGTATGAACCTGCACATTGCTTCCTATATACAATATGAGCCCACATAGCCTCCTATGTATGGTATGAGCCTGCACATAACTTCCTATATACAGTATGAGGCCGCATATAGCCTCCTATATACAGTATGAGCACCCACATATAGCCTCCTGAATACAGTTTTTGCCTCCTATATACAGTATGAGCCTGCACATTGCTTCCTATATACAGTATGAGCCTGTACATCACTTCCTATATACAGTATGAGGCCGCATATAGTCTCCTATATACAGTATGAGCATCCACATATAGCCTTCTATGTACAGTATGAGCCTGTGCATTGCTTCCTATAAACAGTATGAGCATCCACATAGCCTCCTATGTACAGTATGAGCCTGCACATCGCTTCCTATAAACAGTATGAGCCTGCAAATCGCTTCCTATATACAGTATGAGCCCACATATAGCCTCCTGAATACAGTGTTTGCCTCCTATATACAGTGTGAGTCCCCATATAGCCTCCTATATACAGTATGAGCACTCACATATAGCCTCCTGAATACATTGTTTGCCACCATATTGCCTCCTATATACAGTGTGAGTCCCCATATAGCTCCTATATACAGTATGAGCCCCTATATAGCATCCCATATCTAACTGCATTTACATTGGTATCATTGATTTTCTATGAGACTGCTCTGTTCTCATATTGTGCATTTATGCATTTAGTAGGGCTTAATGGAATGATTGCGCTTGTTACACATCAACTCTAGATGCGCTCACTTATTAGACTTTGGTTGGGACAACTTTAAAATATAATAATGATAATGGTCCTGTCTAGTGACAAGTTTATTTTACAGGCTTCTGGAGAAAGGCACAATACCAGTCATTCAAGGGTTAATTCTTTGGAACACTGAGAGGGACTTTCTAGCCAATGAAACCACAGTATAAAACACCTGTGATAACTATGGCAACTGCGCTGATGTCATAAACACATGCATCTATGATGCAGGAGAAGATTCCAGAACCACAAGTCATTCAGCCGTAGACGGAGCCATACTTGATGTGTCTTGAGACCTGGAGCTTCATCACTCCACAATGGGAGGAAGGGGACCCCGCCTAGCCAGCCAGCCAGATCAGCCATAGCGCCTAGCCAGATCAATGGGGTGACAGATGTTGCAGCCATATCTCCCTCACGTCCGGTACTCGCCGCCTTCACTTTATGTGTTCAGCCTGGAGAGGTCGCATTAGGCTTCTCCAAAACAAATATGACAATGTACAAATTCAGGTACAATTTGCTGTTACATGTTGGCACTAACCTTCTAAGCCCAAGGGAAGGGCAGTCCTGCAGCCATGGTTCCCTAGAGGTTTCCACCACAGGGGGTTTTTCATCTCCTGAGTGCTGAAGGACGATTCTTCGTGAGTCGGGGGTTCTGCCATTTTCAGTGTCTCTTTCATAGTAATTGGCGGATTCTAAATTTAAGACACTGAAAGAAATAATAATGATGAGATTTGGAATAAAATTCGGTCAATTTAACACCCAATAAAAGTGTTTTGTGTGTTTCTTTCACAATCTTCGGTTGGTGAGATTTTGTTGGGGATCAGGATCCAGCATCTATGATCAAGCCATGAAGCCAGATATGAAGTCAGAGCAATTTAACCCTGCGCTGGAAGACAGGACGGAGCAGAGATGACAAAGTGTGACTGCACAATTAGCACAAGTTCACACTCTTCCTCCCATTCAGATACACGAGGGGATTCAGGGCCGAGTTAGGACTAAAAAGCAGCCCTGGCACACAAAATTCACCAGCCCACATACAATAAGTGTCCTCAACCCAAATCGTAGAACACTGATAGGTCATGTAGGATTTTGCTTTATCCGTTACCAGGGCCGAAACAAAGTATTTTGGGTGCCCAAGGCAGATGAAGCCGAAGGCGCCCATTTTGCATTTCTACCCAGCTAATTCTTCCCTTTTCCTTTAGGTCTATGACATCATGTGATTAATAACTGATGAGCTGAATCCTTCTAAGTCAGGCCCATATACATTTGTATCTCATGAACCTACAACTCCCAGTATGTCCTTAACAATGGTAAGGAGATGCTGGGAGTTATCAGTCTTTATCAGACTGTGGACTATACAGGAACCATAGTACTGATGAGACGCAGTCAGTACCAATAGCTAAAAATGTACATCCTGGTACCTTATAGGTGACCTCTTCTCTGATTGAGTCTTTTCTTTCTCTTAGGCCTGTTTCACACTTCAGTTTTCTGGCGTTAGTCAAAATCCGCCAATGTGCAAAAACGGATCCGTTTCCGTTTTGTGGCAAACGGATGCAACTGGATCCGTTTTTTGTACGGATCCGCTTTAGACGCTAGTGCATGAAATTTAAAGTAAGGCCTGTTTCACGAGAGAGAGATTTAGCTGCCAGAATGGGATTTGGGGTTAAATATCATGAAAGGACATTCATTCGGGCATGCTCAGTATAAAAAGGAGGATCCGATGGCGGATTCCGTCAATTAACGGTTGGCAACGGATCCACCGCCTTTTCTCATCCACATCTCGCTTCTTAAGGCCCCTTTCACACTCCAGTCTTTTGCAATCAGTCACAATCCGTCAAAGTGTTCAGATCCGTCAAGTGGACGGATCCTGCGTATATTGCAAAAAACTGATGCACTGGACCCGTTTTTATGACTGATCCGTTGTATCAGCCTTGCTGTAGGAATTAAAGAAACAGAATTCTGGAGCGAGAGAGAGAGAGAAGGATTTTGTGCCAGAATAGAAAAAGCAGCCGCAGGGGTTAAAATAAAGGAAGAAAAATGATTCCGGGCATGCTCAGTTTTAAAAGACGGAATCCGTCGCTATCCGACTTTTCGACGTACACAAAAAACGTTCATCTGTCCCTTGTCTCCGGCCGACGGACAGAGATTTTCTGACGGATCCGTTGGACGACGGATGAAATGTGTGGCCATCCGTCACAATCTGTCACTAACACAAGTCTATGAGAAAAAAACGGATCCAGCATGAAAAAATGATGGAAAGCCAAAATTATAAATATATATATTGTATACCAAATTATAATGTGATGACAAAAAAATCTGAATAATAAATATATCAATACATCTTGCCAAAATTAGTATAATATAAACACAAAAAATAGAATAAAAAATATATATCAAAAAGTGCTAAGTGCTAAAATATAAAATCTGAAGACATACAATAAATAGATCAATACAACTTGCCAAAATTTGTATAATATCAGCACCAGAAAAAAAATAAATAAAAAATATGTAAAAAAAATGCTAAGTGCTAAAATATATCGCTCAAAAAACTTTTCTAAACATTTTTTTCGCTCAAAAAACTTTTTTCTATTAATAATGTGTAAGTTAAATATATAGTGTAGACAATAATATTGTGAAAAGTACTACCATAATATTCTAAAAATTGCACTAAAAAGTGCTATAGTGCTGTAAAACAAAAATTGTGCAAAAGTGAAAAGTATTGCAAGATATAGAATTAAATCCACTGTAAATGATTCAGTACTATAAAGTGCTGGAGGACAAAACATTCAATGCACATTGAAAATAAATGAATATACAAGTGTAACCAAGAAATAATGTTCTACAAAAAGTACTGCAATGCTATAGATGAATTGCAGAGTACTGCAAAATATGAGGGATAAATACAAATGAAAGTTAACGTATACTAAAATATGCCAAGATATAAATTACTATAATATGACCCAGTAATATAAGGTGCTATAGTGCTACACCGCCATACACATTAAGTTTGGAGCTGTGACCAAGCTCACCCCAGCGAAGAGCGCTTGACACTGGACGCCAGAGTCCATGGCTGCACGGCTACAACAGTCCCAGCAGCCAAATCCGGAGGGCAGGCAAATGCCGGCCTCCTGACCCCATCACACACCTGAACGCACAGCAGCATACCAGAGCCAGAGCCACCACGAAGGAGTGACACCTGTGAAAGGCTCAAGCTGCCTGCCATACAGGCAAGGACTAAAGAACCGTAAGGAACAGTGGACTGAGCATAGCTTTAGACCTCATGGGACAGCGTAGAAAGGAGGCCTCCAACCCATCTGGCTTAGTGGATCCTAAATTGCTTCCAGGCTGGCTGGATCTCCATTACCATCTGTACTCATTGCCCTGGTTTGCAACTCAAAATGTGAGTAAAAGTGTAAAGACTGCATCCCGCTGTGTTCTCCTGTTTACTTGCTGCGTCACCTCAACCCTGCATTACATCCATCATCACCATCTTTTATAATATAATTGCCCTGGGACTTAGCTCTACCTGTGGAGAGCTGTACCAACTCTGCTGCATCACCATCAGCCTCAGCGGTTACCACAGCCTCAGCCTTAGCGAATACCACAGGTGGCGTCACAAACTATATCTTATATAGGGTCCAGGATCCAGCAGGATGATGAGGAGCTCTCCTAGCCAGCGTCCTCTCCCGTTCACGGCATAGCCACCCCCCACCTTGAGATTGTTGATATCTTTCAACAATTTTGGTTCTCAAGTCCTCACAGTTCTCATCTTCTCTTTATGTCCTCCATGCTTAGTGTGGCACAGAGACATACATTGCAAAGATTGAGTCAACTTCTCCCCTTTTTATCTGGTGTCAGGTGTTATTTTCATATTGCCCCCAATTGGTTTTAAATTCTGCCTGGAATCTGCCTTAAAAAGAGCCTCAAAACCACTGCAAAAAGTGAATATAATCCACAGCAATACTACACAATGATCCCCCACTTATCGCGGGCATTACATTCTAAACCTCCAACACGATAGTTGAAAATCCGCCAAGTAAGAAACTTACATTTATTTTAGCATTTATATATTTTAAGGATTTACAAACTCCTCCCACACACTTATTTACCATTACCAGTCCCTTATTAGTCGGCCCCAGTTCCTTATTAACCTTTTGTACCTTTTTATAAACACTACTTATGTTCTTAAACAAATTCTACATGATGAAGATGATGAATTAGCTGTGTAGTACTGATGATTGAAGGTGATGAAAATGGGATGAATGTACAGTACTGTACTGCACAGCATGGAAGAGCATTACAGCTCTCCTATTGACACCACTTCATCAGGAGCTTCTTCAGGTGTGGCAGTAGTATCTTCAGCCTCATCCGTAACTTTTACTACCACTAAATGCGTAACCAACCTCTTGTTCGAGTGATGAACATAGTCATGGAGAGATGCTGGTTCTGCTTCTTATGAACCATACGGAGGTCCTATTCCTCAACCAATCGATGAAGTACATTGCCCATTATGACCATGACTACAAGTCGATCAAGTGTTAGGCCAACCTCCTCCTCTTCTTAAACCCGTTGTTCAAACTGTTCCTCATCCTCTTCTTCACTTGGTGAAGGGTGTTTCCGTCTTCAGTAGTCATGTCACTGAAGCCCTCTCCTCCCTGTATTTTCACCAGCTTCACAGCCTAATCCACCGTAGAGTGATACATTTCATCAAGAGAAAGTCTGACACATCATTTTCTTTATGGTTTTTTGAACATTTTTTCAATATATTTTTTGTTTTTAAATATTTGATAGACTCTAAAAAAAAACAAGAAGTGGGAGAAAAGGTAGTCACTTATTAATTAGACAAATAGAAGAATATTTACCGTATACACTCGTGTATAAGCCGAGTTTTTCAGCACTTTTTGTGCTGAAAACACCCCCCTTGGCTTATACACGAGTCACGGTCCCAGAAAGCCGGCAGAGGAGGGGAGCAGCAGGTTACAGAGGCCACTAGCTTCCAGCACACCATACTCACATGCCTGCACGCCTCTCCGCTCCCTTAGGCATGGAGCGCATATTCATTACCTTAATGAGCAGTTCCACGTGATCACTCGACAGGAAGAGCTGCAGGCTCCGGCAGCCAGAACGAGCTGCAAAGCCACCAGGTAGGTAAAAAGGATGGTTTTACCAGTTAAAGGGCGTGCTGGGTCTGCTGGACAATTGTTTCTCTAAGGATCATTGTGGATACAGGGACCTCATTGCCTATTGATCAGGCACCAGGAAGCCCTGGATGAGATTTGGTGTTTCCGCTGTGGAGTCTCTGATACTTGCCTGGAGTTCATCCTGAGCCATCTGATTCATGAATACAATGCCAGTCCTGTAGTGAACATTGGCACCGATGTATAATGAAGCTCTGCAGATTCCCGAGGGCTGGTTAACTCTTCAGCCACTGCACAGGTCTCTGCTGATGTCAGGGGGTGGTCTCACGGGCCCCCTGACTATTGTGCTCAGTGTTATAATTGTGTCCCCTTTATGTTGAAGGCTGGTCCTGGCCTATGAATAGCTGATAACAGGGACCCATAGATGCAGTACTGGAGTAGCGTGGGGGGGCGGTCCTCCTCAGGCGGCACGTGTGTGGGGGCAGCAAGGCAGCTCATCGGCTGCTTTTAGTTAAGGCCCCAGCAGCCGTGTTGCTATGGTAACACTGTAGGACTACATTACCCGTCATGCCTCGGGCGTGCATTCCTGGTATGACCCCGCTGCAGCGCTGTAGATTGGCAGTCACATGACCGTGGGATCTGCCGAGGCTCCGGCTGTCACATGCCCAAACAGCGAGCGGAGCGGCCGCACAGCACGGAGCATGGCCAATGTGGCCAACAGGGTGTCGTGGTCTGGCCGGGATCAGCTGGAGGAGGCCGGGGAGAGCACGCCGCTGCTGAACGGAGCCGGCAACCGGCAGGTGAGGGTGGGAGGAGGGATACTGGGAATTGGGGGGCTGTGCAGATAGGTGACCATGGCGAGGCTGTGCAGGGGAGGACATGGGGGGCTCTGTAGGGAGAGGACATGGGGGCTCTGTAGGGAGAGGACATGGGGGGGCTCTGTAGGGGAGGACATGGGGGGGCTGTGCAGGGGAGGACATGGGAGTTCTGTAGGGGAGGACATGGGGGGGCTCTGTAGGGGAGGACATGGGGGGCTCTGTAGGGGAGGACATGGGCTGTGCAGGGGAGGACATGGGGGGCTGTGCATGGGAGGACATGGGGGCTGTGTATGGGAGAACATGGGGGCTCTGTAGGAGGGACATGGGGGGGCTGTGCAGGGGGGGTACATGGGGAGGCTGTGTAGGGGAGGACATGGGAGGCTGTGCTGGGGGGTACACGGGGGGGCTGTGCAAGGGGAGAACATGAGGGCTCTGTAGGGAGTGTACTGTGGGTCTGTGTAGGGGAGGACACGTTGGTCTCCTTACACTGTTTTATGGTGCGGCTCTATGCAGGGCAGTGGTGGAGGTTCAGTAGGGTCATCAAGCTAATACATACATATATATATATATATATATATATATATAGAGAACTGCAAGAAGATGAAGTCTAGAAATGTAGAAATAATAACAGCAGAGTTAGTAGTAGACTCAAAATTAGATCTTTGAGTGTAGTGTGGGCTCTTCGGATGCTTCTGGAATATCAACGACCAAAGGGGCGGCAAATTTTTCGACCGCCCCGGGCACCACAAACAGTTGCTATGCCACTGAGCTGCAGGAATGTATAATGTGTATAATGTGCACAGTAATGAATGTTCTAAATATTCACTGTCATTACCAAGAATTATCCGTGTTATATGGCCGGAACAAGATGCAGTGCCACCGACGGCGCGCAGGCAGGTAAATAGGATGTTTTTTTTCTTAACAGGAATCATACATACAAAGATAGGGGATAAGGAGCCATGCATACAATGACAGGGACGGGGGAACCATGCATACCACGGTAGGGATGAGTGGTCAATGCACACCCGGCTTATACTCAAGTCAATAAGTTTACCCAGTTTTTTGTGGCAAAAGTAGGTGCCTCGGCTTATACTCGGGTCGGCTTATACTTGAGTATATACGGTAATAGGTAAAACCTGACAAGTAGAGTTGAGCGAAACAGGTCGAAAAATTTCAAAAGTCGCCGACTTTTGGCAAAGTCGGGTTTCATGAAACGAAACCCGACCCTAGTATGAGGTCGGCCACGAGGTCGGCGACTTACACGCCAAAGTCGCGTTTCAAAAGTTTGTTTTGCGCTCTTTTTCAGCCAATCAGGATCCACGGACACTGTGGGCAACGAGATGACATAGGCAGGGGTCACCACCATCTTTCAGAAGGGCATGCAAGTGATTGGCTTGCTTTTTGGGCGTCACAGGAGGTATAAAAGGGCATGCACGCCGACCGCCATCTTACTTCTGCCGATCTTAGCATAGGGAGAGGTTGCTGCTGCTGATTCTGTAGGGAGAGCGTTAGGCAGGGAAGAAGAAAAAAATACTGCTTCTGCTGCTAGCGGTTTTGCCTGTACAACATACCAGTCACTGTGTGTGCAGTGCAAGGGGAGGCTATATTGTGGTAGATCAGCGGTGTTGGTTGTTAGGCTGCCTTCTAAGGCTTCCTGACAGCTGCATTGCTGTTTACCCACTGCTCTGCAAACTGCTTTTTTAAAAGCAATCCCAATTTTTTTTTTTTGTCCTGCTGAGGTACTGAGCTGCAAACTGCTTTTTTAAAAGCAATCCCAATTTTTTTTTTGTCCTGCTGAGGTACTGAGCGTGCATTTTTTCACACCATACAGCGGTGTACGCTCCTCACACAGTACCGTGTAACGGCTGTTATCACAGCCACAGTGAAGCTATCTGTGTGTCACTCTGTGAGAATAAGTCGAGGACATGTTCCGTTCTTACAGACCTGCACCTACTAGTTTTGTCTAGCTTTCAAACAGTTAAATATATTTGCTGTTTGATCACATTCAAAACTATAGAGAGACAGTGTGTGTCAGTCGGTATACGTAAAAAACACGGAGCTTGACAATTTTACGTACACCGGACAGCCGTGTACGTGCACGCTCCTCTCAGTACCGTGTAACGGCTGTTATCACGGCCACAGTGAAGCTATCTGTGTGTCACTGTGGAAGGATAAGTGGAGGACTTGTTCCGTTCTTACAGACCTACACTCTAGGGAGATTCCTATTCTGCCCAATTCTACATACACCTTGTAGTTTGTGATACACTAGCCAATTTCTGCCTGTGACATAGCGCTCTGATATTCAGTGGGCCTCACACAATCCAAAAGTGTCCCGTGTCCACTAGTGTGTGCAGAAATTCAAAATCTCTGTGATCCTGTAGTCACTTTTTTCACACCTGTGCCATCGAGCCTGTGACATAGTGCTCTGATATTCAGTGGGCCTCACACAATCCATAAGTGTCCAGTGTCCACAAGTGTGTGCAGAAATTCAAAATCTCTGTGATCCTGTAGTCACTTTTTTCACACCTGTGCCATCGAGCCTGTGACATAGTGCTCTGATATTCAGTGGGCCTCACACAATCCATAAGTGTCCAGTGTCCACAAGTGTGTGCAGAAATTCAAAATCTCTGTGATCCTGTAGTCACTTTTTTCACACCTGTGCCATCGAGCCTGTGACATAGAGCTCTGATATTCAGTGGGCCTCACACAATCCAAAAGTGTCCAGTGTCCACTAGTGTGTGCAGAAATTCAAAGTCTCCACTGTCCTATAGACACCTTGTACCTTGTTTTACATTACTATATAGTTTGTTGGATTTTGTCTACATTTCTACAAAAAATGAGGAAGGCTGGTGGAAGAGGCCGTGGAATTGGGCGGGGGTTGGCAGCTGGTAATGATAGTGTTGGTGGTGGATCTGATGGTAGTGGCAAGAGCAAAATATGACCGAATGCAGGAGGTGTTGAGCCTGCGTCATCGTCTGGCTCCACAAGGCCTCGAAGGCTTAGTATTCTAGGACTTGGCAAACCGCTTTTAAAGCCAGAGCTGCAGCAAAAAGTTTTGTCTTACATTGCTGACTCAGCCTCCAGCTCTATCGCCTCCTCTTCTTCAGTTGTAAAAAGTAAAAGCACTGAGTCGTCATTGGAGGCTCATGTTCATGAACCACACCTTTCCTTGTGTCCTTCACCCCAACCAAGATTGAAGGATGACGCTGGCCATACTACTGATTACTCCATGGAGCTGTTTTCACATACCATGCCTGGATTATCAAGTGAAATGGTGAATTACCCAGGCCAAGATGAATCTGACATGGAGTGCACTGATGCACAGCTGCTGATAGATGATTCTGCTGGTACATTCACTCAGAGAACTATTGTCCTCGCAGTGTACAGAGCCAGATTCTGACCCTGATGAGACTCAGGTGCCCCTTCCCGCACACTATACCACCATACACGGTGACACAGAGGAAGGTGCATATGACATTGAAGAGGAGGTGATGGATGACCCAGTTGGTGACCCAGATTGGCATCCATTGGGGGAAGAGGGTGCTGCTTCCAATAGCTCAGATGAGGAGCATCCACAGCATACATCGACATCGCAACAGCTGTTATCTGGCAGGCCCGGAGCACTCCAAAGACAGGTTCCAAAAATCAAAAGAGTTGCTGGACAGCTTGTCCAGAGGGTCAAAAGATCACAGCATGCTTGGCCGCAAAATGTCTGCCAAAGTAGGAAGAGTGCAGTGTGGCACTTTTTTGAACAAAATCCTCATGATCAGGCCAAGGTTATCTGTAAGAAGTGCGCAAAGACCTTTAGCCGAGGGAAAAATCTGAAAAATTTGAATACCAGTTGCATGCTTAGACATTTAACCACCATGCACTTGCAAGCGTGGACACAACACCAAACCTCAAGTGCCACATGTGCAACTGATCACAAAGAAGGTAGTCAGCAACGCTACATTGTTTCCCCCACTGTAAGCCCACCGGTTAGCACAGCAGCAAATGTTGAGGTGTCGTTGCAAGGCCACAGCAGTCAGGGAATCCCACTGTTATATCAACGAAAGACTGATTCTAGGCCATCAGAAAGAACACAAACTCCATCACCATCATCAACCCTCTCAGTCCGCCCTGTCCACCGCTACGTCCACCATATGCAGCTCTCAAGTCCAGCTCACCCTCCCAGACACTGAGTAGGTCAAGAAAGTACTCTCATCCGTGTACACTGGGTTTGAACGCCAACATTGCCAAACTAATCTCGTTTGAGATGATGCCCTATCGGTTGGTGGAAAGCGCAGCTTTCCGCGAACTCATGGCCTATGCAGTACCACGCTATGACCTACCCAGTCGCCACTTCTCTCGCAAAGCCATCCCAGCCCTCCACCATCATGTGAAAGACCGCATTGTCCATGCACTCAAGCAGTCAGTGAGTGGAAAGGTGCACCTCACAACTGATGCATGGTCCAGTCGGCATGGCCAGGGCCGTTACGTGTCCATCACTGCGCACTGGGTTAATGTGGTGGATGCAGGGTCCACAGGGGACAGCGGTGGTGGGACAGTGCTGCCTAGCCCACGGTATAGGAAACAGTTGGCTGTAGGCGTTCGACCCTCCTCCTCCTCCAGAAGCGAAAGCTCGTCCACAGAGCGCAGTCGTACGAGCACTCCATCTGCAGCTGCCACTGTTGCACACGAGGTGTCCCCCTATCGAGCAGCTAGTGGAAAGCGTCAGCAGGCTGTGATGCAGATGATGTGTTTGGGCGACAGACACACCGCTGAGGTGCTGGCCGAGTACTTTCAGCGACAAGCTGAGTCATGGCTGGGCAGTGTACATCTTGAGGCAGGCAAGGTAGTTAGTGATAACGGCCGCATTTTGTGGCAGCCATAGCCCTTTCAAAACTCAGCCACATACCTTGCTTGGCTCACACCTTGAACCTGGTGGTGCAGTGCTTCCTCAAAAATTATCCGGAGTTAACAGCCCTGCTCCAGAAGGTGCGAAGACTGTGCGCGCACATCCGCCGGTCGCCTGTACACTCCATTCGTATGCAGAAGCTGCAGCGATTGCTCCACCTTCCCAACCACCGCCTCATTATCGACATTGCAACAAGGTGGAACTCCACCCTGCACATGGTTGAGCGGCTGTGCGAGCAGAGGCAGGCCATAATGCATTTGTGGGAGGATACACGGCCAGGCACTTTGAGAGCAGACATGGAGTTGACAGGTGTGCAGTGGTCGAAGCTGAAAGACCTCTGTAAAGTCCTTCAGTGTTTTGAGGAATGCACACGGCTGGTAAGCGCACACGACGCCATCCTAAGCATGAGCATCCCACTTATGCGTCTGCTCATGCAAACTTTGACGCACCTTAAGGAGCAGGCGTCTGCAGCCAATGTTGACGAGGAGGGAATCCTTGATGACATTCAGCCATTGTCTGCTCAGGGAACTCTCCTGGACGAGGTGGAGGAAGAAGAGGAGGAGGAGGATAATGATGGGGATGATTACTTAGGGGAGGAGGATGCATCTCGTGGGGCAAGTGAAAATGTTGGCGTGGCAAGGTCTGGTACAGGGTTTGTGCGTGACTGGAGGGATGTGGATTTGCCAGAAAGTGCTCTTCCAACCAGCACTCGCAGTGCATCATTGACACCGGGAACATTGGCCCACATGTCAGATTATGCCTTGCAGATCCTAAAAAGGGACCCCCGCATTGCCAAAATGATGAACGATGACGACTACTGGTTGGCCAGCATCCTGGATCCACGCTATAAAGGCAAATTACAAAACATCATGCCACAGGAGAACCTTGACCTAATATTGGCTAATAAACAAGCAACTCTGGTAAATCGGTTGCTTGAGGCATTCCCAGCACACAGCAGCGGTGATGGTTCTCACACGAGCCGTACGGGCTGGGGGCAGCTTGGCAGAGGTGTTCGTGATGCACACAGCAGAAGTGGCGTTGGAGACAGGGGTTTCATGACAATGTTGTGGACTGATTTTTCAAGTACCGCTCACACAACTGGTAATACTGCATCGATGAAAAGTGACAGGAGACAGCAGTTGTCAACTATGGTTACAAACTACTTTTCCTCCCATATCGATGTTCTCCCACACAGGTCATTCCCCTTTGACTATTGGGCCGCTAAACTGGACACCTGGCCTGAATTGGCACAATATGCCTTACAGGAGCTCGCTTGCCCAGCTGCAAGTGTGCTATCGGAAAGAGTCTTCAGTGCAGCTGGATCAATCCTGACAGAAAAAAGGACCCGTCTGTCAACCCAAAATGTGGATGATCTAACCTTCATTAAAATGAACCATGCATGGGTTTCCAAGGATTTTGTCCCACCTTCCCCTGATGACACATAGGGTGACAGAAAAATGGCTTGCTTTGGTCCACCTCTTCCTGGGACTTGACCTATTTCGCCTTTTGCATCAGCTGAATGTCCAACATCAACATATGCCACTTTCAAAAACTCCCTAACTGTGCTGCCTCCCCCCCCATGGCCGTGGTCACCACCTAGCGCATGACACCGTGCGAGTGCCGTTGCCCTGGACAGGTGGGTAGGCCGACTCTTGGGCGCGGGCACTGGCACAGGGTCCCTCATAGTGCAATCAAGTGTCTCTGACGGTGGTGGTGCACACCCGCCGTCAGACACACCGCCGTACTATGAAGGGCCCAGTGCCAGTACCGACGACCACGAGTGGTCCCCCCTTGCTTGGGCAGGGCCCCAGCATTTGCAATATTTACCTGTGTGTACGCTGTGTAGTCTGGGCCGTCAAATCCATACTGTGCCTGACACCGTCTGAGCCTGCCTCCTGATGTATAGACATATATTTTGAATGTGTACGCTATCCATACATGTTATCCGGGGATACGGTACCCTTTCTCACCTTTGTGCAAACACGTGCAAGCCATACTGGGCCTAACACCGCCTGAGCCTGCCTCCTGATGTATAGACATATATTTTGAATGTGTACGCTATCCATACATGTTATCTGGGGATACAGTACCCTTTCTCACCTTTGTGCAATCACGTGCAAGCCATACTGGGCCTAACACCGTCTGAGCCTGCCTCCTGATGTATAGACATATATTTTAAAGTGTACGCTATCCATACATGTTATCTGGGGATACGGTACCCTTTCTCACCTTTGTGCAATCACGTGTAATCCATACTGGGCGTGAGAACGGCTGGCGAGCTGTTAAGCAAGCTACAGCACCTGTGGTTTGCACACGTAAGTTTTTCATTTTTTCAGGAATGACGGTTAGGCCTAATTCCGGAACTGCAGTTGACCTGCACTTACTGGGAAATCATTGTTCGCGGGTAATAATTGTAATCAGTGATCCCCATCACTAACGTTGTTCAGCGGATTATCTGCACCTGTAAGCGACAAACGCTGGCTTTTTCAGTGTAGCGCACATGCAGCCACGGACATGTAAGGGCATGACACACCAGTTATTGGCCAATCTCATGTGCCAGAGCCTCACGTGTCCCTCTAGTAAGCCGGACTCGGACCGCGGGGCATGACGGAGTCTCGTTCGTTAAAGGAATTAAGCTTGCAATGTGTGCATCTTTTCTGTAGCTGGCATGATTGAGGTTTCCCAGGTGGAGTCGAATTTAACCGTAGGCTCCACTCCTGGTGGTGCCCTTCTGGACATTCCTTTAAGGTTCAGCTTTGCAACCATACTGCCCACGTAAAACAAACACTTTGCCTTCATGAACGCTGTTTGGAGGGTCATGACTCGTGGGAATAACGCCGCCCAATCAGTTAACCTGCTAGAGAGATCGTTCGTTGCTCCCAAGCATGACATCACACTCCCTAGGAGGAAGGTAATGCCACTGTGGCGACCGTACTCCTGGGGGCGACACAAGTGCACTGATGCCCAGCCACTGCTCGATGAATCTGCTGGTATATTGACCCAGACCACTACATTCCCCTCGCACGCTACACGGCCTGAATCTGACCCTGATGAAACTCAGGTTACCCTTCCCATATACAGTTCCATCTTACACGGTGACAAAGAAAGCTGCAGATGAAAGTGCAGGTTCGGCCCACCCGCCATCAGACACACCACCGTACTATCAGGGGCCCTGTGCCAGTGCCGTCGCCAACGAGTGGGCCCCCCCTGCTTGCTCAGGATCACAGCACTTGCAAGGTTGAAATACTGTGCAGTGAGATGGAAGATGGGGACGACGAGGAGTCCAGACTAGTACAGGGATTCCCTAGCGAGGAGACTTATTTGATTGTTTTCAATGTTGGGACAGCAATTTTTGGGGAGCACTATACTCTGGAGAATGATAGATGGGGCCCACCATACACTGGAACATTCCAAAGGTGGACATCAGACACTGGAGCAGCATTTACAGGGCCCATTATACACTAGAGCATTAGAAATGGGGCCCATTATGTTTGGAGCATTATTTGGGCCCATAAGACAGTGGAGCTTCATCCATGGGGACCAACATATACTGTAGCATTATGTGGAGCTCATCATATACTGTTTCAAACATTATATGGGACCAATGATTCTGTATGGAGAAATAGATGGGCCTCGTCATGAGATGTAAAACGTGAAGTATTTTTCATTGTACTATACCGCTATTTCTCTGCCGTATCGGAGCATGATGAGTTGTGGTATGTGTTAAAGGGGCGCTCTTTCGCCCAGGGCACATGAAAACCTGGAGCCAGCCCTCCCCCCCACAACTGTAGCCAAATAACCCCCATTTTTCAGTGCGTAACTTGTATTATGAAGTTAATTAAGGTTGACAAGCTTAAGTAAGAAGAATTGATGCTTTTGGCATTCAAATGGGCACTGTAGGTGTGTTTCCTGTACTCCTCTCACTGCCGACTTTTATTCCCCATTGACTTACATTGGGTTTCGTGTTTCGGGACGACCCCGACTTTTCCCTATAATCGGCCGATCTTGCTCGATCCGACTTTTGGAAAAGTCGGGTTTCACGAAACGAAACTCGACCCTAAAAAACCAAAAGTCGCTCAACTCTACTGACAAGAATAAACAATAATTTGCAGTTAGCCCAATCGTGGGGATAAATAGCTGAGAAATAAATAGTGATTAGTATATCTTAATAAATATATTGCAATTCGCCCAGTACAAAGCTGTGAAAAAAAATGGTAGTTACTATTTCCATTAAGTATTGCACTCAAACAGTTGATTAACCAAGAGAGATGGCACGTACCCGAATAGAATTCTCCTAGAGGCTGCAAATAAGAGCGGCAGGAAGTAAAGGATTAATAGGTACATAGAACACACAATTGGGTGAAAATATTAAATGGTCATGAGCAATATGTCCCGGCATAAAGAGTGTGATTATATCCTTAGTCCATAGTTAATGCTTGGTATAAACCTGCATTCATAAAATAGTCCAATGTCTATAGCCATGGGGAGAGCTGCCCCGGCCGATGACGGATACACCAAGTACATTCTCCAATGAGTGGAGGGCTCGTGCCCTGTGAAATAGCGCGCTGAACAGTACATGGTGATTTCACCATATATAGTTGTATGTGAGTGTTGCTACTCACAATACCTCCAATGGTCTGCGTAGAATCCGGTGACTGCGTTCTGGCTGGTGCAGTAAAGGTCGGACCTGGGAGATGCGGCGATATGCCGAGGTGTAGTGTGAGACCAGCGCTCCTGCGCTCCAGCTGTCGGCAGGGATCCGGTCACTCTGGTCGATAGCTGCGTCCCGGCAGATGTGCAGTAGGAGCAGGACCTGTGTGACGCGGTGGATCACGTGGTGCCGCCTAACTGCTGCTAGATGGAGGTACGGGTGGCAAAAAGGGCCGAAACCAACGCGTTTCGGAAAACTCCGCTTCTTTCTTCAGGTCCGGGACATATTGCTTATGACCATTTAATATTTTCACCCAATTGTGTTCTATGTACATACTAACCCTTTACTTCTAGGAGAATTCTATTCGGGTACATGCCATCTCTCCTTGGTTAATCAACTGTTTGAGTGCAATACTTACTATTTCCATTAACTACCATTTTTTTCACAGCTTTGTACTGGGCGAGTTGCAATATATTCATTGCTAGGGTTCTAAAAGTTCAGGGGTCCAAGCCTCAAAGTGCATGTCTACCCATCTGACCCCCCTATAATCATCTAAAGAGCATCTATAGATATATAATTACAGTATACCACTGTTGCTAACCAAAAACATACAATGCAAAGACCAATATTATCAAAATTACTACTATAAAAGACCAAAACAATAAAACTACTCAATGTCCACCACCATCACCACTACTCAGCAAATACATAATATAATATAACCATTACCTTTACATAACAAAACACTATACAGAGACCAATGACACCACCATACACCTTCTACTACATAGACTGAAACAAATTTAGCGGTCACTAAATAAAAAAAATAGTCTACTAAAAAGAGCAATATTACCATCTTACTGTTATCATATATTGGTAGATACTAGTCCCGCAGAACATACACGTGAGTACAGTAGTTATATATAGAACCTTACAGCTGACAATCTTTCTGATTTGGGTCGCTCACTTTTCCTGTCTTTTTCATCAGGCCCAGACCTCCATTACCACTTCTCCAGCCACAAATCATCTGCACAGTTTACAACAAAAACACATTTGACATTTCACATTTCTACTGATGTCTCATTTATTCCCAACCTACAAAAACTCCCCACTCTGCTTACCTGAGGCATAGGATACTGACCCCAATATTTTAAAAAACTGTGCCATTACTATGATTACTCCCTCCCCCAAAAATTAGTGTCCCATAGAAAATATTAATACCCCCACTGTGCAAAGGCGTGTATGCTCCTTTAACCCCTTCCCGACCAATGACTCCACATAGGCATCATGAAAAGCTGTGCCAATCTGACCAGTGACGCCTATGTGGCGTCATGAATTAATTGCCCTCCTGCGGGTCGGGTGACTGACCTTTCAGTGACTCCACCCGACCCACACACAGGGGGCTTTGTTCTTCAACACAGGTGGGGTGGCTTCACCCCCACGTGTCTACAATCGCTCTGATTGGCTGTTAAATGTGAAACAGCCAAATCAGAGCGATAGTAATATTTCATCAATGAAATTTGATGAAATATTATAATCCCACCACGGCCGATGCTGCAGTAGCATCGGACATGGCTGGAGACACTAACCTGAACCCCCTCCCATACCGGCTGGGAAGGGCGATCTGCCGCCGCTGTCATCATCTGCCCCCCCTGCCTTGGAATTAGGGTTAAGATTAGGGTTAGATGTGTGTTGGGGTTAGGGTTAGGCTTGTTGTTAGGGTTATTGGTAGGGTTGGGGTTAGGGGTGTATCGGGGTTATGGTTAGGGATGTGTTAGGGTTAGGGTTGGAGTTAGAATTGAGGGGTTTCCACTGTTTATGCACATCAGGGGGTCTCCAAACGTGACATGGTGCCACTATTGATTCCAGCTTATTTTGCGTTCAAAAAGTCAAACGGTGCTCCCTCCCTTCCAAGCCCCGACGTGTGCCCAAACAGTTTTCCCCCCGCCACATATGGGGTACCAGTGTACTCAGGACAAACTGAACAACTTTTGGGGTCCAATTTCTCCTGTCACCCTTTGTGAAAATAAAAAATTGCCTACTAAATAATAATTTTTTGAGGGGAAATTTTTTTTTTATTTTCAGGGCTGTGTTATAAACTTCTGTGAAGCACCTGGGGGTTCAAAGTGCTCACTATAAATCTAGATAAGTTCCTTAGGGGGTCTAGTTTCCAAAATGGGGTCATTTGTTGGGGAGCTCCGAAGTTTAGGTGCACAGGGGCTCTCCAAACACAGCATGGTGTCCGCTAACGATTGGAGCCAATTTTCATTTCAAAAAGTCAAATGGTGCTCCTTCCCTTCTGTGCCCTGCCGTGCGCCCAAACAGTGGTTCCCCCCACATATGGGGTACGAGCGTACTCCGGACAAACTGGACAACAACTTTGTGGTCCAATTTCTCCTGTTAGCCATGTGAAAATAAAAAATAGCGTGCTAAAAAATCATTTTTGAGGAAAAAAAAATGATCTTTTATTTTCACTGCTCTGCGTTATAAACTTTTGTGGAGCATTTGGGGGTTCAAAGTGCTCACTACACATCTAGATAAGTTCCTTAAGGGGTCTAGTTTCCAAAATGGGGTTACTTGGGGGTTTTCACTGTTTAGGCACACGCGACATGGTGTCCGATAACGATTGGAGCTAATTTTCCATTCAAAGTCAAATGGCGCTCCTTCGCTTCCGGACCCTGCCATGCACCTAAACAGTGGTTTATGACCACATATGAGGTATCGGTGTACTCAGGAGAAATTGCTTAACAAATTTTAGGATCCAATTTATCCTGTTGCCCATGTGAAAATGAAAAAATAGGAGTGCTGGCGGTGCTCCTTTGCTTGAGGAGTGCTGGCGGTGCTCCTTTGCTTGAGGAGTGCTTGCGGTGCTCCTTTGCTTGAGGAGTGCTTGCGGTGCTCCTTTGCTTGAGGATTGCTGGCGGTGCTCCTTTGCTTGAGGAGTGCTGGCGGTGCTCCTTTGCTTGAGGAGTGCTGGCGGTGCTCCTTTGCTTGAGGAGTGCTGGCGGTGCTCCTTTGCTTGAGGAGTGCTGGCGGTGCTCCTTTGCTTGAGGAGTGCTGGCGGTGCTCCTTTGCTTGAGGAGTGCTGGCGGTGCTCCTTTGCTTGAGGAGTGCTGGCGGTGCTCCTTTGCTTGAGGAGTGCTGGCGGTGCTCCTTTGCTTGAGGAGTGCTGGCGGTGCTCCTTTGCTTGAGGAGTGCTGGCGGTGCTCCTTTGCTTGAGGAGTGCTGGCGGTGCTCCTTTGCTTGAGGAGTGCTGGCGGTGCTCCTTTGCATGAGGAGTGCTGGCGGTGCTCCTTTGCTTGAGGAGTGCTGGCGGTGCTCCTTTGCTTGAGGAGTGCTGGCGGTGCTCCTTTGCTTGAGGAGTGCTGGCGGTGCTCAGTTGCTTGAGGCGTGCTGGCGGTGCTCCGTTGCTTGAGGCGTGCTGGCGGTGCTCCGTTGCTTGAGGAGTGCTGGCGGTGCTCCGTTGCTGAGGAGTGCTGGCGGTGCTCCGTTGCTGAGGAGTGCTGGCGGTGCTCCGTTGCTGAGGAGTGCTGGCGGTGCTCCGTTGCTGAGGAGTGCTGGCGGTGCTCCGTTGCTGAGGAGTGCTGGCGGTGCTCCTTGCTGTTGACTGCTGATGTCGGTGGCCCAAGCAGGTTCTGTGGTGGTTTGGCTCCAAGCTGGTGGTGCTATGGCGGTGGTGGTGCTCCATACAGGAGCAGCGCTTGCCATAGTGGTGGTGGCGGAGGTGTGTCCTGCAGCACTCAGACTTGAGGTGGTGTAGTGATGTCCGGCTTCGCTGGGAATGCAGGTGGCCGTGCAGTGGTATGCAGCAGAAGTCGGTAGTGTGGTCAAGCGAGTCAGTGGTGGAACTGTTGGAAATGACACCACTGACTGCTGCACATACCGATTCTGCTGCATAGCCTGCAAGTAAGCAGTGTTGCAGGCCTGTAACACACTCAGCTGTTGCTCAGGACTAAGGTGTTCCGCCATGCCCTGTTCAATTTTACTGAAAAAATGGTGCGCTGGTGAGTTGAGGTCGACCTCCAGATGGTCAAGGCGCTGGTCGACAGAGTGGAAGCGGTGTTCCATGTGGTTAAAACCATGCTCCATCAGGAAAAAAACGCTTTCCGTTCTGGCGGCCAGCGCCCTGAAGCTGGCCTTAAAGGCCTCGCTCAAGTGCATGAACTCGGGCATGACATTACTGTCCAAGGCCCACTGCCGCTGGCGGGTAGTGCCCGCATAACCAGTGACAGAGACCTGGGACAGGGGAACACCTGATGGACCAGCTTTCTGGTCACCAGCTGTCTGTGTTGCTGACCTGCAAGATGCTTCCTGGCTGTCGGATGGCTGGGACGGGCCCGAGGTCGATCGATGAAGAAGCGCTCCCGGGACAGGGTTAGGTTGCAGGGTGCTGCTCCAAGTGCTGTGGAAAGAAAGGGAAAACTTTAGTATCATGCATTTACAAGAAGCATCACCTGTGGTATAGAAAAGCATATATTAAGCACAAACAAAAAAAAAAAACTTACGCTCTGATGGCAAGGACCGGTCTCAGGAAAGCCAACTCGTGATGGTAGCGGTACTTTCTTCTGCGCCTTGCCGCAGAACCACTCCGAACCGGTCCCTCAGCACGAACATCAGTGTTGAAGCGGTCCTTCATCGAGCGCCAACGTGTGCGGATTTTTTTCACTGTTGGTAAAAAAAAAAATAAATAAAAATGCACTAGTTTAACGTCATTCTCACCACACACCTCATTGAACTTTGAAAACAGTCTCTGCTGCAGCACCAATAAAATTCTAGACACAATGCAGTAACTGTTGAGACGGCGGACACTGTTATGTTTCCTGCTACAATATATGTATCAGCGAAAACAACAGTATCATCAGGAACAAGAGTGAAAACAGGATCAAGACAGCAGTTGAAAAATCAATCACAGTTCTCAACAAGGCATCGGTCCTTTTCATGCAAGAATATATCAAATCAATCACAGTTCTCAACAAGGCATTGGTAATATATCAAATCAATCACAGTTCTCAACAAGGCATTGGTGTGTTTAATGCAAGAATATATCTTGCAAAAAACACAGCACCGTCAGGTCCAAAAAACAATGCAGCAGCTGAAGACACAAATCAATCACAGTTCTCAACAAGGCATTGGTGCTTTTCATGAAAGAATATATCTTGCCAAAAAAATACCACCACCGTCAGTTTTACAAAACAATGCAGCAGTTGAAGACACAATTCAATCATAGTTCTCATCAAGGCATTGGTGCTTTTCATGCAAAAATATAACTTGCCAAAAAAATACCACCACCGTCAGGTCCACAAAACAATGCAGCAGTTGAAGACACAAATCAATCAAAGTTCTCAAGAAGGCTTTGGTGCTTTTCATGCAAGAATATATCTTGCCAAAAATACACCACCACCGTCAGGTCCACAAAACAATGGAGCAGTTCAAGTCACAAATCAATCACAGTTTTCCACCAGGCCTTGGTGTGTTTAATGCAAGAATATATCTTGCAAAATACACATCAGCACCAACAGGTCCAAAAATAAATGCTATATCACAGAGCATCTTTATACTTACTGAACACCCTTTTTGAAGCTGCAGAGGCGCTGTCCAAGCCATCCATCATCACTGCGGCCACCTCTTTCCAGAGCTCTGTCTTTGTACTGCTGGTCACGGCTGTCCCACAATGGGATGCGCTCCTCAACGAGGCGGATGAGGTGCTCGTTGTCTGTGTAGACTTCTTCGTTATTTCCCTCTACTCCTCTTTGGTCAGACCTCATCTGGAATATTGTGTCCAGTTTTGGGCACCACATTTTAAAAAAGACATCAACAAACTGGAGCAAGTTCAGAAAAGAGCGACCAGAATGGTGACCAGTCTGCAAACCCTGTCTTATGAGGAAAGGTTGCAGGATTTGGGAATGTTTAGTTTGCAAAAGAGAAGACTGAGAGGAGACTTAATAGCTGTCTACAAATATCTAAAGGGCTGTCACATTGTAGAAGGATCAACTTTATTCTCATTTGCACAAGGAAAGACTAGAAGCAATGGGATGAAACTGAATGGGAGGAGACACAGATTAGATATTAGAAAAAACTTTTTGACAGTTAGAGTGATCAATGAGTGGAACAGGCTGCCACGAGAAGTGGTGAGTTCTCCTTCAATGGAAGTCTTCAAACAGAGGCTGGACAGACATCTGACTGGGATGATTTAGCGAATCCTGCTTTGAGCAGGGGGTTGGACCAGATGGCCCAGGAGGTCCCTTCCAACTCTACGATTCTATGATTCTATGAGTCATCCCGCTGTGGAACCTAGAAAAAAAAATATAGAATGTTTAGAAGTTTGGAAAAGATACAAAAAGAAACAGAAAAGAAGCAAGAGAAAGAAAGACAGAAAAAAAAATATATATACTCACATTGCGTCTCCTCGCCACGACTTGACTACGCTGCTCCCGCTCAGAATCCTCAGACGGCTCCCGCTCAGACCGCTCCGACTGCTCCCGCTCAGACCTCTCCCGCACTCCATTTTCACTTCCCGTGTCCGATGTCTGTAAAGAAAGAAAAAATTAAAACACATTTCTAGAGGCAGCTATACTTATCAAAAGGCAGCAAGATTCTCACCTCACGATCAGCTTGGGCCAGTTCTTGCCGAGATGGCAAATAGACCGATCCGGAAGAAGACATGCTGAAAAGAAAACAAAAAATACATTGGTACATAATAAATTGTACAGGACACACAGACATCATTTTGGCTCCTGAAGCTTGAATCCACAGGTAGAAGGCTCTTGTAGAATGCTTGTCTGGTCTCTGCAAGGCATTATGTAGAGTAATTGTCTGACCCTGAAGACACATTCTTTTATGTACACTCCTCCAAAACAATGTTGCTTGTTTAGGGGGAGTTCTAGACAAGTGTCTAGACATTGTTTACTCAAATCGTGTGTGCGCACAAGGCGCTGACGTGCGCGGGGCCAAGCGCTCGTCAGCAACCACATAGACTGTAATGCTATTTTTGGGCGCACACGTGCGAGCGCGATTTTTTTAACGATGCCGCCGGAAAAAAAATGCAACATGTAGCGTACGTTATGTCTGGGCGCACACCTGTAAAATGCGCAGCGCACGCTAAACGCTGAAGAGCGCGTACATTCGCAAGACCCTGCGATCACCATGTTAAAGATAGGGGGACATTGCGCGTGCGCATGATGCGCTGCGCGATCAAACGCTAGTGTGAAACCAGCCTTACTATGTAGGTAAGGGAGCAGAACCAACCTTACGAGAGAGACATGGGAGCAGAACCAAGTTTACTACAGTGCTATGGGAGCATAACCGATCTTACTACAGAGATAAGGGAGCAGAACCGAGTTTACTACAGAGATAATGGAGCAGAACCAAGCTTAATATGTCTACTACACAGATATGGGAACAGAACCAAGCTTACGGCATGCATATGGTACAAGAATCTAGATTACTACATCAATACAGAACCAGAACCAAGCTTACTGCTTAGATATGGTACCATAACTGAGCTTACTGACAAACATACATATATCTCTAGAAACACTGAAAAGTAAACACACAGTACAGCAGGGACATTGCTAGGGTTCAAAAAGTTCAGGGGTCCAAGCCTCAAAATGCATGTCTACCCATCTGACCCCCCCTATAATCATCTAAAGAGCATCTATAGATATATAATTACAGTATACCACTGTTGCTAACCAAAAACATACAATGCAAAGACCAATATTATCAAAATTACTACTATAAAAGACCAAAACAATAAAACTACTCAATGTCCACCACCATCACCACTACTCAGCAAATACATAATATAATATAACCATTACCTTTACATAACAAAACACTATACAGAGACCAATGACACCACCATACACCTACTACTACATAGACTGAAACAAATTTAGCGGTCACTAAATAAAAAAATAGTCTACTAAAAAGAGCAATATTACCATCTTACTGTTATCGTATATTGGTAGATACTAGTCCCACAGAACATACACGTGAGTACAGTAGTTATATATAGAACCTTACAGCTGACAATCTTTCTGATTTGGGTCGCTCACTTTTCCTGTCTTTTTCATCAGGCCCAGACCTCCATTACCACTTCTCCAGCCACAACTCATCTGCACAGATTACAACAAAAACACATTTGACATCTCACATTTCTACTGATGTCTCATTTATTCTCAACCTACAAAAACTCCCCACTCTGCTTACCTGAGGCATAGGATACTGACCCCAATATTTTAAAAAACTGTGCCATTACTATGATTACTCCCTCCCCCAAAAATTAGTGTCCCATAGAAAATATTAATACCCCCACTGTGCAAAGGCGTGTATGCTCCTTTAACCCCTTCCCGACCAATGACTCCACATAGGCATCATGAAAAGCTGTGCCAATCTGACCAGTGACACCTATGTGGCGTCATGAATTAATTGCCCTCCTGCGGGTCAGGTGACTGACCTTTCAGTGACCCCACCCGACCCACACACACAGGGGGCTTTGTACTTCACCACAGGTGGGGTGGCTTCACCCCCACGCGTCTACAATCACTCTGATTGGCTGTTAAAAGTCAAACAGCCAAATCAGAGCGATAGTAATATTTCAGCAATGAAATATGATGAAATATTATAATCCCACCACGGCCGATGCTGCAGTAGCATCGGACATGGCTGGAGACACTAATCTGACCCCCCTCCCATACCGGCTAGCAAGGGCGATCGGCCCCCTGCCACTGAACGACAGCGGCGATCTGCCGCCACTGTCATCATCTGCTGCCCCTGCCTTGGAATTAGGGTTAAGATTAGGGTTAGGGGTGTGTTGGGGTTAGGGTTAGGCTTGTTGTTAGGGGTGTATCGGGGTTATGGTTAGGGATGTGTTAGGGTTGGAGTTAGAATTGAGGGGTTTCCACTGTTTATGCACATCAGGGGGTCTCCAAACGCGACATGGTGCCACTATTGATTCCAGCCTATTTTGCGTTCAAAAAGTCAAACGGTGCTCCCTCCCTTTCAAGCCCCGACGTGTGCCCAAACAGTTTCCCCCCCGCCACATATGGGGTACCAGCGTACTCAGGACAAACTGAACAACTTTTGGGGTCCAATTTCTCCTGTCACCCTTTGTGAAAATAAAAAATTGCCGACTAAAAAATAATTTTTTGAGGGAAAATTTTTTTTTTTTTTTTTTTCACGGCTGTGTTATAAACTTCTGTGAAGCACCTGGGGGTATAAAGTGCTCACTATGAATCTAGATAAGTTCCTTAGGGGGTCTAGTTTCCAAAATGGGGTCATTTGGGGAGCTCCGAAGTTTAGGCGCACATGGGCTCTCCAAACACGACATGGTGTCCGCTAACGATTGGAGCCAATTTTCATTTCAAAAAGTCAAATGGTGCTCCTTCCCTTCTGAGCCCTGCCGTGCGCCCAAACAGTGGTTCCCCCCACATATGGGGTACGAGCGTACGCCGGACAAACTGGACAACTTTTGTGGTCCAATTTCTCCTGTTAGCCATGTGAAAATAAAAAATAGCGTGCTAAAAAATCATTTTTGAGGAAAAAAAAATGATCTTTTATTTTCACTGCTCTGCGTTATAAACTTTTGTGGAGCATTTGGGGGTTCAAAGTGCTCACTACACATCTAGATAAGATCCTTAAGGGGTCTAGTTTCCAAAATGGGGTTACTTGGGGGTTTTTACTGTTTATGCACAGGGGCTCTCCAAACGCGACATGGTGTCCGATAACGATTGGAGCTAATTTTCCATTCAAAGTCAAATGGCGCTCCTTCGCTTCCGGACCCTGCCATGCGCCTAAACAGTGGTTTATGACCACATATGAGGTATCGGTATACTCAGGAGAAATTGCTTAACAAATTTTAGGATCCATTTTATCCTGTTGCCCATGTGAAAATGAAAAAATAGGCTAAAAGAAAATTCTTGTGAAAAAAAAGTACCTTTTTTATTTACTGATCAATTGTGAAGCACCTGGGGGTTCAAAGTGAGCACTCTGCATCTAGATAAGTTCCTTGGGGCGTCTAGTTTCCAAAATGGGGTCACTTGTGGGAGAGCTCCAATGTTTAAGCACACAGGGGCTCTCCAAACGCGACATGGCAACCGCTAAATATTCCAGCATATTTTCCTTTCAAAAAGTTTTCGAAGGGAGTGACAATAAAATCTCTTGAGGAGTAAGATCTGTTGGTGTCAAACCCATACAACGAAGTGAGCCATTAATATCTTTCCAGAAAGTTGAAATACCCGGGCAAAACCAGAAAATATGCACAAGAGATCCTATTGCACCAGAACATCTCCAACACAATGGTGTATTGCTTAAACCTAGGTGGACCAAGCGTTCCAGAGTTTTGTACCAGAATCTTGAATGCATTCTCCTGTAATAGAATACACCTGGAAAAACCGTGAGAGTTGGCAAGCACTTGACTCACTTCTTGGTGAGATAGGGTTATCTTTAGCTCCGATTCCCAAGAGGTTATATAAAGAGGCTCGAAGTTCTCTGGTGGCTTGATAAGATTAGCATATAGTTTAGACACTAGTTTGGAGATAGAATGGAGCTTAACCATGAGCTCCAGCCATAACAGATCCAAGGAATGCTTCAGGTCTGCTTTAAATTTTAAGATGAAATGGACATGCTGTTTCTGCAAGAAGTCCTTAGGACGTTTTGTAGCATCTCTCAGTCAACCCTCCACACATGGTATATCACCCCACAGGAGATGGGTGATAGGAATGTTTGGGAGACCATCCCACAGATCATAAACATCCACGTATTTGGGGTTAGTCAACCAAGGGAGGACTCTGAGTGGGATATCCTCCAGAAAAAAACAGTGAGGTATGATATTTGGGATTAGTTTGAGCATTCCGATACCGCAAGTATCGGGTATCGGCCGATATTCACTGTATCGGAATTCCGATACTGAGTTTCCGATACTTTTAGCATATCGAATACCGGAATCGGAAGTTCCCATAATGCTATGAGCCAGCTTTCTTTTGCCTTGCAGCAGCGCTAGTCACAGCTGTCTGCAAGGTCTGTGTGAGTGTAGCTCACACTGTGTAGTGTGTCCTGCAGACACGTCTGCTTGTAGGACATTCAGCGTGTCACTGCCTCATACAAATTTTTTCTTTTTCTTGCTGCAAATTTTTCATTCTCCTATTAGTGTGAATCCATCCGTATCCATATACGTTGGTTGCAAACACTATAGGAGTAGACAGCGGAGCCTTTCTGCAGCCTTTCAGTGCTAGTGTCCAGTTTGCTGCACTGTTCACGGCTGTCTGAGAGGTCCCTGTGTGTGAGTGCAGCTCACGCTGAGTAGTGTGTCCTTCAGCTACGTCTGGTTGTAGGCCGCTCAGTGTGCGTCACTGCCTCACACATTTTTCTTTTATTGCAGCTCATTTTTTATTCTCCTATTAGTGTGCATCCATCCGTATCCATCTACATTGGTTGGTTGCAAACACTATATAGGAGTAGATAGAGGAGCCTTTTTTCTGGCTTGTGCCCTTCAGCTGCAGCCAGATTAGTATTACCCTATTTTTTGGAGCCTCATCTTTTGCATTGTAGGTTACCTTCCTGCATTGTAATAGCTCCAAAAAGTTTGTGATACTATCGCGTTCAAATCTTTGGTCACATCCTTTTAGTTTTTACAAAAAAAAAACAAAATAAAGTTCACCAAACACTCCATTTGACAGTTGTGTAGGCCACATTAGCTCCTATTAAAGTGTAGTCCACACACACACTTCATAAAATTAGTGTTTCTTATACCTGTTACCAGCTGTTCAGGAATAAGCACACTAAGCCCCCCCTTTGTACTTTTCTGCCTATCTTTATCAGTATACCAAGATGAAGAAGGCAGGAAGTAAGGCCCGTGGGCGTGGAGTTTCAGCAGGGAGAGGACGTGGGGATTCTGTGCCTGCTGCGGGCACCAATTAGTCAGCATCCCCCAGTTTTAGTAGGCAACAGTCCTTTATGCGCAGCTTTGTAGGACCTCGCCGTACCCCACTGCTGCGGGAGGAACAAATTGAAGCCGTTGTCGGATGGATGGCAGATAACGCATCGACTTCAATGACTTCCACGTCCTCTCAGGGCCAGAGCACTGAAGAGCAACCATCTGTCTCTTCACCACCTGCCAAAGTGCCCAGGCAGTCAGAGAGCCCTGGACAAGAGCCATCAGTCTCTACTTCTGTTCTCTGAATCTGTTGGCTTGGAAAGAGGGGGCCAGCCAAGCAGCATTCAAGAATGTGAAGAAGAGAGAGTATGCAGTGATGCGCAACTTCTTTGTCCCTCGGAATCTGAAGAGGCGGGTGGGCCAGTGCCTATGGTCAGCACACCTCGGTACGCATCAGATGATGAGACTCAGGTGCCACTTTCTGGTGTGTACGGTGCTGGCGAGACAACCCAGGAGAAGCAGGTGTTTCAAGAGGGGAGTGTAGATGATGAGGTCCTTGACCCATCATGGCGTGAGGTCAAGGACCTCTCCCAGGAGGGAGAGGGAGGGGGCAGACTTGGTTGCCTGTAGCCTCCACTTCGGCACCCGTTAGGAGCATTCCTCTTTCAAAAGCCAAAGCGGGCGCTCCCAAGACTTGCAGTGCGTGGTCCTTTTTTGACACAGTTGCAGATGAAATTTGCTTTGTCAAATGCAAGCTGTGTCATCAGAAAGTCAAAAGAGGGAAAAATGTCAGCAACCTCAATACCACAAATATGTGGAAACATGTGCGGACCAAGCACGAGGTGGAGTTACACAGACACACTGAAGACGTAGGCCAGCGTACCGCACCACCTACCACCTCTTCAGCTCGTGTTGGCGCCTCTTCCTCCAGCTCACACACAGCTGGTTCGGCTTCCTCACAGGATCGCCAAGGAAGAACCTCTGGCACTGTTGTCCGAAGACCCAGTGACATTCCACCCACAGCACCACTTTCCCAGTCATCCTCACACTCCCAGGCCACTCTACAGCCATCGGTAGCACAGGCATGGGATAAAACCCGGCCATACTCGGCAAATCATCCCCGAGCACAGGCTCTGAATGCTGGCATTGCCAAACTACTGGCCCTTGAAATGCTCTCATTCAGACTGGTGGAGACTGACACCTTCCGGAACTTCATGGCATTGGCAGTCCCACAATACACCATGCCCAGCCGCTTTTATTTCAGCAGGCAAGCCGTCCCTGCCCTGCAAAAACATGTGGAGGGAAAAATAAAACATGCACTACTTAATGCCGTCAGTAGCAAGGTCCACCTGACCACCGATGCGTGGACCAGTAACCATGGACAGGGACGATACCTTTCCCTCACTGCCCATTGGGTCAATGTTGTGGAGCCGGGTACAGATCTGGAGAGTGGCGCTGTACGTGTTCTGCCAACCCCAAGCCCAGGATCAAGCATGGAGCAGGCAGAGGCCTGATGGTTTTTGAATGTGGAGGCAGCAGGAGACATTGCCGTCCACACAGCAGGGGAACAGCAGAAGTTACTTAACCCCACTAAAGGGGGTTTTACACTAAGCGATATCGCTAGCAATATCGCTAAAACATCACTGGTTTTGTGACGTCATAGCGATATTGCTAGCGATATCGCTATGTGTGATACTTACCAGTGACCGGCTCCCCCGCTGTCCATCGCTGATCGCGCGAGAATGTCCGGCTCCATTTCTCGTCGGGCGCTTCCTGCTGAGACTTTCTGCTGTGACGACGAGCGACGCGTGGAGGCGGGCGGGAGGACGCCAGGATCGCTGTGTGTGAATGGTAAGTATCGTGCGCTGCGTCGCTGCTGCATCGCTGTGAGATCTTTCTGTATGAAAGCTCACTAGCGATCATTTAGCGATGCACCAGCGATCCTGACCGGGTCGGATCGCTGGTCGGATCGCTGGTGCATCGCTAAATGTAAAAGGGCCTTAACACAGGAGCTAGTGTGTTTTTCTCTGTGAAGATGGCACTTCTGAACACCAACTGGCATTGTTGGAGCCCAGGATCAAGCATGGAGCAGGCAGAGGCCTGATGGTTTTTGAATGTGGAGGCGGCAGGAGACATTGCAATCCACACAGCAGGGTACCAGCAGACGTTACTGAACCCCACTAACACAGGAGCTAGTGTTTTTCTCTGTGCGGACAGCACTTCCGAGCGACAACTGGCTGTGTTGAAGCCCAGGATCAATCATGCAGCAGGCGGAGGCCAACTTGCAGCAAGTTTTATATAGCAACAGCTGCTTTTTGCTATTGGTCCCTATTGAATAATGAACGTTTTGAATTTTCTCCAAAAGTAAAGTAGTTGCAAACTCATCCTTTTAGAAACTTGTTTGGGCTGTTGAGAGGAGTAGAAAAACATCAAAAATTTCAATCCTGCACGATTCTACCAAGAAATGTGAGTGTTCATTCAAACCGCTGGTTTTTGCTATTTTGGGCCCTATTGAATAATGAATGTTTTGAATTTTCTCCAAAAGTAAAGTAGTTGCAAACTCATCCTTTTAGAAACTTGTTTGGGCTGTTGAGAGGAGTAAAAAAACATCAAAAATTTCAATCCTTTCAGTCTGCTGAAGGACCCTGGGAAGGACCAATCAGATCCGACACAGGACCTGAACACGTGACCCCTGCTCTCCACTGAGAGGTAAACTTGCGGGCATGCCCAGTAGCACGGCATGAGGACTTAGCCTCTGGAGCTGTTCCCTGCAGAGCAGGTTGCGCTACCATTGCTGCACCAGAGGTGGCAGCAACATCCAGGCTGTCAGAGTAAGTCTGAGCAGCACCCGGAGCAGTCAGAGAAAAATGGGAGACCGCTGGATGTCTGGCTCTGGATCCCCGCTGTGCAGAGTCAGGAATCCGACGCCTAACAGATTCATGGCATCTGTGGAAAATGGCTCCCTCTCCCATAGCCCCAGGAACAGGTTTGTATAGGATGGCGCACAGGCTGCAACCATGGCTGTCCCCTGGAGCTGTAGGAAGAAGGAACCATTAAAAGTAAAAAAAAATTGTGGGTTAAAAAATTTTTAAAGGTGTTTGAATAAAATTAACCTCATCAACATTCAAATTGGACATGCTTAAAAACTGAAAACAAGGTTATTGCCTTCAGTATCCGCTGCTTATCAGACGCCTCTTATTCCAGACTTTTAGGCGAGATATTCAGTACTGAATATTACCACACAGGCCAGCTGTCTCTTTAATGATATATGGAATTCTCCATTACAGCTCCTTTCAGTTAAATCAACTGTGAATTTTCTTTCCTGATGGAGAGGAGGAGGGGTTTGTCTTTATGTAAAATCTTGTCTAAAGTCCACTTTAAGGAAAGATATTAGCGAAGGGAATGAGGATGTCGAGTCCATATGGGTCAAAATACATGGAGGGAAAAAATAGTAACAAAATTCTCTTTGGGGTCTGTTACAAACCCCCAAATATAACAGAAATCATGGCAAGTTTACTACTAAGGCAGATAGATGAAGCTGCAACCCATAATGAGGTCCTTGTTATGGGGGACTTTAACTACCCAGATATTAACTGGGAAACAGAGACCTGCGAAACCCACAAAGGCAACAGGTTTCTGCTAATAGCCAAGAATAATTATCTTTCACAATTTGTGCAGAATCCAACCAGAGGATCAGCACTTTTAGACCTAATACTATCTAACAGACCTGACAGAATAACAAATCTGCAGGTTGTTGGGTATCTAGGAAATAGCGACCACAATATTGTACAGTTTCACTTGTCTTTCGCTAGGGGGACATGTCAGGGGGTCACAAAAACACTGAACTTTAGGAAGGCAAAGTTTGACCAGCTTAGAGATGTCCTTAATCTGGTTGACAGGGACAATGTCCTCAGAAATAAGAATACAGAAAATAAATGGGAAATGTTTAAGAACATCCTTAATAGGCACTGTAAGCAGTTTATACCTTGTGGGAATAAAAGAACAAGAAACAGGAAAAACCCAATGTGGCTAAACAAAAAAGTAAGAGGGGCAATTAACAGTAAAAATAAAGCATTTAAACTACTAAAGCAGGATGGCACCGTTGAAGCTCTAAAAAACTATAAGCAGAAAATTTATCTAAAAAAATAATTAAAGCTGCCAAAAAGGAAACAGAGAAGCACATTGCTAAGGTGAGTAAAACTAATCCGAAGCAGTTCAACTATATCAATAGTAAAAGAATCAAAAGTGAAAGTGTAGGCCCATTAAAAAATTGTGAGGAAAGTATGGATGTAGATGATGAGGAAAAAGCTAATATATTAAACACCTTCTTCTCCACAGTATTCACGGTGGAAAATGAAATGCTAGGTGAAATGCCAAGAGACAAAGAAAACCCTATATTAATGGTCACCAATCTAACCCAAGAAGAGGTGCAAATCCGGCAAAATAAGAATAAAATAGATAAATCTCCGGGTCCGGATGGCATACACCCACGAGTACTAAGAGAACTAAGTAATGTAATAGACAAACCATTATTTCTTATATTTAGAGACTCTACAGCGACGGGGTCTGTTCCACAGGACTGGCGCATAGCAAATGTGGTACCAATATTCAAAAAGGGCTCTAAAAGTGAACCTGGAAATTATAGGCCAGTAAAGTCTAACCTCTATTGTTGGTAAAATATTTGAAGGGTTTCTGAGGGATGTTATTCTGGATTATCTCAATGAGAATAACTGTTTAACGCCATATCAGCATGGGTTTATGAGGAATCGCTCCTGTCAAACCAATCTAATCAGTTTTTATGAAGAGGTAAGCTATAGACTGGACCAAGGTGAGTCATTGGATGTGGTATATCTGCCACACCAGAGGCTGGTACACAAAATGAGAATGCTGGGACTGGGGGAAAATGAATGTAAATGGGTAAGTAACTGGCTTAGTGATAGAAAGCAGAGGGTGGTTATAAATGGTATATTCTCTAACAGGGTCGCTGTGATCAGTGGGGTACCGCAGGGGTCGGTGTTGGGACCTATTCTCTTCAACATATTTATTAACGATCTGGTAGAAGGTTTGCACAGTAAAATATCGATATTTGCAGATGATACATAACTATGTAAAGCAGTCAATACAAGAGAAGATAGTATTCTGCTACAGATGGATCTGGATAAGTTGGGAACTTGGGCCGAAAGGTGGCAGATGCAGTTTAACAATGATGATAAATGTAAGGTTATTCACATGGGAAGAAGGAATCAATATCACCATTACACACTGAACGGTAAACCACTGGGTAAATCTGACATGGAGAAGGACATGGGGATCATAGTTAATGATAAACTTACCTGGAGCAGTCAGTGCCAGGCAGCGGCTGCCAAGGCAAACAGGATCATGGGGTGCATTAAAAGAGGTCTGGATAAACATGATGAGAGCATTATACTGCCTCTGTACAAATCTCTTGTTAGACCGCACATGGAGTACTGTGTACAGTTTTGGGCACCGGTGAACAGGAAAGATATAATGGAACTAGAGCGGGTACAAAGGAGGGCAAAAAAATTAATAAAGGGGATGGGGGAACTACAATACCCAGAGAGATTAGCAAAATTAGGATTATTTAGTCTAGAAAAAAGATGACTGAGGGGTGAAATAATAACCATGTATAAGTATAAAAGGGGACAATACAAATATCTCTCCGAGGATCTGTTTATACCAAGGAAGGTGACGGTCACAAGGGGGCATTCTCTGCGTCTGGAGGAGAAACACCAAGGTTACTTACCGGTAGCCAGTTTTTCCGGAGCCCATGACGGCACACATGAGAGAGGGGATCCGCCCAGTCAGGACAGGAACCCTACTGAAGATAAAAGGGCGGTACCTCTCCCTCGCTTCAGTTGGTTTACAGAGCATGAGAGGCCCCCGGGTTAGTACACATGGTAAAACTATCACCACATTATATCTATCTAACTAAAAAACACCCAAACTATAGTGCACACCAAAGGAGTGAAAAGGGGGGGAATATACAGGTGCCGTCATGGGCTCCGGAAAAACCGGCTACCGGTAAGTAACCTTGGTGTTTTCACGTCTCCCATGACGGCACACATGAGAGACTTTTGTAGAATAAGACACCTTAGGGAGGGACCACCGCTTGCAGCACCCTTCTACCAAAGGTTAGGTCAGTAGAGGAAGACAGATCAAGTCGGTAGTGTTTAACAAAGGTGGAAGGTGAGGACCAAGTAGCGGCTTTACAAATTTGCTCAATCGATACCTCAGCCTTCTCTGCCCAGGAGGTAGCCACGGCTCTGGTGGAGTGAGCCTTGATGCCTTCTGGAACCGGAGCGCCACTTGCGGAGTAGGATAACATAATGGCCTCCCTGATCCATCTGGCAATGGTACTTTTAGCTACCCCGTGCCCCTTTCTACTACCCTGAAAGGCTACAAAAAGGGACTGATCTTTCCTCCACTGACTAGTTATTGACATATATTGTATTATGGCTCTTTTTACATCTAATGTATGGAACTTTTGCTCCCCCGGGTTTCTGGGATTGTTACAGAACGATGGCAAGGAGATCTCCTGAGTCCTATGAAACTTTTGGACTACCTTGGGGAGATAGGCCGGGTCTGGTCTTAGAACCACTCGGTCATCCAAGATCTGTGTATAAGGAGGACATATAGACAGAGCTTGTAGGTCGCTGACTCTTCGGGCTGACGTTAAGGCTACCAGTAAGACCGTTTTAAGTGTAAGTAGCTTTGGTGACAGCTCTAGTAGTGGTTCGAAGGGATCTTTGGTTAAAGCCTCCAAAACTAGGTTCAGGTCCCAGGGTGGTATCTTTGGGATAATGACCGGCCTTGACCTGCCACAGGACTTAATGAACCGGGACACCCACCTATTGGCTGCTAAATTGCAGTTATATAGGGCCCCCAAAGCTGAGACTTGAACTTTGAGTGTGTTAGTGGCTAACCCCAGTTGCAGCCCCGACTGTAAGAACTCTAGGATAGGTCCCACTGGAGCTACATCCCCTAAAGGTTCCCCCAGGAAGTCTAGGAACTTTTTCCACGTTCTACCGTAGATTTGGGATGTTATTGGTTTCCTACTTTTCAACAGGGTGGAGACTAACCCTGGAGAGAATCCCTGGTGACTCAGTAGCGCCCTCTCAAATTCCAGGCTGCTAGATGGAAGCCCTTCACCTGAGAGTGGACCACTGGTCCCTGGGAAAGCAGGTCTGGAATCTCTGGTAGTATCCATGGATCTGTCACTGACATGAGCCTCAGAAGGGAGAACCAAGGCCTTCTTGGCCAAAAAGGAGCTATAAGAATTATTCTTGCCCGATCCTCCCTGATTTTCCTGACTACTACTGGGATCATTGTTATCAGGGGAAATGCATAGGCCAGGATGAACTTCCAGGGTATTTGTAGGGCATCTACTGCGAAGGGGTTTTCCCTTGGATTTAGCGGGCAGAACTTCCTGACCTTCCGGTTGTGTGCGGTAGCGAATAGGTCTATTTCTGGTCTGCCCCAGGCCTGAACTATTTGTTGGAAGACTCGGGAGTTTAGGGACCATTCCCCTTGTCTTAGATGCCTGCGACTCAGGAAGTCTGCTTGTATATTTTCTGCCCCCTTTATGTGCAATGCTGTGATGGATAAGAGATGTTGTTCTGCTAGCTGGAAGAGTAGATCTGATATTTGCATGAGGCCCCGAGATCTCGTTCCCCCCCGATGATTGATGTAGGCTACTACTGCCTGATTGTCCGTCATGACCCGGGTGTGGCGGCCCTGAAGTAAGGGAAGGAAATGTTTCACGGCTTTTTCCACTGCCCATAGTTCTTTTACATTTGAATTCTGATCGCTTTCTAGTGAGGACCAGGTCCCCTGTATTGTATGGGATCTCAGGTGTGCTCCCCACCCTGTGGCACTCGCGTCTGTCGTAATGATGTCCTCAACTGTTTTTTGCCACGGGACACCAGCTGTTAGATTCTTTTCTACAGTCCACCAGAGCAGGGAATCTCTTACAGCCACTGAGAGACATAGTTTGCCTTCTAAATGCCCTTTTAATTGTTTCTGCGCTGACAGGACTTCCCACTGTAGTTGCCTTAAGTGGTACTGCGCCCATGTTACTGCGGGTATACATGATGTCAGTGAGCCTAAAAGGGACATTGCGTTCCTCAGTGTCATATTTGGCCTTTGTATTGCTGTGCGAGCTAGGCCTCTTATCTTGGTCACTTTCCTCTGGTAGGTGGCAGCGTTGTTGCTCGGAGTCCAATATCAACCCTAGGAAGGATTGCTCTTTTACTGGGGTTATCCTTGACTTGGGGATGTTTACTATCCATCCTAGTCCTACTAGAGTTGCTATTACTTCCTTCACTTGAAGTGTGCAGTGGGATTCCGACCTCCCTATTACCAGAAAGTCGTCTAAGTATGGGACGATCACTATGTCCCTGGATCGCAGAAAAGACATCTCTGATACTCCTGATGGATTGGGATGTGATAGTAGGCATCTTTTAAGTCTATCACTGCCATGAGGCAATGCTGGAACAGGATCTTTGTGGCCATGTTGATTGACTCCATTTTGAAGGAGCAATTGTCTATCCACTGATTGAGTCTCCTCAGGTTGACAATGGTTCTCCAAGAGCCATCTGGTTTTTGTATTAAGAAGAGGGGGGAGTAGAACCCCCTTCCTTCTTCTTGCACTGGGACTTCCTGTAGGACTTGTTTTTTCACTAGTCCCAAGACTTCCGTCTCCAGGGCCAGCTGTTGCTCTTGGGCTTTCCTTCTGGGTGTTATTATGAAGGTATGCCTGGGCGGACGGATGAATTTTATTTTTAAGCCGTCCTTGATTATATTTAGGATCCATGTACTGGGGGAGATATTTGCCCAGGCGGAAAGGAAGAGAGAAAGCCTTCCCCCTACCTCCGGCCCAATGTCATTGGGGAGATTTTTTGGAGGAAGTGGAGGGCCCTTTAAACATATAGCCCGATCCTCTTTTTTCTTTAAAGTCCCAGCTTTTTCTATCTCCCGGGGGACGACCCCTGTTAAATCTCCTCCTCCGAAAGGGCTGCTTCTTAGGTTCTCCCGGAAATCGGGGAAAGCTTTTCTTCCTATCCCCCGCATGCTCCAAAATCTCTTCTAGTTTTTTCCCGAAGAGGAATTGGCCATCGCATGGAATGGAACATAACTTGTGCTTAGAGGGTAAATCTCCGGGACACCCTTTAAGCCACAGGGCTCGTCTTGCCGCATTTGACAGGCTTGCTGCTCTAGCTGTCAATCTTGCAGAGTCTGCAGAGGAATCGGCCAGGAAAGCCGCTGCTCCGTGCACCAATGTTAGATTAGCTAGAATTTCGTCTCTAGGAACTCTATCCTTGATCTGGTCCTCTGTTTGTTGCAGCCAGACCATGAGGGCACGAGCGGTACAGGTACCGGCTATTGCTGGCTTCAATCCCCCTGCTGAAGCTTCCCAGATGTGCTTCAGAAACCCATCTGCTTTCTTATCAAGCGGGTCTTTCAACACGCCAGAATCTTCTAATGGTAGGGATACCTTTTTTAAGGATATGGCTACAGCCCCATCAATTTTTGGGACTTTTTCCCAGGTTTCTGAGTCCTTCTGGTGAAAGGGGTACCTCCTCTTTGATGTGGAAGGTAAGCCCTCTGACCGCTCTGTCTTTTTCCATTCCCTGTCAATTAGCGCTTTTATTTTATCATTTACAGGGAAGGTACGCTTTCGCTTTTCCTCCAGTCCTCCAAACATTACATCCTCTAATGATTTGGGAGTTTTTTCTTCTTTAAAGGCCCATTGTAGCTCTAATGGCCTTGACCAGTTTTTCTACGTCCTCCGTTGGGAAACATGGACGGCCGCCTGTATCGCTGTCTGAGGAGGATTCTGAGGACTGCGTAGAGGAAGAGGAGGTGGAGGGGGACAAAGATCTATCCCGCCCCTTCTGCTTTGGCGAGGCCTCTGAATCGGAGCTCCTTCTACGGTTTCTTTTCTTTTTAAGGGCTGCCTTTAGGGAACCTTTCACCTCCTGATGTATTAACTCCTTCAGACTAGTCACCAAATCAGGGGTCTCCTCCTGTATAGTCCTGTTAATACAGTCAGCGCAGAGATCTTTGTGCCACTGATCTGCCAGCGGGTTTTTACATAGGGCGCATTCTCTATTTTTGGTTTTGCTGCTGGCCTTCCTCGCCCCCTAGTGATCAAACAGAGAAAATGGAACCCCATTACCATAAGGGTGACATTCACGTAGATCACTCACCACCGCTGTCAATCAGGGGTACCGATCTCGGAGGCTCCTCAGATGCACTCGTGACGTTTCTCCTGGACGTCCCAGAGTCATGCCGATTGCGTTTATGACTGCTGCTCCTACCACTTGAACGACTGCTCCTGGTATGTTGGTGGCTCGGCCTGGCATCTGGCGAGAGGTCTTGCTGCTGACGCTGCTGCTGTCGCTGCTGCTGTCGCTGCTGACGCTGCTCGTCTTGCCCCACTTCCATTCTGAAGCCTTGGGCATGAGTGCGTCTTCTGTGGTCATCCCCCTTATGTAAGGGGGATCCACTGCACTCTCCGCCTCCTCCGGTTACCCCCACAGCCCCTCCCCCCCGCCATACCGACGGGATCTCTCTTCACCGATCGGCGTTCTTCACCATGGGCACCGCCATCTTGAATTGTCGGCGCCGCCTCCCGAAGTCACGCGGGCACGCCCCTTCCCCAGCGTGCCCTGCGCGTGACGTCAGAGGAGCGCGGCCGCTCCCTCAAGGCTCCTGAGCTGCTCCAGAGTAGGGAATCACCGGCAGAGGGGGAGAGGGCGGTGCGGCAGCCACGGCAGAGCCCCAGGACCCCCGCCGTGCTGTTCCTGCGCCCGCTCGGACGCTGAGCCCCGGAGGACCCGCGGACGGCGCTTCCTCCATCCCGACGCCCAGCGCTCAGGAGCCCAGCCTGATCTTCTACGCCGGCACGGGAGAGGGGCAGGTAAGTGTGACCTGCTGTCTTCAGCACGGGTCCCTGTCAGGACAGGAAACCCAACTGAAGCGAGGGAAAGGTACCGCCCTTTTATCTTCAGTAGGGTTCCTGTCCTGACTGGGCGGATCCCCTCTCTCATGTGTGCCATCATGGGAGACGGGAAAAAGGGTTTTCCACCAACATAGAAGAGGATTCTTTACAGTTAGGGTAGAGAGAATCTTGAATTCCCTTCCTGAGGAGGTGGTGATGGCAAACTCAGTCGAAGGGTTCAAGAGGGGCCTGGATGTCTTCCTGGAGCGTAACAATATTGTATCTTACAGTTATTGTTAGGTTTTTTAGAAGGACATAGATCTGGGGATTTATTCTGACCGAATTTTATAGGCTGGACTGGATGGACTAATGTCTTTTTTCGGCCTTACTAACTGTTACTATGTTACTAAGGTCGAATGTACGACTGAAAACATTCAAGAATTTTGGAACTGGATGCTTTGTACAATAAAGGAACTGTTAAATTCAATTTTCCCTCTTGAGTGCCAAGTCTTTACTATAATCTATAGTGGTTTGGATACCGTACTTCTGCACCTCCCTCTGTCATCGAGTGCTGTGTTTTTTCTAATTCATCCGCATCCATAGGCTTATATGGGTGCGAGTGAGCTGAGACTCTGCCATGTGTCAGTGGCAATCTCTGTATGCTACCATTTCACTCGGACACTGAAAACGGCTGGGGAAAAAAACCGTGATGGGAGCTGTCCCGTAGATGAATACTGGTCCGAGTGCTATGTGATGTTTTACTGCATAGCACTCGTCCGTATTCATCGCTGGAGTTACTCCGGCCTCAGGATGGGAGTCCTGCATTTGGGGCACGACAGGGGATATTAAGGACTGAACTATTCCACCCATCCTCCTATGCTGCCTTCTGAGGGTGATCTTCAGAGAAACAGGGATGAACCCCCCCCAATTTTTTATTACCTACACTGATTTTTTTCGTGAGCACTTTGTAATAGTCTGTGTCACATATATATTCTATTGGTGTTTGAATTAGTTTACCTGTTATATATTAAAAGTTAAGCTTTATGGTATCTCATGCTACAGAGTTATTGATCCTGGGCAATTGGTCCAAAGTGTCTATGGGAAATATGTGCACAGAAAACAGCATATCTGCAAGAAAAAGTGACAGGTTGTGTTTGAAGCACACACCCCAGGTCAGTTTACACTGCATAAAAAAAGCCCAGCGGGCAGGAGGTTTTTATAAATCCCATCCACATTGCTGAACTGTAAGAAGCTGTGTTTTTGATGGAACAAAAATATGTCGTGTCAAAAACGCAACAAAATCTCATTGTGGACACAGAGCCTAAGGCTGGAGTGGAGTCACATCGGATGCGATACAAGTAAGTTCTCCATCTCCTCCATGGCCTGACTTGGTGTATATTGGACTGCACTGGGATGACATCCGAGTGCAGTGTGAAGTTTCACTAAGACCCTTTGCTAATCCTTTGCATCTAATTTGGTTGTGCCTTTTTTTGCTTTCTGCTTTGTTGCTAAGGTTCAGAGTACTCCCTGCTGGGGGCAGCGCTGGGCACCGCTCATACGTTACAGCTTGTGGCAGATTGTTCAGTTCCCTGGTGTGTTGTTTGAATTAGAGGCCTACCTAACTACCTACCTACCTTCACCTGTCTGAGCTTTCTATCGGCTTACAGCACCGAGGTGTGTCACAATGGAACATTGAAACACGTGTCACAATGGGCGTCCCAGACTGTCTTCCAGCAGTGCGGCAGAAGCCAGCTTCAGTCTGTTGAGGGAGCCTCAGCAGACAGGTAGGGATGGGGGTATGCACACGTGTTGGTTTCAAAACCCAGCAACAGGAGAGATAAGGTTTCCAAAAACAGACTGAATTGAATCCAAAGCAAGTTGTCTTTTTAATATATCATTAAATTGACAGCTGGCCTGTGTGGTATTATTCAGTACTGAATATCTGGTCTAAACGTCTGGAGTAAGAGGCGTCTGGTAAGCAGCAGATACTGAACGTAATAACCTTGTTTTCAGTTGAGGAGCACTGGATTTCAAAATTGGGACTGAAGGAGCGTCTCCTTCAGCAGCTGTACACACGCCCGGACACAGATGCATCGCTATTCCCCTGCACTCAAGTGCCTTTCTAACCAGCGCGTCCTCTCCTCCCGTGGCACACATACCTGGGCAGGACATACGTCCTCAAACAGTACCAGTCCCATATCAGGGACACAAGCCTGATATGCACAACATGTGGCATATCCTCTAATTAAATCAGATCATTTTACCAGGACCTTTGTCAGTCCCAATTTTGAAATCCAGTGTTCCTCAACTGAAAACAAGTTTATTACCTTCAGTATCCGCTGCTTACCAGATGCCTCTTATTCCAGAGTTTAAGACCAGATTTTGGTTTCAATTCAATTCAGTCTGCTTTTGGAAACCTTATCTCTCCTGATGCTGGGTATTGTAACCAACAAGCATGCATACCAACCTCCCTACCTGTCTGCTGAGGCTCCCTCAGCAGACTGAAGCTGGCTGCTGTCGCACAGCTGGAAGACAGTCTGGGCCGCCCATTGTGACATGTGTTCCAATTGTTCCATTGTGACACCTGGCTGCTGTAAGCCAAGAGGATACTCAGACAGGTGAAGGTAGTTAGGTAGGTCACAAGAGGGAGACAATAGAACAAGTTTCACAATGGACGGTCCAGACTGTCTTCCAGCTGTGCGGCAGCAGCCAGCTTCAGTCTGCTGAGGGGGCCTCAGCAGACAGGTAGGGAGGATGGTATGCACACTCGTTGGTTACAATACCCAGCATCAGGAGAGATAAGTTTTCCAAAAACAGACTGAATTGAAACCAAAGCAAGTTGTCTTTTCAAAGCAATATTTTAATGCTTTTTGCAACTTTTGTTGCTCTGCATTAATTTTCCAAGTTGCACATTTCAAATGCCAAATGCATGTGGCTTGATTTAACTTGACCAACTCTGCTACATCAAGTACTCACCTATATATGGAAGGCATTGTATTGTATTCAGTCTGCAATATAAATCATCTGTCTTGGCTTTTGCTATTTGGTAGGTACAGGTGTCATTAGCTGCAGTAATGTGTTTAGGTTTGGATGGATACATTTCTGCACACCCACCTGCTACAAGACCATCAGCGCCTTCCCTCATTACTTCAATGTGTAGTTAAGTTATTAAATTTCTACCAGATTCCTGACGCTTATGAATTCTTTAGTGAAACATTGTCTCCCCCTTGAGGCCCTCCAACTTCTAAATTTTGGGTATATGTATTCTATGACAAAGAATTAATTGGTCTGGTGTGTTTGCATCAGCGGCCTACCTAACCACCTACCTACCTTCACCTGTCTGAGTATCCTATTTACTTACAGCAGCCAGGTATGTCACAATGGAACAATTAGAACCCGTGTCACATTGGGCGGCCCAGACGGTCTTCTAGCTGTGCGGCAGCAGCCAGTGTCAGTCTGCTGAGGGAGCCTCAGCAGACAGGTAGGGAGGGGGGTATGCACGCTTGTTTGTTACTATACCCAGCATCAGGAGAGATAAGGTTTCCAAAGACAGACTGAATTGAATTGAAACCGAAGCAAGTTGTCTTTTCAAAGCAATATTTGAATGCTTTTTGCAACTTTGGTTGCTCTGCATTAATTTTTTCTTTGGTAGGTACAGGTGTGAAAAGGTGCAGTGTACTCCCAGACGGCTCTTCCCCCTTCAAGTTTTGGGTCTCTAAGCTGGATACATGGCCAGAGCTTAGCCAGTATGCATTGGAGGTGCTGGCTTGCCCTGCTGCCAGTGTATTATCGAAACACGTCTTTAGTGCCGCAGGTGGTATACTAACAGACCGTCGCACGCGACTATCCTCCGATAACGTTGACCTGCTTACTTTTCTGAAAATGAACAAGGCCTGGATCTCGCCAGAATTTGCCAGTCCTCTTCCAGAATAAATAATTGGTTGGCAACAGTATCCAGGTCTCCTGCTGTGTTCATGTTTCTACCACCTGAACTGTAATCCCTGGGATTCAACACAGCCAGTTGTTGCTAAGAAGTGCCGTCTGCACAGAGAAAAATACTAGCTCCTGTGTTAGTGGGGTTCAGTAACGCCATCTGCTCCCCTGCTGTGTGGACGGCAAAGTCTCCTGCTGCCTCCACATGCAAACTAGATCATATTTTCTACTTGCACCAAGTAGGTCTCAGCATGCGCCATGATTGATCCTGGGCTCCAACGTTGCCAGTTGTTGCTCAGAAGTGCCGTGCACACAGAGAAAAACACGAGCTCCTGTGTTTGTGGGGTGCAGTAACACCAGCTGCTCCCCTGCTGTGTGGATGGCAAAGTCTCCTGCTCCCTCCAAAATCACACTACATCAGCTTTTCAACTTGCTCCATGTAGGCCTCAGCATACACCATGATTCACACTGGGCTTCAACACAGCCAGTTGTTGCTCAGAAGAACCATCTACACAGAGAAAAACACATGCTCCAGTGTTAGTCGGGTGCAGTAATGCCAGCTGGTCCCTTGCTGTGTGTACGGCAATGTCTACTGCTGCTTCCACATTCAGACTACAACTGATTTTTAACCGTGCTCCAATTAGGCCTCTGGCTCCAGTGTCTCTAGTATTTACCCTGGCCTTCAACACCACCAGTTGCTGCTCAAAAGTGCAGTCTGCACAATCAACACTTGTTCCTGTGTTACTGGTGTTCTGTAACGTCAGTTAATCCCCTGATGTGTGCCCGGCAATGTCTTCTGCTCTGTCCACATTCCCACTACTAGTTGATTGTGCAGACTGCTTTTTTGAGCAGCAACTGGCAGTGTTGGAGGCTAGGGTAAATACTAGAGACACTGAAGCCAGAGGCTTAATGGGAGCACGGTTAAAATCAGTAGTAGTCTACAACCGATATTAAACTTGATGAAATTAGGCCTCAGCCTACACCCTGATTGACCCCGAGCTCCAACATCGCCAGTTGCTGCTCAGAAGTGTCTTTGACATGGGTACTCCCTCCTGCCCATCCTGGTTCCAGCACGCCTGCTGTTTCCGGGTAGTGTCAACGTCACTTTGCCAACAAAACGTTGTCCTGTTGTGTTGCGGCCGGGTTAGCCGCGTCTATGGTGCCTGCAGTTTAGGTGCTTCCAATGTGGGCTGCGGGTTCTGGTAATAAAGGCTGGTTCCTTAGTGCCAATAGGACAAGCACCCCTGTAAGGACTATGGGTTTTGGTAGCTGTGGCCGGCTCGCGGCCTTGCAACTTTGTTTTTCATGGGTACCTTCTGCTACCCATCCGGGTTCCAGCACCGTCAGTTGGTTCCAGGCAGAGCCTTTGGCCTAGGTGCCTCCTTCTCGGTATCCGAGTTCCAGCAACGTCAGCTGGTCTTTGGTAGTGCTTTCTAGCACAGGTACCTCCAGCTTAGTAACCGGGTTCCAGCACCGTCAGCTGGTTCTCGGCTGTGTCTTTGGCACAGGTACTACCTCCTGCCCATCCTGGTTCCAGCATGCCTGCTGTTTCCGGGTAGTGTCAATGTCACTTTGCCAACAAAATGTTGTCCTGTTGTGTTGCGGCCGGGTTAGCCGAGCAACGTATGCTGGTCCTTGGTAGTGCTTTCTAGCACAGGTACCTCCTGCTTAGTAATCGTGCTCCAGCACCGTCAGCTGGTCCTCGGCAGTGTTATTGATTCTTGTTCCTTCTGCTGCCCCTCCGGGTTCCAGCACGTCAGCTGGTTCCAGGCAGAGCCTTTGGCCTAGGTGCCTCCTTTTCAGTATCAGAGTTCCAGCAACGTCTGCTGGTCCTTGGTAGTGCTTTCTAGCACAGGTACCTCCTGCTTAGTAATCGTGCTCCAGCACCGTCAGCTGGTCCTCGGTAGTGTCATTGATTCTTGTTCCTTCTGCTGCCCCTCTGGGTTCCAGCACCGTCAGCTGGTTCTCGGCTGTGTCTTTGGCACGGGTACCCCCTCCGGCCCAGCCTGGTTCCAGCACGCCAGCTGTTTCCGGGAAGTGTCAACGTCACTGTCACCAATAAGTTGTCCTGTCGTGTTGCGGTCGGGTTAGCCGAGTCTATGGTGCCTGCAGTTTAGGTGCTTCCTATGTGGGCTGTGGGTTCTGGTAATAAAGGCTTTTTCCATAATGCCAATAGGACAAGGGGTTAGGACTGTGGGTTTCGGTAACTGCGGCTGGCTCACGACCTTGCAAATTTGTTTTTCATGGGTACCTTCTGCTGTCCTTCCGGGTTCCAGCACCGTCAGCTGGTTCCAGGCAGAGCCTTTGGCCTAGGTGCCTCCTTCTCGGTATCCGAGTACCAGCAATGTCTGCAGTTACTTGGTAGAGCTTTCTAGCACAGGTACCTCCTGCTTAGCAACCGGGTTCCAGCACCGTCAACTGGTCCTCGGTAGTGCCATTGGCTCTTGTTCCTTCTGCTGCCCTTCCGGGTTCCAGTAGCGTCAGCTGGTTCCAGGCAGAGCCTTTGGCCTAGGTGCCTCCTTCTCAGTATCCGAGTTCCAGCAACGTCTGCTGGTCCTTGGTAGTGCTTTCTAGCACAGGTACCTCCTGCTTAGTACCCGGGTTCCAGCACCGTCAGTTGGTCCTCAGTAGTTCCATTAGCTCTTGTTCCTTCTGCTGCCCTTCCGGGTTCCAGCACCGTCAGCTGGTCCTCGCTAGTTCCATTGGCACTTGCAGCTTCGGCTACCCATCCGGATTCCAGCACCGTCAGCTGGTTCTCGGCAGTTCCTCAGCCTTCTTGTACATTCTGCTACATTTCCAAGTTCAAGCTTTTAGAAATGTTTTCTGTTTATTATCACTCTGGATCTCCCTGAAGATGACGACCCGGAAGACTATCCCGAAGAAGACCAAAAAGATGACCCTGAAGAAGATGACCCAGAGGACTAAGAGCATGAAGACAACCACCAAGATACAGAACAACTAGAGACAGAAGACCAAGAAGCAGAAGAAAAAGCAGAAGAACATTAAGCATAAGACTAAAAATCAGAGCAAAAGATATTATCTAAATTATAAGCAGAAGACGACTAAGCAGTGTATGGGGATGAGTCCGTTCCTCCTCGTGGTGCCTCTGGAAAATGCCTGCTACTGCAGGCCAAACTGAACGCGGACAAATCCTGTTGTAAATCTTTTGTGACAGGCAGAAAGGAAGGTGTAATCTTCAAACTTTTATACATAACAACTACAGGAATGACTGTCACAAATAAGAATATGATGAAGAAGAAGAATGGGAAGAAGATGAGGAAGTAGAATATGAAGAATAATTGAATAAGAAGAATATGAAGAATGTAAAAAAAGAATAATAGGAAGATGGTGAAGAAGAAGTTGATTAAAAAGATGGTGCTGCTGCTGAGGATGATGAAGGAGAAAGTGTGGGAGAAGTAAAAAAAGAATGTGAAGAGCATGGAAGTAGTGAAACTTACATATCTGACAAAATATAGAAAAGGTTAACATAGTCAATATTTTTGTAACTCCGAACGTCTTTAAAAAAAAAAATTAATTCCTGCTATTCCATTTGATTGGGCTAAACCTCTATGCCTTTAATGTCTCGTCCACCTCCCCCAATACATTCTACATTATTCTTAGTTGTTTTTCTTCATGTAGAATTAACCTACAAGGAAAGAAAGGGTTTTTTTTAATTCCAATATTTCTGTCCCATTGACTTGAATTTGGCTTCCGGTATCGGAATCGGCGATACCCGATACTTTTGTGATATCGATCCGATATTTCACGATATCTGATGGTATCGCTCAACACTATTGACCAGCGATTTCTCATTTTTGCAACACCATTTTATTTTTACGGACCACATCACATTTGAAGTCACTTTGAGGGGTCTATATGATAGAAAATACCAAGAAAATACCAAAAAGTGACACAATTCTAAAAACTGCACCCCTCAAGATGCTCAAAACCACATTCAAGAAGTTTATTAACCCTTCAGGTGCTTCACAGGAATTTTTTGAATGTTTAAAAATAAAAAATGAACATTTAACTTTTTTTCACAAAAAAATTACTTCAGGTTCAATTTTTTTATTTTACCAAGGGTATCGGGAGAAATTGGACTGGAAATGTTTTTGTGCAATTTGTCCTGAGTACGCCGATACCTGAATTGTTGGAAGGAACCACTGTTTGGGCGCATGGCAGAGCTCGGAAGGGAAGGAGCGCCGTTTGACTTTTTCAATGCAAAATTGGCAGGAATTCAGATTGGACGCCATGCCACGTTTGTAGAGCCCCTGATGTGCCTAAACAGTGGAAACCCCCCACAAGTGACCCCATTTTGGAAACTAGACCCCCCAAGGAACTTATCTAGGATTTTCTTCTCCAATAATGAGGGAAGAAAAAAAGCTGGGGTAGCCATTGCCTTTCATAAGGATCTATCCGTGGTAATTTCAGACGTACATAAAGACAACAAAGGCAGACAGCTGGCCATTAACTTTTCTTTAGAGGGTATAGAATATACTGTGGTCAATGTGTACACCCCCAATATAAGACAAATTAATTTTCTTAACAAAGTTAAGAGAAAACTCTCTAGCTTTAGCAAAGGACAAATTATATGGGGAGGAGACTTCAACTGTATTGTAAACCCAGACACTGACTGTTCTTCCTCAGATTTACACTCCTATAGTATGAAGCAGAGGAAGTGGCTGGAAGACTCCAACCTACACGATAGCTGTAAAATATTAAACCCCACCTCAAAAGAATATACCCGATTCTGCCCTCACAACAAATCTTATACCAGAATAGACCACATATTTACCAGTTTCTCATTACTAGATCTATACGTAGATTTCCAAACTGGTCCTATCACATGGTCAGACCATGCTCCTATTCTGTTGACACTTTGTGTCTCCTCACTAGACCAAAGACATTACAACTGGAGATACAGCAAATTTGTTGTAGACTCCTCAGACAATATAACATTAATAAGAAATACTCTGATGGATTACTTTAGAGAGAACAAATCCCAGGAGATCACACCTGAGACTTTATGGCTGGCGCATAAGTGTGTCATCAGGGGACATTTGATCCAGATGACCTCAAGACAAAAGAGAGCGCAAACAAAAAACATTACTAGAACACATCACAAAATTAGAGGGTCTAGCCAAAGCAGATAAAAATTTAACCAAATATAAAGAGTTATATTCTCTCAGACTGGAATTAAGAAACCTTCTTATAAATATCTATGAGAAAAAGACTCTGTTCAACAGAGCAGGGTTTTATATAAATAACAATAAAACTTCAAGAAGTATGGCCAACAGATTTAAACCTATAAATAAGAAGCACTTAATCAAAAAAAATCCCAGAATTCACTAACTATAGAAAAACCAAAAGAAATAGCCTTGGCCTTTGAGAAATTTTATTCTAATTTATACAACATAGGGGAAAATGGGGCTAATCCCCCTCCTACAGAAGAGACAATAAAAATTTTTCTAGATAATGTAAAACTAGGATCTCTATCTCCAGATCAGAGAGAACTCCTTGACACACCTTTCTCGGAAGACGAGGTCTCTCTTGTGATCAATAATCTGAAAAGTAACAAAGCTCCAGGCCCTGACGGTTTCCCAATAGAATATTACAAAACATTTCAAAAAGACCTTGTCCCATATCTAACAAATACTCTTAATTTCATAAGGTCAAGAGGTATATGTAGTGCAGACATGCTGAGGGCCACAATAGTGGTAATTCCTAAGCCGGACAAAGTCTCTACAAAAATCAAAAACTATAGACCCATATCCCTTTTGAATGCAGATATTAAAATTTATGCAAAAATATTAGCGGAGAGGGTACAGAATGTTATTCCTTACCTTATACATCCCGATCAGGCGGGTTTTGTAAAACATAGACAAACCTCTGACAGCTCTAGAAGCATTCTGCACCATTTACATTTATGCAACAAGAAAAATATTCCCAGTCTGTTTATAGCCCTTGATGCCGAGAAGGCTTTTGACCGTGTCAATTGGGCTTACGCCTTCGCAGTACTTGAAAGGATGGGTTTTAGTGGGGAGATGATAAAGGGAATTCGAGCTCTTTATTCTCTGCCATCTGCCTCTGTACTGGTCAATAGCACTATGTCTGAAAAATTCTTTATAACAAATGGGACAAGACAGGGTTGCCCCCTGTCCCCAATTATTTTAATTTTGAGTCTGGAGCCACTGGCTCAAATGATAAGAGACTCGGGTAGGATACGGGGTGTCCGGCTGGGAGATTCAGAGCATAAAATAAATCTATATGCGGATGACATCATCCTCACATTGACAGACCCTGTTGCCTCTCTGAAGCAGACTTGGGACATCATAGACCTGTTTGGATCGGTTTCATATTACAAGCTTAACATAAAGAAAACTAATGTTTTGTCACTTTTTATTCCAGCACCCATTAAGCAGCAACTAAGAGACAGATACCCTTTCAATTGGGACTGTACTAAGATTCCATATCTTGGAATATGGCTCACAGGTAATCTCACACACATGGGTGAGGTGAACACTGAATGTCTTTTGCAGTCTCTCGAGATCAAGTTGGGAGAACTGTCAAAGACAGTTGGATGGGTAGAATAGTTCTGTACAAAATGTTCTGCCTCCCAAAGGTATTGTTTTTCTATAGAAATGTACCTTTACCTCTCTCAATGCAGTCTATACAGAAACTCACCTATCAAATGAATAAATTTATATGGAACAACCAAAAATCAAGAGTGAGGAAACATACTCTGCTCAAATCCAAAGAAAATGGTGGGATAGCCCTCCCAGACCTAGAGGCATACTACTTTGCTACCATGGCTGAGCTAACAAAAATGTGGTTTACGGGGTGGACCGAGATGGGGTGGCCAGAAATTGAGAGAAATATGATGCCTAACAAAGAGCCACTACTATACATATCTTATTTTCTCCTCCACAGGAAAGAGATTACATATATAGAGAACCCAAGACATTACAACTGGAGATACAGCAAATTTGTTGTAAACTCCTCAGACAATATAACATTAATAAGAAATACTCTGATGGATTACTTTAGAGAGAACAAATCCCAGGAGATCACACCTGAGACTTTATGGCTGGCGCATAAGTGTGTCATCAGGGGACATTTGATCCAGATGGCCTCAAGACAAAAGAGAGCGCAAACAAAAAACATTACTAGAACACATCACAAAAGTTTTTCGACTAAACAGTTGAGAATTCCCTTTTTGTCGCCTGTCAGAGTCTCTTTGAGACCATTGTTTGACAGCTGGACAAAATTCTCCATCATGTTTGTTGATGATTTACTTGACAACAATAGAGTCATACCTTTTGAACTGGTTAAAACCAAGTTTGGAGTCCCCAATACTGAGTACATGACATATCTCCTGCTCAAAGAGGAGTATAGTAATTATAAGAAAAACTTCTGTGGAGTGATCATGATTAACCATACTATTTACAATTTTTTAATTAACACCTCCCAGCCACAAGAGTTTCTTGAAACCCTTATACACTATTCTAAATAACAAATACACCTTTTCCAATAAAGGATGTTTTGAAAAGTGGGAAACCACCCTACAGAAACAAATACAAATTCCCCAATGGACAACATTATTCAAAATAGCGGCAAAAGCCACAAAATGTATGAACATTCTTGAGACTCATTATAAGCTGGTCCATAGATACTATCTCACTCCGAATAGACTCAGATATTTTGGAGGAGGGGGGTCTGGACTATGCTGGTGCGGATGTGGATCACAAGCTGACTTGCTTCATGTGTTTTGGGGATGCCCTATCTTAAAAGTATATTGGCTCAAGGTTTTTCAATTAATCTCGATTATATGTAACTGTCGTGTCCACCCACACCCAGCTCTAGCCTTGTTACTCATTGGAATCTATAGGTTTAAAAAAGAAAAATTTCTGGTCGCTCATATTCTAATGTCTGCTGTGTATCTAATAGCGAAAGGTTGGAACAACATGCAACCACCTGATGTTGTTACATTGATTATGTTGGTCGACAAACATTACACATATGAAAAAATTCATTAATAATTTATCAATAAAACTATTTGGAGATAGATGGAATAAATGGTTTGAACTTAAATCTAAAATAGAAAATGTTTTCATATCTTGAACCCTTTTTTTTCTTCCTTTTTTCACTCATATCATGCTCAAAAACTTCATATTTCCAGATGCCCGCCAGTGTTTCTACATTTGCCTATTGGTTGATTTGTTTATTGTTGATTACATTCATCTCAAGTGTCTTTGATTTTGATACATGATGGAAAATAGTACCATATTGTATTGTATTGTTACACAATGTTTAAAATGCCATATGGAAATGACTCACACTATATGAATGTATGTTTTATATTTCTGTTATCTTGAAAAACCTTAATAAAAACATTGTTTAAGAAAATTCAAAACATTCATTATTCAATAGAGCCCAATAGGAAAAAGCAGCGTTTTGAATGAACAATCACATTTCTTGGTAGAATCATGTAGGATTGAAATTTTTGATGTTTTTTTACTCCTCTCAACAGCCCAAACAAGTTTCTAAAAGGATGAGTTTGCAACTACTTTACTTTTGGAGAAAATTCAAAACATTCATTATTCAGTAAAGCCCAATATAGCAAAAAGCAGCGTTTTGAATGAACACTCACATTTCTTGGTAGAATCGTGCAGGATTGAAATTTTTGATGTTTTTCTACTCCTCTCAACAGCCCAAACAAGTTTCTAAGAGGATTAGTTTGCAACTACTTTCTTTTGGAGAAAATTCAAAACATTCATTATTCAATAGGGACCAATAGCAAAAAGCAGCGGTTTGAATGAACAATCACATTTCTTAGTTGTTATAGTTATATGATGCACATACACATTATGCGAATTGTTAAAAAAAAATTTTTATTACTTGCATAGTGTGCTTATAATTGACACATATGTGTGTGCCTTTGAACTCTATGTCAGGCATATTCACTTTAATGGTTCATACACACCGCTATAATTATTTCAGTATCATTATATTTTATCCCCTCACTTTCAACACTTGCTATCACTTTAAATAGTGATTATTATTCTTCATAATTATTTTATTTTCTTGTCCTCACTTGAGCGCATGCCCAGTTCTGTCCTCCCTAGGAGCCTTCTGACGTGCTCAGTCTGGTATGTGGCTGTCTCTGGCTGTTTTGCAGCTTGAGCCGCTTTCATGCTGATGAGCGCTGATCATAGTCTCCCTGTTCATAGTGGGGACTCAACAGCGCATGCGCCGATAATGCTGTGGACGTTTAGAACTGAATACTATTAACGTCATTGTGGACACTACAGCGCAGGTCCTGAATTTTACAAGCTTTATTAGGGAAAGCGGTTTATTGGTTGACGGCACTATATAAACTAGATCCGGGGCAATTGTAAACCACGCCTCCTTAGGAAGCTGCGGCGTAACGCGCGTAGAGGTGGCAGGTTTTACAGCGACATACACAGCACATGTAATTTGTTACTTTCTAATGCAGTCCTTGTATCTTACTCTGGAATTTGTATAGACAGTTTTTACTCTGTGTACACTTAACGCCTACCAGGCTTATTTGATACAAGGCACTTATGCACTTTATATTCAGCAGTTTACTCTGGGCACTTATTGTATGCAAAACCTTATCTGGGCATACATATGTAAATGTGGAGTTTGCTGTTTACTATGCATTCTAGTTGTGAAAGGAAAGCAAAGAAATTACATGTTTTATACAGATAAAAACTTTATTAACTGTCAAGGTGCTGGTTTACTTATATTGTGTTTATGTCTGCTGTAACTTGCATTTAGCATTTATGCTGCTCTGTTAATTATTCTAAATAAATTAATTATTTAGCTTGAAAAACTCCAATTTTGATCTCTTGTGATGCTTAATAGCTCATTTATGAGATTTTTTTTGCTATTATATTTCCAGTGAGTTGAGCCTTTGCAGAATTTTTTCCAGTATTTGGGATATATTTGTACTTTATCCTATATACAGTATGAGCCTGTACATTGCTTCCTATATACAGTATGAGGCCGCATATAGTCTCCTATATACAGTATGAGACTGCACATCGCTTCCTATATACAGTATTAGGCCACATATAGCCTCCTATGTATGGTATGAGCCTGCACATCGCTTCCTATATACAGTATGAGGCCGCATATAGCCTCCTATATACAGTATGAGCACCCACATATAGCCTCCTGAATACAGTTTTTGCCTCCTATATACAGTATGAGCCTGCACATAGCCTCCTCTATACAGTATGAGCCTGCACAAAGCCTCCTATATACAGTATGAGCCTGTACATCACTTCCTATACACAGTATGAGGCCGCATATAGCCTTCTATATACAGTATGAGCACCCACATATAGCCTCCTACGTACAGTATGAGCCTGCGCATTGCTTCCTATAAACAGTATGAGCCTACAAATCACTTCCTATATACAGTATGAGCCCACATATAGCCTCCTGAATACAGTGTTGGCCTCCTATATACTGTGTGAGTCCCCATATAGCCTTCTATATAGAGTATGAGCCTGCACATTGCTTTCTATATACAGTATGAGGCCACACATATAGCCTTCTATATACAGTATGAGGCCGCATATAGTCTCCTATATACAGTATGAGCCTGCACATCGCTTCCTATATAGACAATATGAGCCCACATAGCCTCCTATATAAAGTATGTGCCTGCACATCGCTTCCTATATACAGTATGAGGCCGCATATAGCCTCCGATATACAGTATGAGCATCCACATATAGCCTCTTATGTACAGTATGAGCCTGCGCATTGCTTCCTATAAACAGTATGAGCATCCACATAGCCTCCTATGTACAGTATGAGCCTGCACATCGCTTCCTATAAACAGTATGAGCCTGCAAATCGCTTCCTATATACAGTATGAGCCCACATATAGCCTCCTGAATACAGTGTTTGCCTCCTATATACAATGTGAGTCCCCATATAGCCTCCTATATACAGTATGAGCCCCTATATAGCATCCCATATCTAACTGCATTTACCTTGGTATCATTAATTTTCTATGAGACTGCTCTGTTCTCATATTGTGCATTTATGCATTTAGTAGGGCTTAATGGAATGATTGCGCTTGTTACACATCAACTCTAGATGCGCTCACTTATTAGACTTTGGTTGGGACAACTTTAAAATATAATAATGATAATGGTCCTGTCTAGTGACAAGTTTATTTTACAGGCTTCTGGAGAAAGGCACAATACCAGTCATTCAAGGGTTAATTCTTTGGAACACTGAGAGGGACTTTCTAGCCAATGAAACCACAGTATAAAACACCTGTGATAACTATGGCAACTGCGCTGATGTCATAAACACATGCATCTATGATGCAGGAGAAGATTCCAGAACCACAAGTCATTCAGCCGAAGACGGAGCCATACTTGATGTGTCTTGAGACCTGGAGCTTCATCACTCCACAATGGGAGGAAGGGGACACCGCCTAGCCAGCCAGATCAGCCATAGCGCCTAGCCAGCCAGATCAGCCATACCGCCTAGCCAGCCAGATCAATGGGGTGACAGATGTTGCAGCCAGATCTCCCTCACGTCCGGTACTCGCCGCCTTCACTTTATGTGTACGGCCTGGAGAGGTCGCATTAGGCTTCTCCAAAACAAATATGACACAATGTACAAATTCAGGTACAATTTGCTGTTACATGTTGGCACTAACCTTCTAAGCCCAAGGGAAGGGCAGTCCTGCAGCCATGGTTCCCTAGAGGTTTCCACCACAGGGGGTTTTTCCTCTCCTGAGTGCTGAAGGACGATTCTTCATGAGTCGGGGGTTCTGCCATTTAAGGTGTCTCTTTCATAGTAATTGGCTGATTCTAAATTTCAGACACTGAAAGAAATAATAATGATGAGATTTGGAATAAAATTCGGTCAATTTAATATCCAATAAAAGTGTTTTGTGTGTTACTTTCACAATCTTCAGTTGGTGAGATTTTGTTGGGGATCAGGATCCAGCATCTATGATCAAGCCATGAAGCCAGATATGAAGTCAGAGCAATTTAACCCTGCGCTGGAAGACAGGACGGAGCAGAGATGACAAAGTGTGACTGTACAATTAGCACAAGTTCACACTCTTCCTCCCATTCAGATACACGAGGGGATTCAGGGCCGAGTTGGGACTAAAAAGCAGCCCTGGCACACAAAATTCACCAGCCCACATACAATAAGTGTCCTCAACCCAAATCGTAGAACACTGATAGGTCATGTAGGATTTTGCTTTATCCGTTACCAGGGCTGAAACAAAGTATTTTGGGTGCCCAAGGCAGATGAAGCCGAAGGCGCCCATTTTGCATCTCTACCCAGCTAATAAGGTAAGGGAGAAAACAAGGGGAACTGCTACCTTGGATCTAATTCTTATAAACAGGGAGGAAATGGTTGAGGAGGTAAAAGTGGCTGGGACCCTACGAGGTAGCGACCATGCTATTTTAGAATTTTGGATAACTAGAGGCGGAAGACCTGTGAAGACTCAGACGTCAAGGTTAGATTTCAGAAAGGCAGATTTTAAGGGATTCAGAAAGAGAATTGGAGGGATCCAATGGCTGGATATCCTTAAAGACAAAAATGTCCAGGAAGGATGGGAAATCTTGAAAAATGAAATTCTCAAAGCACAGTTGTTAACAATTCCGAAAAGAGGGAAGAATAGGAAGCATTTAAGGAAACCAGGATGGATGAACACAGAACTTAAGCACATGCTAAAAAGGAAGAAAAAAATGTTTATAAAATGGAAAGAGGGAGGCATATCTAAAGAAGAATATAATGCTGTCTGCAGAACCTGCAGGACACAAATCAGATTATCTAAAGCTGAAAATGAATTGAGGCTTGCAAGAGATGTCAAAAGCAATAATAAAGGATTTTGGGGATATGTCAAAAGTAAAAGAAAAGTCAAAGATGCTATAGGATTTTTACAGGATGAAAATGATGAAATGGCTTACCAGGATGTTGAGAAGGCTGAACTTTTATATTCCTATTTTGCATCTGTTTTCTGTCAGAAAGGAAATGTAACATCAACTGTTATTCACTGTCCTATTAAGGGAATAGAAGAATCCAGGATATCTATAAACAGAAAGATAGTGAGGAAACACTTAGCTAACCTAAATGAATTCAAGTCTCCAGGTCCAGATGAATTACACCCCAGAGTACTGAAGGAGATAGCAGAAGAAATTTTTGAACCCCTCTCCATAATCTTTGAAAATTCTTGGAGAACAGGAGAAGTGCCAGAAGACTGGAGAAGAGCAAATGTTGTTCCTATCTTCAAAAAGGGGAAGAAGGTGGACCCAGGCAACTATAGGCCGGTGAGTCTGACTTCTATACCAGGAAATATCTTTGAACAAATTATTAAACAACATGTATGTCAATACCTGGATAAGAATGAAGTGATTAAACAGAGTCAGCATGGGTTTGTAACTAATAAGTCATGTCAGACTAATTTAATTTCCTTCTATGACGGTATTACTGATTGGGTGGATCAAGGAAATGCTGTAGATATAGTATATCTTGACTTCAGCAAAGCATTTGACAAAGTCTCTCATACAATCCTTATTGAAAAAATGACTAAGTATGGAATGGACAAGGCAACTGTTAGGTGGATTCATAACTGGCTTAGTGATCGGACCCAAAGAGTGGTCGTAAATGGCTGCACATCCAGTTGGAAGAATGTGTCAAGTGGGGTACCACAGGGCTCTGTCCTGGGCCCTGTATTGTTCAACATCTTTATCAACGATTTAGATGAAGGAATTGAGGGTAAACTGATTAAATTTGCTGATGACACAAAGCTAGGAGGGATAGCTAATACTAGAGAAGAGAGAGAGAGGATTCAAAAAGATTTAAATAAACTGGAGAAGTGGGCAGCAACTAACAGAATGGTTTTTAACAGGGAGAAATGCAAAGTACTACATCTGGGCAATAAAAATGAAAAAAGCATATATAGAATGGGAGGAATAGGGCTAAGTGACAGCACATGTGAAAAAGACTTGGGTATACTAATAGATCACAGACTGAATATGAGTCAACAGTGTGATGCAGCAGCAAAAAAGGCAAATGCAATTCTAGGATGTATTAACAGAAGCATACAGTCTAGATCACGTGAAGTCATTATTTCCCTCTACTCCTCTTTGGTCAGACCTCATCTGGAATATTGTGTCCAGTTTTGGGCACCACATTTTAAAAAAGACATCAACAAACTGGAGCAAGTTCAGAAAAGAGCGACCAGAATGGTGACCGGTCTGCAAACCCTGTCTTATGAGGAAAGGTTGCAGGATTTGGGAATGTTTAGTTTGCAAAAGAGAAGACTGAGAGGAGACTTAATAGCTGTCTACAAATATCTAAAGGGCTGTCACATTGTAGAAGGATCAACTTTATTCTCATTTGCACAAGGAAAGACTAGAAGCAATGGGATGAAACTGAATGGGAGGAGACACAGATTAGATATTAGAAAAAACTTTTTGACAGTTAGAGTGATCAATGAGTGGAACAGGCTGCCACGAGAAGTGGTGAGTTCTCCTTCAATGGAAGTCTTCAAACAGAGGCTGGACAGACATCTGACTGGGATGATTTAGCGAATCCTGCTTTGAGCAGGGGGTTGGACCAGATGGCCCAGGAGGTCCCTTCCAACTCTACGATTCTATGATTCTATGATTCTTCCCTTTTCCATTAGGTCTATGACATCATGTGATTAATAACTAATGAGCTGAATCCTTCTAAGTCAGGCCCATATACATTTGTATCTCATGAACCTACAACTCCCAGTATGTCCTTAACAATGGTAAGGAGATGCTGGGAGTTATCAGTCTTTATCAGACTGTGGACTATACAGGAACCATAGTACTGATGAGACGCAGTCAGTACCAATAGCTAAAAATGTACATCCTGGTACCTTATAGGTGACCTCTTCTCAGATTGAGTCTTTTCTTTCTCTTAGGCCTGTTTCACACTTCAGTTTTCTGGCGTTAGTCAAAATCCGCCAGTGTGCAAAAACGGATCCGTTTACGTTTTGTGGCAAACGGATGCAACTGGATCTGTTTTTTGTACGGATCCGCTTTAGACGCTAGTGCATGAAATTTAAAGTAAGGCCTGTTTCACGAGAGAGAGAGATTTAGCTGCCAGAATGGGATTTGGGGTTAAATATCATGAAAGGACATTCATTCGGGCATGCTCAGTATAAAAAGGAGGATCCGTTGGCGGATTCCTTCAATTAACGGTTGGCAACGGATCCACTGCCTTTTCTCATCCACTTCTCGCTTCTTAAGGCCCCTTTCACACTCCAGTCTTTTGCAATCAGTCACAATCTGTCAAAGTGTTCAGATCCGTCAAGTGGACGGATCCTGCGTATATTGCAAAAAACTGATGCACTGGATCCGTTTTTATGACTGATCCGTTGTAGCAGCCTTGCTGTAGGAATTAAAGAAACAGAATTCTGGAGCGAGAGAGAGAGGGATTTTGTGCCAGAATAGAAAAAGCAGCCGCAGGGGTAAAATAAAGGAATTAAAATGATTCCGGGCATGCTCAGTTTTAAAAGACGGAATCCGTCGCTATCCGACTTTTCGACGTACACAAAAAACGTTCATCTGTCCGTTGTCTCCGGCCGACGGACAGAGAATTTCTGACGGATCTGTTGGACGACGAATGAAACGTGTGGCCATCCGTCACAATCTGTCACTAATACAAGTCTATGAGAAAAAAAACGGATCAAGCATGAAAAAATGATGGAAAGCCAAAATTAAAAATATATATATTGTATACCAAATTATAATGTGATGACATAAAAATCTGAATAATAAATATATCAATACATCTTGCCAAAATTAGTATATTATCAACACAAAAAATAGAATAAAAAATATATATCAAAAAGTGCTAAGTGCTAAAATATAAAATCTGAATACATACAATAAATAAATCAATACATCTTGCCAAAATTTGTATAATATCAGCACCAGAAAAAAATAAATAAAAAATATGTAAAAAAAAATGCTAAGTGCTAAAATATATCGCTCAAAAAACTTTTCTATTAATAATGTGTAAGTTAAATATATAGTGTAGACAATAATATCGTGAAAAGTACTACCATAATATTCTAAAAATTGCACTAAAAAGTGCTATAGTGCTGTAAAACAAAAATTGTGCAAAAGTGAAAAGTGTTGCAAGATATAGAATTAAATCCACTGTAAATGATTCAGTACTATAAAGTGCTGGAGGACAAAACATTCAATGCACATTGAAAATAAATCAATATACAAGTATAACCAAGAAATAATGCTCTACAAAAAGCACTGCAGTGCTATAGATGAATTGCAGAGTACTGCAAAATATGAGGGATAAATACAAATGAAAGTTTACGTATACTAAAATATGCCAAGATATAAATTACTATAATATGACCCAGTAATATAAGGTGCTATAGTGCTACACCGCCATACACATTAAGTTTGGAGCTGTGACCAAGCTTACCCCAGCGAACAGCGCTTGACACTGGACGCCAGAGTCCGTGGCTGCACGGGTACAACAGTCCCAGCAGCCAAATCCGGAGGGCAGGAGACTGCAGCCCTCCTGACCCAATCACACACCTGAATGCACAGCAGCATACCAGAGCCAGAGCCACCACGAAGGAGTGACACCTGTGAAAGGCTCAAGCTGCCTGCCATACAGGCAAGGACTAAAGAACCGCAAGGAACAGAGGACTGAGCATAGCTTTAGACCTCATGGGACAGCGTAGAAAGGAGGCCTCCAACCCATCTGGCTTAGTGGATCCTAAATTGCTTCCAGGCTGGCTGGATCTCCATTACCATCTATACTCAGTGCCCTGGTTTGCAACTCAAAATGTGAGTAAAACCATGAAGTCTGCACCCCGCTGTGTTCTCCTGTTTATTTGCTGCGTCACCTCAGCACTGCATTACATCCATCATCACTATTTTTTATAATATAATTGCCCTGGGACTTAGCTCCTTATTCAATAGAGCCCAATAGCAAAAATCAGGTTTTGAATGAAGAATCACATTTCTTGGTAGAATCATGCAGGATTGAAATTTTTGATGGTTTTTTACTCCTCTCAACAGCCCAAACAAGTTTCTAAAAGGATGAGTTTGCAACTACTTTACTTTTGGAGAAAATTCAAAACATTCATTATTCAATAGGGCCCAAAATATAAAAAACCAGCGGTTTGAATGAACACACATTTCTTGGTAGAATCGTGCAGGACTGAAATTTTTGATGTTTTTCTATTCCTCTCATGAGCCCAAACAAGTCTCTAAAAGGATGAGTTTGCAACTACTTTACTTTTGGAGAAAATTCAAAACATTCATTATTCAATAGAGCCCAATAGCAAAAACCAGGTTTTGAATGAAGATTCACATTTCTTGGTAGAATCATGCAGGATTGAAATTTTTGATGGTTTTTTACTCCTCTCAACAGCCCAAACAAGTTTCTAAAAGGATGAGTTTGCAACTACTTTACTTTTGGAGAAAATTCAAAACATTCATTATTCAATAGGGCCCAAACTATCAAAAACCAGCGGTTTCAATGAACACACATTTCTTGGTAGAATCATGCAGGACTGAAATTTTTGATGTTTTTCTACTCCTCTCATGAGCCCAAACAAGTCTCTAAAAGCATGAGTTTGCAACTACTTTACTTTTGGAAAAAATTCAAAACATTCATTATTCAATAGAGCCCAATAGCAAAAATCAGGTTTTGAATGAAGAATCACATTTCTTGGTAAAATCATGCAGGATTGAAATTTTTGATGGTTTTTTACTCCTCTCAACAGCCCAAACAAGTTTCTAAAAGGATGAGTTTGCAACTACTTTACTTTTGGAGAAAATTCAAAACATTCATTATTCAATAGGGCCCAAACTATCAAAAACCAGCGGTTTCAATGAACACACATTTCTTGGTAGAATCATGCAGGACTGAAATTTTTGATGTTTTTCTACTCCTCTCATGAGCCCAAACAAGTCTCTAAAAGCATGAGTTTGCAACTACTTTACTTTTGGAGAAAATTCAAAACATTCACTATTCAATAGAGCCCAATAGCAAAAATCAGGTTTTGAATGAAGAATCACATTTCTTGGTAAAATCATGCAGGATTGAAATTTTTGATGGTTTTTTACTTCGCTCAACAGCCCAAACAAGTTTCTAAAAGGATGAGTTTGCAACTACTTTACTTTTGGAGAAAATTCAAAACATTCATTATTCAATAGGGCCCAAACTATCAAAAACCAGCGGTTTCAATGAACACACATTTCTTGGTAGAATCATGCAGGACTGAAATTTTTGATGTTTTTCTACTCCTCTCATGAGCCCAAACAAGTTTCTAAAAGCATGAGTTTGCAACTACTTTACTTTTGGAGAAAATTCAAAACATTCACTATTCAATAGAGCCCAATAGCAAAAATCAGGTTTTGAATGAAGAATCACATTTCTTAGTAAAATCATGCAGGATTGAAATTTTTGATGGTTTTTTACTCCTCTCAACAGCCCAAACAAGTTTCTAAAAGGATGAGTTTGCAACTACTTTACTTTTGGAGAAAATTCAAAACATTCATTATTCAATAGGGCCCAAACTATCAAAAACCAGCGGTTTCAATGAACACACATTTCTTGGTAGAATCATGCAGGACTGAAATTTTTGATGTTTTTCTACTCCTCTCATGAGCCCAAACAAGTCTCTAAAAGCATGAGTTTGCAACTACTTTACTTTTGGAGAAAATTCAAAACATTCACTATTCAATAGAGCCCAATAGCAAAAATCAGGTTTTGAATGAAGAATCACATTTCTTAGTAAAATCATGCAGGATTGAAATTTTTGATGGTTTTTTACTCCTCTCAACAGCCCAAACAAGTTTCTAAAAGGATGAGTTTGCAACTACTTTACTTTTGGAGAAAATTCAATACATTCATTATTCAATAGGGCCCAAACTATCAAAAACCAGCGGTTTCAATGAACACACATTTCTTGGTAGAATCATGCAGGACTGAAATTTTTGATGGTTTTCTACTCCTCTCATGAGCCCAAACAAGTCTCTAAAAGCATGAATTTGCAACTACTTTACTTTTGGAGAAAATTCAAAACATTCATTATTCAATAGAGCCCAATAGCAAAAATCAGGTTTTGAATGAAGAATCACATTTATTGTTAGAATCATGCAGGATTGAAATTTTTGATGGTTTTTTACTCCTCTCAACAGCCCAAACAAGTTTCTAATAGGATGAGTTTGCAACTACTTTACTTTTGGAGAAAATTCAAAACATTCATTTTTCAATAGGGCCCAAACTATCAAAAACCAGCGGTTTCAATGAACACACATTTCTTGGTAGAATCATGCAGGACTGAAATTTTTGATGTTTTTCTACTCCTCTCATGAGCCCAAACAAGTCTCTAAAAGCATGAGTTTGCAACTACTTTACTTTTGGAGAAAATTCAAAACATTCATTATTCAATAGAGCCCAATAGCAAAAATCAGGTTTTGAATTAAGAATCACATTTCTTGGTAGAATCATGCAGGATTGAAATTTTTGATGGTTTTTTACTCCTCTCAACAGCCCAAAAACAAGTTTCTAAAAGGATGAGTTTGCAACTACTTTACTTTTGGAGAAAATTCAAAACATTCATTATTCAATAGGGCCCAAACTATCAAAAACCAGCGGTTTCAATGAACACACATTTCTTGGTAGAATTATGCAGGACTGAAATTTTTGATGTTTTTCTACTCCTCTCATGAGCCCAAACAAGTCTCTAAAAGCATGAGTTTGCAACTACTTTACTTTTGGAGAAAATTCAAAACATTCACTATTCAATAGAGCCCAATAGCAAAAACCAGGTTTTGAATGAAGAATCACATTTCTTGGTAAAATCATGCAGGATTGAAATTTTTGATGGTTTTTTACTCCTCTCAACAGCCCAAACAAGTTTCTAAAAGGATGAGTTTGCAACTACTTTACTTTTGGAGAAAATTCAAAACATTCATTATTCAATAGGGCCCAAACTATCAAAAACCAGCGGTTTCAATGAACACACATTTCTTGGTAGAATCATGCAGGACTGAAATTTTTGATGTTTTTCCACTCCTCTCATGAGCCCAAACAAGTCTCTAAAAGCATGAGTTTGCAACTACTTTACTTTTGGAGAAAATTCAAAACATTCATTATTCAATAGAGCCCAATAGCAAAAATCAGGTTTTGAATGAAGAATCACATTTCTTGGTAGAATCATGCAGGATTGAAATTTTTGATGGTTTTTTACTCCTCTCAACAGCCCAAACAAGTTTCTAAAAGGATGAGTTTGCAACTACTTTACTTTTGGAGAAAATTCAAAACATTCATTATTCAATAGGGCCCAAACTATCAAAAACCAGCGGTTTGAATGAACACACATTTCTTGGTAGAATCATGCAGGACTGAAATTTTTGATGTTTTTCTACTCCTCTCATGAGCCCAAACAAGTCTCTAAAAGCATGAGTTTGCAACTACTTTACTTTTGGAGAAAATTCAAAACATTCATTATTCAATAGAGCCCAATAGCAAAAACCAGCGTTTTAAATGAAGAATCACATTTCTTGGTAGAATCATGCAGGATTACAATTTTTGATGGTTTTTTACTCCTCTCAACAGCCCAAACAAGTTTCTAAAAGGATGAGTTTGCAACTACTTTACTTTTGGAGAAAATTCAAAACATTCATTATTCAATAGGGCCCAAACTATCAAAAACCAACGGTTTCAATGAACACACATTTCTTGGTAGAATCATGCAGGACTGAAATTTTTGATGTTTTTCTACTCCTCTCATGAGCCCAAACAAGTCTCTAAAAGCATGAGTTTGCAACTACTTTACTTTTGGAGAAAATTCAAAACATTCATTATTCAATAGAGCCCAATAGCAAAAATCAGGTTTTGAATGAAGAATCACATTTCTTGGTAGAATCATGCAGGATTGAAATTTTTGATGGTTTTTTACTCCTCTCAACAGCCCAAACAAGTTTCTAAAAGGATGAGTTTGCAACTACTTTACTTTTGGAGAAAATTCAAAACATTCATTATTCAATAGGGCCCAAACTATCAAAAACCAGCGGTTTGAATGAACACACATTTCTTGGTATAATCATGCAGGACTGAAATTTTTGATGTTTTTCTACTCCTCTCATGAGCTCAAACAAGTTTCTAAAAGCATGAGTTTGCAACTACTTTACTTTTGGAGAAAATTCAAAACATTCATTATTCAATAGAGCCCAATAGCAAAAATCAGGTTTTGAATGAAGAATCACATTTCTTGGTGAATCATGCAGGATTGAAATTTTTGATGGTTTTTTACTCCTCTCAACAGCCCAAACAAGTTTCTAAAAGGATGAGTTTGCAACTACTTTACTTTTGGAGAAAATTCAAAACATTCATTATTCAATAGGGCCCAAAATATCAAAAACCAGCGGTTTGAATGAACACACATTTCTTGGTAGAATCGTGCAGGACTGAAATTTTTGATGTTTTTCTACTCCTCTCATGAGCCCAAACAAGTCTCTAAAAGGATGAGTTTGCAACTACTTTACTTTTGGAGAAAATTCAAAACATTCATTATTCAATAGAGCCCAATAGCAAAAACCAGCGTTTTGAATGAAGAATCACATTTCTTGGTAGAATCATGCAGGATTGAAATTTTTTATGTGTTTTTTACTCCTCTCAACAGCCCAAACAAGTTTCTAAAAGGATGAGTTTGCAAATACTTTACTTTTGGAGAAAATTCAAAACATTCATTATTCAATAGGGCCCAAACTATCAAAAACCAGCGGTTTCAATGAACACATATTTCTTGGTAGAATCATGCAGGACTGAAATTTTTGATGTTTTTCTACTCCTTTCATGAGCCCAAACAAGTCTCTAAAAGCATGAGTTTGCAACTACTTTACTTTTGGAGAAAATTCAAAACATTCATTATTCAATAGAGCCCAATAGCAAAAATCAGGTTTTGAATGAAGAATCACATTTCTTGGTAGAATCATGCAGGATTGAAATTTTTGATGGTTTTGTACTCCTCTCAACAGCCCAAACAAGTTTCTAAAAGGATGAGTTTGCAACTACTTTACTTTTGGAGAAAATTCAAAACATTCATTATTCAATAGGGCCCAAAATATCAAAACCCAGCGGTTTGAATGAACACACATTTCTTGGTAGAATCGTGCAGGACTGAAATTTTTGATGTTTTTCTACTCCTCTCATGAGCCCAAACAAGTCTCTAAAAGGATGAGTTTGCAACTACTTTACTTTTGGAGAAAATTCAAAACATTCATTATTCAATAGAGCCCAATAGCAAAAACCAGCGTTTTGAATGAAGAATCACATTTCTTGGTAGAATCATGCAGGATTTAAATTTTTGATGGTTTTTTACTCCTCTCAACAGCCCAAACAAGTTTCTAAAAGGATGAGTTTGCAACTACTTTACTTTTGGAGAAAATTCAAAACATTCATTATTCAATAGGGCCCAAACTATCAAAAACCAGCGGTTTCAATGAACACACATTTCTTGGTAGAATCATGCAGGACTGAAATTTTTGATGTTTTTCTACTCCTCTCATGAGCCCAAACAAGTCTCTAAAAGCATGAGTTTGCAACTACTTTACTTTTGGAGAAAATTCAAAACATTCATTATTCAATAGAGCCCAATAGCAAAAATCAGGTTTTGAATGAAGAATCACATTTCTTGGTAGAATCATGCAGGATTGAAATTTTTGATGGTTTTTTACTCCTCTCAACAGCCCAAACAAGTTTCTAAAAGGATGAGTTTGCAACTACTTTACTTTTGGAGAAAATTCAAAACATTCATTATTCAATAGGGCCCAAAATATCCAAAACCAGCGGTTTGAATGAACACACATTTCTTCGTAGAATCGTGCAGGACTGAAATTTTTGATGTTTTTCTACTCCTCTCATGAGCCCAAACAAGTCTCTAAAAGGATGAGTTTTCAACTACTTTACTTTTGGAGAAAATTCAAAACATTCATTATTCAATAGAGCCCAATAGCAAAAATCAGGTTTTGAATGAAGAATCACATTTCTTGGTAGAATCATGCAGGATTGAAATTTTTGATGGTTTTTTACTCCTCTCAACAGCCCAAACAAGTTTCTAAAAGGATGAGTTTGCAACTACTTTACTTTTGGAGAAAATTCAAAACATTCATTATTCAATAGGGCCCAAACTATCAAAAACCAGCGGTTTCAATGAACACACATTTCTTGGTAGAATCATGAAGGACTGAAATTTTTGATGTTTTTCTACTCCTCTCATGAGCCCAAACAAGTCTCTAAAAGCATGAGTTTGCAACTACTTTACTTTTGGAGAAAATTCAAAACATTCATTATTCAATAGAGCCCAATAGCAAAAACCAGCGTTTTGAATGAAGAATCACATTTCTTGGTAGAATCATGCAGGATTACAATTTTTGATGGTTTTTTACTCCTCTCAACAGCCCAAACAAGTTTCTAAAAGGATGAGTTTGCAACTACTTTACTTTTGGAGAAAATTCAAAACATTCATTATTCAATAGGGCCCAAACTATCAAAAACCAACGGTTTCAATGAACACACATTTCTTGGTAGAATCATGCAGGACTGAAATTTTTGATGTTTTTCTACTCCTCTCATGAGCCCAAACAAGACTCTAAAAGCATGAGTTTGCAACTACTTTACTTTTGGAGAAAATTCAAAACATTCATTATTCAATAGAGCCCAATAGCAAAAATCAGGTTTTGAATGAAGAATCACATTTCTTGGTAGAATCATGCAGGATTTAAATTTTTGATGGTTTTTTACTCCTCTCAACAGCCCAAACAAGTTTCTAAAAGGATGAGTTTGCAACTACTTTACTTTTGGAGAAAATTCAAAACATTCATTATTCAATAGAGCCCAATAGCAAAAACCAGCGTTTTGAATGAAGAATCACATTTCTTGGTAGAATCATGCAGGATTGAAATTTTTGATGGTTTTTTACTCCTCTCAACAGCCCAAACAAGTTTCTAAAAGGATGAGTTTGCAAATACTTTACTTTTGGAGAAAATTCAAAACATTCATTATTCAATAGGGCCCAAACTATCAAAAACCAGCGGTTTCAATGAACACACATTTCTTGGTAGAATCGTGCAGGACTGAAATTTTTGATGTTTTTCTACTCCTCTCATGAGCCCAAACAAGTCTCTAAAAGCATGAGTTTGCAACTACTTTACTTTTGGAGAAAATTCAAAACATTCATTATTCAATAGCGCCCAATAGCAAAAATCAGGTTTTGAATGAAGAATCACATTTCTTGGTAGAATCATGCAGGATTGAAATTTTTGATGGTTTTTTACTCCTCTCAACAGCCCAAACAAGTTTCTAAAAGGATGAGTTTGCAACTACTTTACTTTTGGAGAAAATTCAAAACATTCATTATTCAATAGGGCCCAAAATATCAAAAACCAGCGGTTTGAATGAACACACATTTCTTGGTAGAATCATGCAGGACTGAAATTTTTGATGTTTTTCTACTCCTCTCATGAGCCCAAACAAGTCTCTAAAAGCATGAGTTTGCAACTACTTTACTTTTGGAGAAAATTCAAAACATTCATTATTCAATAGAGCCCAATAGCAAAAATCAGGTTTTGAATGAAGAATCACATTTCTTGGTAGAATCATGCAGGATTGAAATTTTTGATGGTTTTTTACTCCTCTCAACAGCCCAAACAAGTTTCTAAAAGGATGAGTTTGCAACTACTTTACTTTTGGAGAAAATTCAAAACATTCATTATTCAATAGGGCCCAAACTATCAAAAACCAGCGGTTTCAATGAACACACATTTCTTGGTAGAATCATGCAGGACTGAAATTTTTGATGTTTTTCTACTCCTCTCATGAGCCCAAACAAGTCTCTAAAAGCATGAGTTTGGGGCGTGGCCTGAGCAATGAAGGTGTGAGGACGTGTTTGCTCGGGGCTCCTGCTCAGCCACCTTGAAGCGACCTGGAAACGACATACAACCTTTAATCAAGAATTGATACTAATTACAAGATTCGGGAATATCCCTGGATCATTTTGACACCAAAATCTTGAAGATTGAGCTGATAATACTGAAACTGCAGCTGCTGAGGAGAGGCGGTGGTTTTTTTCCCGCGCTTTGCAGAGGAGCAGAGCTTGTGCTGATACCCGGCTCCCTCGGCTGAAGGAGAGTCCGGGGAGAAGATTTCGTTATTTCTTTGCTGCCTGGCTCTGGTGGACTTGTTGCCCAGAGGTGAGGAGCTATTTTCAGAAGAGCTGAAACTGAGGAAGTAGCGGCGCCTTTGATATTAATACCCGCCGCGGTTTTTGGGCTGCTGCGGCTGACTGCGGCTTTGGATCACGAGGGAGCCTGCTTGTCAAGATCCAGGAGCTCCCCCTGAAAAGAATAAGACCAGGCACGCCAAGATCTGAGAAGAATTGGGGGAGTTCTTAGCAAAAATCCTTGGCGGTGAGGAGAGCTGCAGGAGCAGGGACTTGATTGACAGCCGCTGCATTCCGAGGCCCGTGGCTGTAGACACGCCGGAGTTTTTGGCCTGCTGCAACTACCTACCATTCCAGATCAAGGGGGAGCCTGTTTGTCACAACTCAGGAGCCCCCACTGAAGAGAATAAGACCGGGCACGCCTGGATTGGACAAGAATTGAGGGAGTTCTTCGCTGAAATCCTCGGCGGTGAGGAGAACTACAGGAGCCGGTGGAGCCACAGCTTTGAGGAGGACTGAGGCAGAAGGTGGGAGCTCGCGGAGACCGAGGGGCAGATCGGCGCCCTATTACTAAATATTGGTGAGAGGCAGGAGGGGATTCCTGGACGTGGAGTTTTGTGGGGGTGACAGCGGCTGCCGAAATTCTTACCCGCCGCGGTTTTCTGATTGCCGCGCACCCTTGCAGAGCCGGATTAATAGAAGACCAGTTCAGTAAGATCCAGGGGACTCCCCTGGATAATTGAAGACCAGGATCGCTGAGCTCCAACAAGGATCCGGGGAGATATAAGGTAATCCTTGGTGGGATCAAGAAGCAGGAGCCGGAGCAGGAACACAGCTGTCAGCTGCGGTCGGGTATTCAGATCCGCCGCAGTTTTTGGGACTCTGCGTCTTCATATATACAGTTTTCTTTGAGGACCCTTTTCTTTAGGATTCGGGAGGTCCCACCGAGTGGCTGGATACCGGGCACGCTGGTAATTAAAAGAATTGGAGATTTCCCTGTATAAAATCATCGGCGGTGCAGGGGAAAGCAGGAGCTTGATTGACATCTGGGGCCAGGAACTTAGATTCATTGCAGCTTTTTTTTTTAAATAGTTGTGTAAACCTGCGTATTTAGATCTGTGGGTACCCTGGTTGGGGAGGCTTGGGTAGATTATAATAATACATTTCTGGCAAGACAAGATATAGTTACAATAGCGGTTTAAAGGTGTTGATACGCATATCTTGAATTGTTTTTAATCTACTTTGGGGCTGATATTACAAAGGGTGAATCTTTGATGTTCACTGTTTATATTCTTATAGTTTATACTTATTTTATAGAGAAATTGTATCTAAGACGGAGTTAAAATATTTATATAATAATTATTTAATATAAGTGAAATTGACACCCTACATCCTAAGCTAATTTAATTGTCAAGATGGAGGGTGGGGGGACTAAATTTAAACCACTTTTTAAGGTTAATGAATCCTCAAATAAAAATCTAAAGGGGAAACATCCCCCAAATAGGCTGCACAATAAGCCCTCTGAGGATTCCCCTAATCTGCTAAGTCCCATCAAATCAAGGTCCCCATTGAAGAGGGATACGCAGGCTAGTCGGACATCCGCGACATCTTCATATAAACCTTCTCAATTAGAGGTAGAGGGCAAGGGCTCAGTTTCTGATCCCCATAATCCCCTTATGCAAAAGCAGACCGACTCTGAAGTAATGGACACATCTAAGTCTGCTAAAAGGAAAGGCCCTAATTCAAGAGACGCTGATAAGAAATCAATCACAGCTGAATCTGAGGATAACTCAGATTACTCTTCGCCTGATAGCAGCCCTAATAGACAACCTTCTAAAAAAGAGCGTTCTTCATCCCCACATGCTCCAAGACAAGGGTTCGCCCCTATTGATCCGGATGAACTCTTAGCTTCTGAGAAGGGAGTGACGGAGGGTTTTATGGCTAGATTCTGTAAAATGTTTAATGAATCTATTGCTCTAGGCTTCGAATCTCAGAACAAGACACTAAACGAAATAAGTAAAAATTTCTCCCAAAGATTAGAAAAGAGCGAGAATAGGATTTTGGTAGTTGAGAATAAAACAGACACCTTGTTTAAACAAAATTCTCAATTAAAAACGGAAGTGCAGACACTAAAAACTAAATTAATGGATTTGGAGGATAGGAGCAGGAGGAGCAACCTCAAAATAAGAGGTATCCCAGAGAATGTCATGCAAGATGAGCTCTCAAATTATGCAAAGGCCATTTTCAAAAAAGCTCTGCCCGACCTACCAAATTCTGAGTTTAGGATCGATAGAATCCACCGCATTCCTCGTCCGAGGAGCCTGCCTACTGACAAGCCAAGGGACACTATCTTACATATGCACTATTACGAAACCAAAGAAAAAATCTTATCTTATATTAGGGATAAAGGTAACTTTCCAGATCCCTACGCCAATATAAGAATTTTTGGAGACTTCTCTAAAGCAACCATGGACTTCAGGAAGTCTTTCAGAGAAGTTAACGCAAGCATAAAAGATCTTGGGTTGTCGTATAGGTGGGGTTTCCCGGCTAAACTTCTGGTCTGGTATAAGGGGAAGACCATCCCCTTTTTCTCACCAGAGGAAGCTATGCTCTTCGTTCAGTCTTTTCAGGAGGGTATCGGTTGAATTTACATATGAGTTTAATGTTTTCCAAAATATTTGTTATCTTTAAATAAGAGAAATTATTAGGAATAATGGGTGGTTGAGTGGGAGTTTAACCACTTTTTTATTTTCTCCCCAAACTAGGTGAGAATCCTTCTTGCTTGGATTCCTCCAGGAGAACTCATTTGAGTTTATGTTTGTAGTTTATATATATTTAGTATATACATATTGTAGTTTTTTTTTTCCTTTTTTAGTGTGTTTAAGGTCTTAGTCCTTCTCTCTGTAAGTTTAGAAAGAGTCTCGTCTGTATATACAGTATACTTTAATCTTCTTGAAATATGAAACTAAGGTTTTTTTCATTTAACGTTAGGGGTCTAAATATCCCCTATAAGAGACATATGCTCTGGAAAGAAATTGAACATAGTAAAGCAGACATCGTTTGTCTGCAGGAGGTTAAATTTGCTAAAAATAATCATCCATATTTTCAAAATAAGAGGTTTCCATTTGTGTTCCAATCCCTTAAAGAAAATAAGAAAGCAGGAGTTATTACGCTTATTAAAAATAATATCCAATTTGAACTAATACAAGAAATAGTTGATACGCAAGGGAGGTACCATATCCTCGTCTGTCAATTAAACCATGAACCTTGCACAATAATTAATGTTTATGCCCCAAATAAAAAGATCTTATCGTACTTAAACAGATTAATGGACAAAATCAATGCAGTCAAGAAAGGAATGCTTATATTTGCTGGAGATTTCAATATAGTCCCAGATAGTAAAATGGACTCTTCGTCCTTAGTTCGCCACAAAGCGCTGTCACTCGGTAATTGGTTACTTTCTAACGAACTTTTTGACATCTACCGTTGTTTAAATACTACCTCACGTGAATATACACATTATTCAGATACACACAACACATCAGCAAGAATAGACTTAATATTGACAGATGTCTTTGCCATTTCCAAGTTTAGAAGTATCAGCATTTTAGGGAAATCTATCTCAGATCATGTCCCAGTAGTGGCGGAATTTAATTTGGGATCTCACTCGACAAATACATTCCTTTGGAAAGCTAATTCTACCCTTTTTAGGATTCCTGAGTATGAAGCAATAATCTCAGATACAATCTCTGAATATTTTAGAAATAATGATCTTGCTGACATGGATCCATTTGTCATTTGGAATGCCCATAAGGCGGTTTTACGGGGATGCTTGATCCAACTTTCATCCAGATTCAAGAAAATTAATAGACAAAGAATCATAACCCTACAGTCCCAAATAAAATTAAAAGAAGATTTTCAAAATAATCTCTCAGTCCCATCACCAGATATCCAATCTGAACTCTTGACCTTGAGACAAGATCTGAGGTTTGCAATTATATCCGAATACGACGCGGTTATTAGAAACTCAAAATTTAATTTTTACTCTTCTGTTAATAAACCTACTGCTTTTATGATGAAAAAACTTAAACAAGAAAGAATTAACAGGAGAATAAATAAGATTAAAACTGATAAGGGAGAGATCAGGACTCATCCTTCAGACATTGCGAACGAGTTTGCAGATTTTTTTCAGGGACTATACAATTTGGCTTTAGAGTCAGATATACCACAACCTAATGATAATTCAATAAAGATGTTCTTAGACAAGCTAGCTCTTCCCAAGATTGATTCCCTAGAATTGGATCATATTAACAGACCTATCTCCGCAGAAGAAATAAATGTCGCAATTAATAAGCTTAAAATTAAGAAATCACCGGGGCCCGATGGATTTATAAATGAATATTATAAAACCTTTCATCAAATTTTGATTCCCCACTTGGAGAGGATATTCAATGTGGCTTCTTGTCAGGGCTCTTTTCCGGCAGAAATGCTAGAAGCTACTATCGTTATGATACCGAAGGAGAAAGGAGACCCTGATAAGGTTCAAAGCTACAGGCCAATATCTCTCATAAACGGGGACGTTAAACTATATTCTAAAATTTGGGCCGAAAGACTTAAAAGGATTCTTCCCTCCCTGGTTAAGGACGATCAGATCGGCTTTGTTGAAGGTCGTCAGGCATCTGACGGGACCAGAAGGATTTTGAATATAATTAATGCTACAAAACTTTCTATAGATCCTTTAGTACTGGTAACGTTGGATGCCGAAAAGGCCTTTGATAGGCTAGATTGGAGTTATTTAAAAGGAACGCTTTTGAAGTTTGGATTCAATGATAAATTCTTGTCCTCAATTTTTGCCTTATATTCAGATCCTTGTGCAAAGATTTACACAAATAACCATCTGTCTAGGAAATTTCCAATATCGAATGGCACAAGACAGGGGTGCCCACTTTCACCACTACTATTTGTTCTATCAATGGAACCCTTTGCACAAAAAATAAGATCCAACCCAAACATCCACGGCCCTGAAATTTCACAGCGATCATTTAAAATCGGTCTGTTTGCAGACGATATAGTGCTCACGCTATTAGATCCAGAGATTTCCATTAGAGCACTAGTTTTAGACTTAGAACTGTTTGCGTATGTATCCTATTTTAAAGTGAACCAATCAAAATCTAAGATTCTTTTTTTTAACTTACAAGATCAGGAAGTGGAACAGCTGAAGTCTCTTACAAAGTTTTCCTGCACAGAAGAAGTTGGTTATTTGGGGCTGGTACTGACAAATAAAATCGAATCAGTTATTTCAATTAACCTTAATAATCTAATACAGAATATTACCAAAGACTTAGCAAATTTTAAACGTATTAACCTATCCTTATTTGGGAAGGTCTTGGTAATCAAATCTTTTGTTTTACCTAAAATACTCTATTTGTTTAGAACCCTCCCTACTTGCATCCCCTCTACCCAACTAACCAAAATTCAAAATTTATTAAACTCCTTTATTTGGGACAATAAAAAGCCAAGAGTGGCGTTGAGCGTTTTATATAAGAACAAGAAAAACGGGGGTTTGGGCCTTCCAAACGTCACAGCGTATTACCAAGCCACATTGATTAAGGCTAGCGGATATTGGTTCAAACAGATTGTATCTCCCGCATGGGTTGTCTTAGAGGAAAGCCAAAGTGAAAATAACCTACTCTGTAATACTTTTTACAATAACATTATTGGTTCTCGGCCTAGGTTACCATCACATCCTATTTTTCAGGCAATACTTCTGGCCTGGAAAAGCTTCGTAAGACCGAGGAAAAATTGGAATAAATTGAGACAACTGTATAATGTTCCGCTAGTTTTGATCTCAGTTCTCTACAAATTCTCAATTCCAGAAATTTGGACCACGTGTAATATCAAAAAAATGGGAGATTTGTATAATGGAGATTTTCTAACCTTCAGCGAAATTAGAGTAAAGTTTAATCTTCCTTCATCAGAATTTTTTTTTTACACCATCTTAAAAGATTACATTAAAAAATTCCTCCAAACTAAACCATTGAATTGGGATATTTTGACTCTCTTTTTGGGAAACATAGAGAAAAAAAGCGTATGGAACTTAAAAAATATATATACAATTTTTAACGGAGACTCAGAAATACTGAAAAATGTTTATATGAAACGATGGGAGTCTGAATTAAATATTTCCCCCTCATTAGAACAATGGCAAGATGCTTTTAAATTTTCTCAGGCCTCAACAATTTCGATGATGTTACAAGAATCATATTATAAAATATTGGTGAGGTGGTATTATACTCCATCGAGGTTATTCTTTATAAACCAAGATAACTCAAATTTGTGTTGGAGGGAATGTGGGAAAGTTGGGAATTTGTACCACATATTTTGGGGTTGCCCAAAAAGAAAGACCTTATGGAGCGAAGTTTCTGCCCACATAAATACATTTTTGGGCAGGAACCTAGTTATTTCTCCTAGCATGGCGCTGCTTTTTTTGGGAATGGAACACTTGGATCTCTCAACCACTTTCATGATAGCCCACATCCTATTGGTGGTTAAAAATTCTTTAGCAGCAAATTGGAGGAAAACTGTTCCTCCAAAATTTGAAGACATAATCCACAACCTTAAAGTACATAGTGCATTAGAAAGGCGATTTGCCATAAATAATAATTTTTTGGACAAATACAATAAAAAATGGGGAATATGGAATAGTCTTTTTATTAGACAATTTAGTTCTACCTCGGGAAATTAGGATGAGACCTACTTTAAACTATGACAGTAGTTTTAGATTTAGGTTTTAGGTTTTAGGCTTTAGATTTTAGATCAGCTATTAGGGTTTAGGTTACTAGATCTTAGATTTAGATCTTAGAATTTAGATTGTAAACCACATCTCATTGTTTTACATAACGTTTTCTCTTTTTCGTGTCTGGATGCAACTGGTAAACTGTGAAATGTCTCAGATAATACTATGTTTATATATGCAATGACTTTTTACTTTATGTTACTCTTTGAGTTTTCTATTGTAATACCCTTTTCCTTCCCTTGTTCCCTTCTTTGTTCCCCCCCTTTTCCTCCTTCTCTTTGTCATTATTTTGAAAATTATAATAAAAATGATTGGAAAATAAAAGCATGAGTTTGCAACTACTTTACTTTTGGAGAAAATTCAAAACATTCATTATTCAATAGAGCCCAATAGCAAAAATCAGGTTTTGAATGAAGAATCACATTTCTTGGTGAATCATGCAGGATTGAAATTTTTGATGATTTTTTACTCCTCTCAACAGCCCAAACAAGTTTCTAAAAGGATGAGTTTGCAACTACTTTACTTTTGGAGAAAATTCAAAACATTCATTATTCAATAGGGCCCAAAATATCAAAAACCAGCGGTTTGAATGAACACACATTTCTTGGTAGAATCGTGCAGGACTGAAATTTTTGATGTTTTTCTACTCCTCTCATGAGCCCAAACAAGTCTCTAAAAGGATGAGTTTGCAACTACTTTACTTTTGGAGAAAATTCAAAACATTCATTATTCAATAGAGCCCAATAGCAAAAACCAGCGTTTTGAATGAAGAATCACATTTCTTGGTAGAATCATGCAGGATTGAAATTTTTGATGGTTTTTTACTCCTCTCAACAGCCCAAACAAGTTTCTAAAAGGATGAGTTTGCAAATACTTTACTTTTGGAGAAAATTCAAAACATTCATTATTCAATAGGGCCCAAACTATCAAAAACCAGCGGTTTCAATGAACACACATTTCTTGGTAGAATCATGCAGGACTGAAATTTTTGATGTTTTTCTACTCCTTTCATGAGCCCAAACAAGTCTCTAAAAGCATGAGTTTGCAACTACTTTACTTTTGAAGAAAATTCAAAACATTCATTATTCAATAGAGCCCAATAGCAAAAATCAGGTTTTGAATGAAGAATCACATTTCTTGGTAGAATCATGCAGGATTGAAATTTTTGATGGTTTTGTACTCCTCTCAAGAGCCCAAACAAGTTTCTAAAAGGATGAGTTTGCAACTACTTTACTTTTGGAGAAAATTCAAAACAGTCATTATTCAATAGGGCCCAAAATATCAAAAACCAGCGGTTTGAATGAACACACATTTCTTGGTAGAATCGTGCAGGACTGAAATTTTTGATGTTTTTCTACTCCTCTCATGAGCCCAAACAAGTCTCTAAAAGGATGAGTTTGCAACTACTTTACTTTTGGAGAAAATTCAAAACATTCATTATTCAATAGAGCCCAATAGCAAAAATCAGGTTTTGAACGAAGAATCACATTTCTTGGTAGAATCATGCAGGATTGAAATTTTTGATGGTTTTTTACTCCTCTCAACAGCCCAAACAAGTTTCTAAAAGGATGAGTTTGCAACTACTTTACTTTTGGAGAAAATTCAAAACATTCATTATTCAATAGGGCCCAAACTATCAAAAACCAGCAGTTTCAATGAACACACATTTCTTGGTAGAATCATGAAGGACTGAAATTTTTGATGTTTTTCTACTCCTCTCATGAGCCCAAACAAGTCTCTAAAAGCATGAGTTTGTAGCTACTTTACTTTTGGAGAAAATTCAAAACATTCATTATTCAATAGAGCTCAATAGCAAAAATCAGGTTTTGAATGAAGAATCACATTTCTTGGTAGAATCATGCAGGATTGAAATTTTTGATGGTTTTGTACTCCTCTCAACAGCCCAAACAAGTTTCTAAAAGGATGAGTTTGCAACTACTTTACTTTTGGAGAAAATTCAAAACATTCATTATTCAACAGGGCCCAAAATATCAAAAACCAGCGGTTTGAATGAACACACATTTCTTGGTAGAATCGTGCAGGACTGAAATTTTTGATGTTTTTCTACTCCTCTCATGAGCCCAAACAAGTCTCTAAAAGGATGAGTTAGCAACTACTTTACTTTTGTAGAAAATTCAAAACATTCATTATTCAATAGAGCCCAATAGCAAAAACCAGCGTTTTGAATGAAGAATCACATTTCTTGGTAGAATCATGCAGGATTGAAATTTTTGATGGTTTTTTACTCCTCTCAACAGCCCAAACAAGTTTCTAAAAGGATGAGTTTGCAACTACTTTACTTTTGGAGAAAATTCAAAACATTCATTATTCAATAGGGCCCAAACTATCAAAATCCAGCGGTTTCAATGAACACACATTTCTTGGTAGAATCATGCAGGACTGAAATTTTTGATGTTTTTCTACTCCTCTCATGAGCCCAAACAAGACTCTAAAAGCATGAGTTTGCAACTACTTTACTTTTGGAGAAAATTCAAAACATTCATTATTCAATAGAGCCCAATAGCAAAAATCAGGTTTTGAATGAAGAATCACATTTCTTGGTAAAATCATGCAGGATTGAAATTTTTGATGGTTTTTTACTCCTCTCAACAGCCCAAACAAGTTTCTAAAAGGATGAGTTTGCAACTACTTTACTTTTGGAGAAAATTCAAAACATTCATTATTCAATAGGGCCCAAACTATCAAAAACCAGCGGTTTCAATGAACACACATTTCTTGGTAGAATCATGCAGGACTGAAATTTTTGATGTTTTTCTACTCCTCTCATGAGCCCAAACAAGTCTGTAAAAGCATAAGTTTGCAACTACTTTACTTTTGGAGAAAATTCAAAACATTCATTATTCAATAGAGCCCAATAGCAAAAATCAGGTTTTGAATGAAGAATCACATTTCTTGGTAAAATCATGCAGGATTGAAATTTTTGATGGTTTTTTACTCCTCTCAACAGCTCAAACAAGTTTCTAAAAGGATGAGTTTGCAACTACTTTACTTTTGGAGAAAATTCAAAACATTCATTATTCAATAGGGCCCAAACTATCAAAAACCAGCGGTTTCAATGAACACACATTTCTTGGTAGAATCATGCAGGACTGAAATTTTTGATGTTTTTCTACTCCTCTCATGAGCCCAAACAAGTCTCTAAAAGCATGAGTTTGCAACTACTTTACTTTTGGAGAAAATTCAAAACATTCACTATTCAATAGAGCCCAATAGCAAAAATCAGGTTTTGAATGAAGAATCACATTTCTTGGTAAAATCATGCAGGATTGAAATTTTTGATGGTTTTTTACTCCTCTCAACAGCCCAAACAAGTTTCTAAAAGGATGAGTTTGCAACTACTTTACTTTTGGAGAAAATTCAAAACATTCATTATTCAATAGGGCCCAAACTATCAAAAACCAGCGGTTTCAATGAACACACATTTCTTGGTAGAATCATGCAGGACTGAAATTTTTGATGTTTTTCTACTCCTCTCATGAGCCCAAACAAGTCTCTAAAATCATGAGTTTGCAACTACTTTACTTTTGGAGAAAATTCAAAACATTCATTATTCAATAGAGCCCAATAGCAAAAATCAGGTTTTGAATGAAGAATCACATTTCTTGGTAGAATCATGCAGGATTGAAATTTTTGATGGTTTTTTACTCCTCTCAACAGCCCAAACAAGTTTCTAAAAGGATGAGTTTGCAACTACTTTACTTTTGGAGAAAATTCAAAACATTCATTATTCAATAGGGCCCAAACTATCAAAAACCAGCGGTTTGAATGACCACACATTTCTTGCTAGAATCATGCAGGACTGAAATTTTTGATGTTTTTCTACTCCTCTCATGAGCCCAAACAAGTCTCTAAAAGGATGAGTTTGCAACTATTTTACTTTTGGAGAAAATTCAAAACATTCATTATTCAATAGAGCCCAATAGCAAAAACCAGCGTTTTGAATGAAGAATCACATTTCTTGGTAGAATCATGCAGGATTGAAATTTTTGATGGTTTTTTACTCCTCTCAACAGCCCAAACAAGTTTCTAAAAGGATGAGTTTGCAACTACTTTACTTTTGGAGAAAATTCAAAACATTCATTATTCAATAGGGCCCAAACTATCAAAAACCAGCGGTTTCAATGAACACACATTTCTTGGTAGAATCATGAAGGACTGAAATTTTTGATGTTTTTCTACTCCTCTCATGAGCCCAAACAAGTCTCTAAAAGCATGAGTTTGCAACTACTTTACTTTTGGAGAAAATTCAAAACATTCATTATTCAATAGAGCCCAATAGCAAAAACCAGCGTTTTGAATGAAGAATCACATTTCTTGGTAGAATCATGCAGGATTACAATTTTTGATGGTTTTTTACTCCTCTCAACAGCCCAAACAAGTTTCTAAAAGGATGAGTTTGCAACTACTTTACTTTTGGAGAAAATTCAAAACATTCATTATTCAATAGGGCCCAAACTATCAAAAACCAACGGTTTCAATGAACACACATTTCTTGGTAGAATCATGCAGGACTGAAATTTTTGATGTTTTTCTACTCCTCTCATGAGCCCAAACAAGACTCTAAAAGCATGAGTTTGCAACTACTTTACTTTTGGAGAAAATTCAAAACATTCATTATTCAATAGAGCCCAATAGCAAAAATCAGGTTTTGAATGAAGAATCACATTTCTTGGTAGAATCATGCAGGATTTAAATTTTTGATGGTTTTTTACTCCTCTCAACAGCCCAAACAAGTTTCTAAAAGGATGAGTTTGCAACTACTTTACTTTTGGAGAAAATTCAAAACATTCATTATTCAATAGAGCCCAATAGCAAAAACCAGCGTTTTGAATGAAGAATCACATTTCTTGGTAGAATCATGCAGGATTGAAATTTTTGATGGTTTTTTACTCCTCTCAACAGCCCAAACAAGTTTCTAAAAGGATGAGTTTGCAAATACTTTACTTTTGGAGAAAATTCAAAACATTCATTATTCAATAGGGCCCAAACTATCAAAAACCAGCGGTTTCAATGAACACACATTTCTTGGTAGAATCGTGCAGGACTGAAATTTTTGATGTTTTTCTACTCCTCTCATGAGCCCAAACAAGTCTCTAAAAGCATGAGTTTGCAACTACTTTACTTTTGGAGAAAATTCAAAACATTCATTATTCAATAGCGCCCAATAGCAAAAATCAGGTTTTGAATGAAGAATCACATTTCTTGGTAGAATCATGCAGGATTGAAATTTTTGATGGTTTTTTACTCCTCTCAACAGCCCAAACAAGTTTCTAAAAGGATGAGTTTGCAACTACTTTACTTTTGGAGAAAATTCAAAACATTCATTATTCAATAGGGCCCAAAATATCAAAAACCAGCGGTTTGAATGAACACACATTTCTTGGTAGAATCATGCAGGACTGAAATTTTTGATGTTTTTCTACTCCTCTCATGAGCCCAAACAAGTCTCTAAAAGCATGAGTTTGCAACTACTTTACTTTTGGAGAAAATTCAAAACATTCATTATTCAATAGAGCCCAATAGCAAAAATCAGGTTTTGAATGAAGAATCACATTTCTTGGTAGAATCATGCAGGATTGAAATTTTTGATGGTTTTTTACTCCTCTCAACAGCCCAAACAAGTTTCTAAAAGGATGAGTTTGCAACTACTTTACTTTTGGAGAAAATTCAAAACATTCATTATTCAATAGGGCCCAAACTATCAAAAACCAGCGGTTTCAATGAACACACATTTCTTGGTAGAATCATGCAGGACTGAAATTTTTGATGTTTTTCTACTCCTCTCATGAGCCCAAACAAGTCTCTAAAAGCATGAGTTTGGGGCGTGGCCTGAGCAATGAAGGTGTGAGGACGTGTTTGCTCGGGGCTCCTGCTCAGCCACCTTGAAGCGACCTGGAAACGACATACAACCTTTAATCAAGAATTGATACTAATTACAAGATTCGGGAATATCCCTGGATCATTTTGACACCAAAATCTTGAAGATTGAGCTGATAATACTGAAACTGCAGCTGCTGAGGAGAGGCGGTGGTTTTTTTCCCGCGCTTTGCAGAGGAGCAGAGCTTGTGCTGATACCCGGCTCCCTCGGCTGAAGGAGAGTCCGGGGAGAAGATTTCGTTATTTCTTTGCTGCCTGGCTCTGGTGGACTTGTTGCCCAGAGGTGAGGAGCTATTTTCAGAAGAGCTGAAACTGAGGAAGTAGCGGCGCCTTTGATATTAATACCCGCCGCGGTTTTTGGGCTGCTGCGGCTGACTGCGGCTTTGGATCACGAGGGAGCCTGCTTGTCAAGATCCAGGAGCTCCCCCTGAAAAGAATAAGACCAGGCACGCCAAGATCTGAGAAGAATTGGGGGAGTTCTTAGCAAAAATCCTTGGCGGTGAGGAGAGCTGCAGGAGCAGGGACTTGATTGACAGCCGCTGCATTCCGAGGCCCGTGGCTGTAGACACGCCGGAGTTTTTGGCCTGCTGCAACTACCTACCATTCCAGATCAAGGGGGAGCCTGTTTGTCACAACTCAGGAGCCCCCACTGAAGAGAATAAGACCGGGCACGCCTGGATTGGACAAGAATTGAGGGAGTTCTTCGCTGAAATCCTCGGCGGTGAGGAGAACTACAGGAGCCGGTGGAGCCACAGCTTTGAGGAGGACTGAGGCAGAAGGTGGGAGCTCGCGGAGACCGAGGGGCAGATCGGCGCCCTATTACTAAATATTGGTGAGAGGCAGGAGGGGATTCCTGGACGTGGAGTTTTGTGGGGGTGACAGCGGCTGCCGAAATTCTTACCCGCCGCGGTTTTCTGATTGCCGCGCACCCTTGCAGAGCCGGATTAATAGAAGACCAGTTCAGTAAGATCCAGGGGACTCCCCTGGATAATTGAAGACCAGGATCGCTGAGCTCCAACAAGGATCCGGGGAGATATAAGGTAATCCTTGGTGGGATCAAGAAGCAGGAGCCGGAGCAGGAACACAGCTGTCAGCTGCGGTCGGGTATTCAGATCCGCCGCAGTTTTTGGGACTCTGCGTCTTCATATATACAGTTTTCTTTGAGGACCCTTTTCTTTAGGATTCGGGAGGTCCCACCGAGTGGCTGGATACCGGGCACGCTGGTAATTAAAAGAATTGGAGATTTCCCTGTATAAAATCATCGGCGGTGCAGGGGAAAGCAGGAGCTTGATTGACATCTGGGGCCAGGAACTTAGATTCATTGCAGCTTTTTTTTTTAAATAGTTGTGTAAACCTGCGTATTTAGATCTGTGGGTACCCTGGTTGGGGAGGCTTGGGTAGATTATAATAATACATTTCTGGCAAGACAAGATATAGTTACAATAGCGGTTTAAAGGTGTTGATACGCATATCTTGAATTGTTTTTAATCTACTTTGGGGCTGATATTACAAAGGGTGAATCTTTGATGTTCACTGTTTATATTCTTATAGTTTATACTTATTTTATAGAGAAATTGTATCTAAGACGGAGTTAAAATATTTATATAATAATTATTTAATATAAGTGAAATTGACACCCTACATCCTAAGCTAATTTAATTGTCAAGATGGAGGGTGGGGGGACTAAATTTAAACCACTTTTTAAGGTTAATGAATCCTCAAATAAAAATCTAAAGGGGAAACATCCCCCAAATAGGCTGCACAATAAGCCCTCTGAGGATTCCCCTAATCTGCTAAGTCCCATCAAATCAAGGTCCCCATTGAAGAGGGATACGCAGGCTAGTCGGACATCCGCGACATCTTCATATAAACCTTCTCAATTAGAGGTAGAGGGCAAGGGCTCAGTTTCTGATCCCCATAATCCCCTTATGCAAAAGCAGACCGACTCTGAAGTAATGGACACATCTAAGTCTGCTAAAAGGAAAGGCCCTAATTCAAGAGACGCTGATAAGAAATCAATCACAGCTGAATCTGAGGATAACTCAGATTACTCTTCGCCTGATAGCAGCCCTAATAGACAACCTTCTAAAAAAGAGCGTTCTTCATCCCCACATGCTCCAAGACAAGGGTTCGCCCCTATTGATCCGGATGAACTCTTAGCTTCTGAGAAGGGAGTGACGGAGGGTTTTATGGCTAGATTCTGTAAAATGTTTAATGAATCTATTGCTCTAGGCTTCGAATCTCAGAACAAGACACTAAACGAAATAAGTAAAAATTTCTCCCAAAGATTAGAAAAGAGCGAGAATAGGATTTTGGTAGTTGAGAATAAAACAGACACCTTGTTTAAACAAAATTCTCAATTAAAAACGGAAGTGCAGACACTAAAAACTAAATTAATGGATTTGGAGGATAGGAGCAGGAGGAGCAACCTCAAAATAAGAGGTATCCCAGAGAATGTCATGCAAGATGAGCTCTCAAATTATGCAAAGGCCATTTTCAAAAAAGCTCTGCCCGACCTACCAAATTCTGAGTTTAGGATCGATAGAATCCACCGCATTCCTCGTCCGAGGAGCCTGCCTACTGACAAGCCAAGGGACACTATCTTACATATGCACTATTACGAAACCAAAGAAAAAATCTTATCTTATATTAGGGATAAAGGTAACTTTCCAGATCCCTACGCCAATATAAGAATTTTTGGAGACTTCTCTAAAGCAACCATGGACTTCAGGAAGTCTTTCAGAGAAGTTAACGCAAGCATAAAAGATCTTGGGTTGTCGTATAGGTGGGGTTTCCCGGCTAAACTTCTGGTCTGGTATAAGGGGAAGACCATCCCCTTTTTCTCACCAGAGGAAGCTATGCTCTTCGTTCAGTCTTTTCAGGAGGGTATCGGTTGAATTTACATATGAGTTTAATGTTTTCCAAAATATTTGTTATCTTTAAATAAGAGAAATTATTAGGAATAATGGGTGGTTGAGTGGGAGTTTAACCACTTTTTTATTTTCTCCCCAAACTAGGTGAGAATCCTTCTTGCTTGGATTCCTCCAGGAGAACTCATTTGAGTTTATGTTTGTAGTTTATATATATTTAGTATATACATATTGTAGTTTTTTTTTTCCTTTTTTAGTGTGTTTAAGGTCTTAGTCCTTCTCTCTGTAAGTTTAGAAAGAGTCTCGTCTGTATATACAGTATACTTTAATCTTCTTGAAATATGAAACTAAGGTTTTTTTCATTTAACGTTAGGGGTCTAAATATCCCCTATAAGAGACATATGCTCTGGAAAGAAATTGAACATAGTAAAGCAGACATCGTTTGTCTGCAGGAGGTTAAATTTGCTAAAAATAATCATCCATATTTTCAAAATAAGAGGTTTCCATTTGTGTTCCAATCCCTTAAAGAAAATAAGAAAGCAGGAGTTATTACGCTTATTAAAAATAATATCCAATTTGAACTAATACAAGAAATAGTTGATACGCAAGGGAGGTACCATATCCTCGTCTGTCAATTAAACCATGAACCTTGCACAATAATTAATGTTTATGCCCCAAATAAAAAGATCTTATCGTACTTAAACAGATTAATGGACAAAATCAATGCAGTCAAGAAAGGAATGCTTATATTTGCTGGAGATTTCAATATAGTCCCAGATAGTAAAATGGACTCTTCGTCCTTAGTTCGCCACAAAGCGCTGTCACTCGGTAATTGGTTACTTTCTAACGAACTTTTTGACATCTACCGTTGTTTAAATACTACCTCACGTGAATATACACATTATTCAGATACACACAACACATCAGCAAGAATAGACTTAATATTGACAGATGTCTTTGCCATTTCCAAGTTTAGAAGTATCAGCATTTTAGGGAAATCTATCTCAGATCATGTCCCAGTAGTGGCGGAATTTAATTTGGGATCTCACTCGACAAATACATTCCTTTGGAAAGCTAATTCTACCCTTTTTAGGATTCCTGAGTATGAAGCAATAATCTCAGATACAATCTCTGAATATTTTAGAAATAATGATCTTGCTGACATGGATCCATTTGTCATTTGGAATGCCCATAAGGCGGTTTTACGGGGATGCTTGATCCAACTTTCATCCAGATTCAAGAAAATTAATAGACAAAGAATCATAACCCTACAGTCCCAAATAAAATTAAAAGAAGATTTTCAAAATAATCTCTCAGTCCCATCACCAGATATCCAATCTGAACTCTTGACCTTGAGACAAGATCTGAGGTTTGCAATTATATCCGAATACGACGCGGTTATTAGAAACTCAAAATTTAATTTTTACTCTTCTGTTAATAAACCTACTGCTTTTATGATGAAAAAACTTAAACAAGAAAGAATTAACAGGAGAATAAATAAGATTAAAACTGATAAGGGAGAGATCAGGACTCATCCTTCAGACATTGCGAACGAGTTTGCAGATTTTTTTCAGGGACTATACAATTTGGCTTTAGAGTCAGATATACCACAACCTAATGATAATTCAATAAAGATGTTCTTAGACAAGCTAGCTCTTCCCAAGATTGATTCCCTAGAATTGGATCATATTAACAGACCTATCTCCGCAGAAGAAATAAATGTCGCAATTAATAAGCTTAAAATTAAGAAATCACCGGGGCCCGATGGATTTATAAATGAATATTATAAAACCTTTCATCAAATTTTGATTCCCCACTTGGAGAGGATATTCAATGTGGCTTCTTGTCAGGGCTCTTTTCCGGCAGAAATGCTAGAAGCTACTATCGTTATGATACCGAAGGAGAAAGGAGACCCTGATAAGGTTCAAAGCTACAGGCCAATATCTCTCATAAACGGGGACGTTAAACTATATTCTAAAATTTGGGCCGAAAGACTTAAAAGGATTCTTCCCTCCCTGGTTAAGGACGATCAGATCGGCTTTGTTGAAGGTCGTCAGGCATCTGACGGGACCAGAAGGATTTTGAATATAATTAATGCTACAAAACTTTCTATAGATCCTTTAGTACTGGTAACGTTGGATGCCGAAAAGGCCTTTGATAGGCTAGATTGGAGTTATTTAAAAGGAACGCTTTTGAAGTTTGGATTCAATGATAAATTCTTGTCCTCAATTTTTGCCTTATATTCAGATCCTTGTGCAAAGATTTACACAAATAACCATCTGTCTAGGAAATTTCCAATATCGAATGGCACAAGACAGGGGTGCCCACTTTCACCACTACTATTTGTTCTATCAATGGAACCCTTTGCACAAAAAATAAGATCCAACCCAAACATCCACGGCCCTGAAATTTCACAGCGATCATTTAAAATCGGTCTGTTTGCAGACGATATAGTGCTCACGCTATTAGATCCAGAGATTTCCATTAGAGCACTAGTTTTAGACTTAGAACTGTTTGCGTATGTATCCTATTTTAAAGTGAACCAATCAAAATCTAAGATTCTTTTTTTTAACTTACAAGATCAGGAAGTGGAACAGCTGAAGTCTCTTACAAAGTTTTCCTGCACAGAAGAAGTTGGTTATTTGGGGCTGGTACTGACAAATAAAATCGAATCAGTTATTTCAATTAACCTTAATAATCTAATACAGAATATTACCAAAGACTTAGCAAATTTTAAACGTATTAACCTATCCTTATTTGGGAAGGTCTTGGTAATCAAATCTTTTGTTTTACCTAAAATACTCTATTTGTTTAGAACCCTCCCTACTTGCATCCCCTCTACCCAACTAACCAAAATTCAAAATTTATTAAACTCCTTTATTTGGGACAATAAAAAGCCAAGAGTGGCGTTGAGCGTTTTATATAAGAACAAGAAAAACGGGGGTTTGGGCCTTCCAAACGTCACAGCGTATTACCAAGCCACATTGATTAAGGCTAGCGGATATTGGTTCAAACAGATTGTATCTCCCGCATGGGTTGTCTTAGAGGAAAGCCAAAGTGAAAATAACCTACTCTGTAATACTTTTTACAATAACATTATTGGTTCTCGGCCTAGGTTACCATCACATCCTATTTTTCAGGCAATACTTCTGGCCTGGAAAAGCTTCGTAAGACCGAGGAAAAATTGGAATAAATTGAGACAACTGTATAATGTTCCGCTAGTTTTGATCTCAGTTCTCTACAAATTCTCAATTCCAGAAATTTGGACCACGTGTAATATCAAAAAAATGGGAGATTTGTATAATGGAGATTTTCTAACCTTCAGCGAAATTAGAGTAAAGTTTAATCTTCCTTCATCAGAATTTTTTTTTTACACCATCTTAAAAGATTACATTAAAAAATTCCTCCAAACTAAACCATTGAATTGGGATATTTTGACTCTCTTTTTGGGAAACATAGAGAAAAAAAGCGTATGGAACTTAAAAAATATATATACAATTTTTAACGGAGACTCAGAAATACTGAAAAATGTTTATATGAAACGATGGGAGTCTGAATTAAATATTTCCCCCTCATTAGAACAATGGCAAGATGCTTTTAAATTTTCTCAGGCCTCAACAATTTCGATGATGTTACAAGAATCATATTATAAAATATTGGTGAGGTGGTATTATACTCCATCGAGGTTATTCTTTATAAACCAAGATAACTCAAATTTGTGTTGGAGGGAATGTGGGAAAGTTGGGAATTTGTACCACATATTTTGGGGTTGCCCAAAAAGAAAGACCTTATGGAGCGAAGTTTCTGCCCACATAAATACATTTTTGGGCAGGAACCTAGTTATTTCTCCTAGCATGGCGCTGCTTTTTTTGGGAATGGAACACTTGGATCTCTCAACCACTTTCATGATAGCCCACATCCTATTGGTGGTTAAAAATTCTTTAGCAGCAAATTGGAGGAAAACTGTTCCTCCAAAATTTGAAGACATAATCCACAACCTTAAAGTACATAGTGCATTAGAAAGGCGATTTGCCATAAATAATAATTTTTTGGACAAATACAATAAAAAATGGGGAATATGGAATAGTCTTTTTATTAGACAATTTAGTTCTACCTCGGGAAATTAGGATGAGACCTACTTTAAACTATGACAGTAGTTTTAGATTTAGGTTTTAGGTTTTAGGCTTTAGATTTTAGATCAGCTATTAGGGTTTAGGTTACTAGATCTTAGATTTAGATCTTAGAATTTAGATTGTAAACCACATCTCATTGTTTTACATAACGTTTTCTCTTTTTCGTGTCTGGATGCAACTGGTAAACTGTGAAATGTCTCAGATAATACTATGTTTATATATGCAATGACTTTTTACTTTATGTTACTCTTTGAGTTTTCTATTGTAATACCCTTTTCCTTCCCTTGTTCCCTTCTTTGTTCCCCCCCTTTTCCTCCTTCTCTTTGTCATTATTTTGAAAATTATAATAAAAATGATTGGAAAATAAAAGCATGAGTTTGCAACTACTTTACTTTTGGAGAAAATTCAAAACATTCATTATTCAATAGAGCCCAATAGCAAAAATCAGGTTTTGAATGAAGAATCACATTTCTTGGTGAATCATGCAGGATTGAAATTTTTGATGATTTTTTACTCCTCTCAACAGCCCAAACAAGTTTCTAAAAGGATGAGTTTGCAACTACTTTACTTTTGGAGAAAATTCAAAACATTCATTATTCAATAGGGCCCAAAATATCAAAAACCAGCGGTTTGAATGAACACACATTTCTTGGTAGAATCGTGCAGGACTGAAATTTTTGATGTTTTTCTACTCCTCTCATGAGCCCAAACAAGTCTCTAAAAGGATGAGTTTGCAACTACTTTACTTTTGGAGAAAATTCAAAACATTCATTATTCAATAGAGCCCAATAGCAAAAACCAGCGTTTTGAATGAAGAATCACATTTCTTGGTAGAATCATGCAGGATTGAAATTTTTGATGGTTTTTTACTCCTCTCAACAGCCCAAACAAGTTTCTAAAAGGATGAGTTTGCAAATACTTTACTTTTGGAGAAAATTCAAAACATTCATTATTCAATAGGGCCCAAACTATCAAAAACCAGCGGTTTCAATGAACACACATTTCTTGGTAGAATCATGCAGGACTGAAATTTTTGATGTTTTTCTACTCCTTTCATGAGCCCAAACAAGTCTCTAAAAGCATGAGTTTGCAACTACTTTACTTTTGAAGAAAATTCAAAACATTCATTATTCAATAGAGCCCAATAGCAAAAATCAGGTTTTGAATGAAGAATCACATTTCTTGGTAGAATCATGCAGGATTGAAATTTTTGATGGTTTTGTACTCCTCTCAACAGCCCAAACAAGTTTCTAAAAGGATGAGTTTGCAACTACTTTACTTTTGGAGAAAATTCAAAACAGTCATTATTCAATAGGGCCCAAAATATCAAAAACCAGCGGTTTGAATGAACACACATTTCTTGGTAGAATCGTGCAGGACTGAAATTTTTGATGTTTTTCTACTCCTCTCATGAGCCCAAACAAGTCTCTAAAAGGATGAGTTTGCAACTACTTTACTTTTGGAGAAAATTCAAAACATTCATTATTCAATAGAGCCCAATAGCAAAAATCAGGTTTTGAACGAAGAATCACATTTCTTGGTAGAATCATGCAGGATTGAAATTTTTGATGGTTTTTTACTCCTCTCAACAGCCCAAACAAGTTTCTAAAAGGATGAGTTTGCAACTACTTTACTTTTGGAGAAAATTCAAAACATTCATTATTCAATAGGGCCCAAACTATCAAAAACCAGCAGTTTCAATGAACACACATTTCTTGGTAGAATCATGAAGGACTGAAATTTTTGATGTTTTTCTACTCCTCTCATGAGCCCAAACAAGTCTCTAAAAGCATGAGTTTGTAGCTACTTTACTTTTGGAGAAAATTCAAAACATTCATTATTCAATAGAGCTCAATAGCAAAAATCAGGTTTTGAATGAAGAATCACATTTCTTGGTAGAATCATGCAGGATTGAAATTTTTGATGGTTTTGTACTCCTCTCAACAGCCCAAACAAGTTTCTAAAAGGATGAGTTTGCAACTACTTTACTTTTGGAGAAAATTCAAAACATTCATTATTCAACAGGGCCCAAAATATCAAAAACCAGCGGTTTGAATGAACACACATTTCTTGGTAGAATCGTGCAGGACTGAAATTTTTGATGTTTTTCTACTCCTCTCATGAGCCCAAACAAGTCTCTAAAAGGATGAGTTAGCAACTACTTTACTTTTGTAGAAAATTCAAAACATTCATTATTCAATAGAGCCCAATAGCAAAAACCAGCGTTTTGAATGAAGAATCACATTTCTTGGTAGAATCATGCAGGATTGAAATTTTTGATGGTTTTTTACTCCTCTCAACAGCCCAAACAAGTTTCTAAAAGGATGAGTTTGCAACTACTTTACTTTTGGAGAAAATTCAAAACATTCATTATTCAATAGGGCCCAAACTATCAAAATCCAGCGGTTTCAATGAACACACATTTCTTGGTAGAATCATGCAGGACTGAAATTTTTGATGTTTTTCTACTCCTCTCATGAGCCCAAACAAGACTCTAAAAGCATGAGTTTGCAACTACTTTACTTTTGGAGAAAATTCAAAACATTCATTATTCAATAGAGCCCAATAGCAAAAATCAGGTTTTGAATGAAGAATCACATTTCTTGGTAAAATCATGCAGGATTGAAATTTTTGATGGTTTTTTACTCCTCTCAACAGCCCAAACAAGTTTCTAAAAGGATGAGTTTGCAACTACTTTACTTTTGGAGAAAATTCAAAACATTCATTATTCAATAGGGCCCAAACTATCAAAAACCAGCGGTTTCAATGAACACACATTTCTTGGTAGAATCATGCAGGACTGAAATTTTTGATGTTTTTCTACTCCTCTCATGAGCCCAAACAAGTCTGTAAAAGCATAAGTTTGCAACTACTTTACTTTTGGAGAAAATTCAAAACATTCATTATTCAATAGAGCCCAATAGCAAAAATCAGGTTTTGAATGAAGAATCACATTTCTTGGTAAAATCATGCAGGATTGAAATTTTTGATGGTTTTTTACTCCTCTCAACAGCTCAAACAAGTTTCTAAAAGGATGAGTTTGCAACTACTTTACTTTTGGAGAAAATTCAAAACATTCATTATTCAATAGGGCCCAAACTATCAAAAACCAGCGGTTTCAATGAACACACATTTCTTGGTAGAATCATGCAGGACTGAAATTTTTGATGTTTTTCTACTCCTTTCATGAGCCCAAACAAGTCTCTAAAAGCATGAGTTTGCAACTACTTTACTTTTGGAGAAAATTCAAAACATTCACTATTCAATAGAGCCCAATAGCAAAAATCAGGTTTTGAATGAAGAATCACATTTCTTGGTAAAATCATGCAGGATTGAAATTTTTGATGGTTTTTTACTCCTCTCAACAGCCCAAACAAGTTTCTAAAAGGATGAGTTTGCAACTACTTTACTTTTGGAGAAAATTCAAAACATTCATTATTCAATAGGGCCCAAACTATCAAAAACCAGCGGTTTCAATGAACACACATTTCTTGGTAGAATCATGCAGGACTGAAATTTTTGATGTTTTTCTACTCCTCTCATGAGCCCAAACAAGTCTCTAAAAGGATGAGTTTGCAACTACTTTACTTTTGGAGAAAATTCAAAACATTCATTATTCAATAGAGCCCAATAGCAAAAACCAGCGTTTTGAATGAAGAATCACATTTCTTGGTAGAATCATGCAGGATTGAAATTTTTGATGGTTTTTTACTCCTCTCAACAGCCCAAACAAGTTTCTAAAAGGATGAGTTTGCAAATACTTTACTTTTGGAGAAAATTCAAAACATTCATTATTCAATAGGGCCCAAACTATCAAAAACCAGCGGTTTCAATGAACACACATTTCTTGGTAGAATCATGCAGGACTGAAATTTTTGATGTTTTTCTACTCCTTTCATGAGCCCAAACAAGTCTCTAAAAGCATGAGTTTGCAACTACTTTACTTTTGAAGAAAATTCAAAACATTCATTATTCAATAGAGCCCAATAGCAAAAATCAGGTTTTGAATGAAGAATCACATTTCTTGGTAGAATCATGCAGGATTGAAATTTTTGATGGTTTTGTACTCCTCTCAACAGCCCAAACAAGTTTCTAAAAGGATGAGTTTGCAACTACTTTACTTTTGGAGAAAATTCAAAACAGTCATTATTCAATAGGGCCCAAAATATCAAAAACCAGCGGTTTGAATGAACACACATTTCTTGGTAGAATCGTGCAGGACTGAAATTTTTGATGTTTTTCTACTCCTCTCATGAGCCCAAACAAGTCTCTAAAAGGATGAGTTTGCAACTACTTTACTTTTGGAGAAAATTCAAAACATTCATTATTCAATAGAGCCCAATAGCAAAAATCAGGTTTTGAACGAAGAATCACATTTCTTGGTAGAATCATGCAGGATTGAAATTTTTGATGGTTTTTTACTCCTCTCAACAGCCCAAACAAGTTTCTAAAAGGATGAGTTTGCAACTACTTTACTTTTGGAGAAAATTCAAAACATTCATTATTCAATAGGGCCCAAACTATCAAAAACCAGCGGTTTCAATGAACACACATTTCTTGGTAGAATCATGAAGGACTGAAATTTTTGATGTTTTTCTACTCCTCTCATGAGCCCAAACAAGTCTCTAAAAGCATGAGTTTGTAGCTACTTTACTTTTGGAGAAAATTCAAAACATTCATTATTCAATAGAGCTCAATAGCAAAAATCAGGTTTTGAATGAAGAATCACATTTCTTGGTAGAATCATGCAGGATTGAAATTTTTGATGGTTTTGTACTCCTCTCAACAGCCCAAACAAGTTTCTAAAAGGATGAGTTTGCAACTACTTTACTTTTGGAGAAAATTCAAAACATTCATTATTCAACAGGGCCCAAAATATCAAAAACCAGCGGTTTGAATGAACACACATTTCTTGGTAGAATCGTGCAGGACTGAAATTTTTGATGTTTTTCTACTCCTCTCATGAGCCCAAACAAGTCTCTAAAAGGATGAGTTAGCAACTACTTTACTTTTGTAGAAAATTCAAAACATTCATTATTCAATAGAGCCCAATAGCAAAAACCAGCGTTTTGAATGAAGAATCACATTTCTTGGTAGAATCATGCAGGATTGAAATTTTTGATGGTTTTTTACTCCTCTCAACAGCCCAAACAAGTTTCTAAAAGGATGAGTTTGCAACTACTTTACTTTTGGAGAAAATTCAAAACATTCATTATTCAATAGGGCCCAAACTATCAAAATCCAGCGGTTTCAATGAACACACATTTCTTGGTAGAATCATGCAGGACTGAAATTTTTGATGTTTTTCTACTCCTCTCATGAGCCCAAACAAGACTCTAAAAGCATGAGTTTGCAACTACTTTACTTTTGGAGAAAATTCAAAACATTCATTATTCAATAGAGCCCAATAGCAAAAATCAGGTTTTGAATGAAGAATCACATTTCTTGGTAAAATCATGCAGGATTGAAATTTTTGATGGTTTTTTACTCCTCTCAACAGCCCAAACAAGTTTCTAAAAGGATGAGTTTGCAACTACTTTACTTTTGGAGAAAATTCAAAACATTCATTATTCAATAGGGCCCAAACTATCAAAAACCAGCGGTTTCAATGAACACACATTTCTTGGTAGAATCATGCAGGACTGAAATTTTTGATGTTTTTCTACTCCTCTCATGAGCCCAAACAAGTCTCTAAAAGCATAAGTTTGCAACTACTTTACTTTTGGAGAAAATTCAAAACATTCATTATTCAATAGAGCCCAATAGCAAAAATCAGGTTTTGAATGAAGAATCACATTTCTTGGTAAAATCATGCAGGATTGAAATTTTTGATGGTTTTTTACTCCTCTCAACAGCTCAAACAAGTTTCTAAAAGGATGAGTTTGCAACTACTTTACTTTTGGAGAAAATTCAAAACATTCATTATTCAATAGGGCCCAAACTATCAAAAACCAGCGGTTTCAATGAACACACATTTCTTGGTAGAATCATGCAGGACTGAAATTTTTGATGTTTTTCTACTCCTCTCATGAGCCCAAACAAGTCTCTAAAAGCATGAGTTTGCAACTACTTTACTTTTGGAGAAAATTCAAAACATTCACTATTCAATAGAGCCCAATAGCAAAAATCAGGTTTTGAATGAAGAATCACATTTCTTGGTAAAATCATGCAGGATTGAAATTTTTGATGGTTTTTTACTCCTCTCAACAGCCCAAACAAGTTTCTAAAAGGATGAGTTTGCAACTACTTTACTTTTGGAGAAAATTCAAAACATTCATTATTCAATAGGGCCCAAACTATCAAAAACCAGCGGTTTCAATGAACACACATTTCTTGGTAGAATCATGCAGGACTGAAATTTTTGATGTTTTTCTACTCCTCTCATGAGCCCAAACAAGTCTCTAAAATCATGAGTTTGCAACTACTTTACTTTTGGAGAAAATTCAAAACATTCATTATTCAATAGAGCCCAATAGCAAAAATCAGGTTTTGAATGAAGAATCACATTTCTTGGTAGAATCATGCAGGATTGAAATTTTTGATGGTTTTTTACTCCTCTCAACAGCCCAAACAAGTTTCTAAAAGGATGAGTTTGCAACTACTTTACTTTTGGAGAAAATTCAAAACATTCATTATTCAATAGGGCCCAAACTATCAAAAACCAGCGGTTTGAATGACCACACATTTCTTGGTAGAATCATGCAGGACTGAAATTTTTGATGTTTTTCTACTCCTCTCATGAGCCCAAACAAGTCTCTAAAAGGATGAGTTTGCAACTATTTTACTTTTGGAGAAAATTCAAAACATTCATTATTCAATAGAGCCCAATAGCAAAAACCAGCGTTTTGAATGAAGAATCACATTTCTTGGTAGAATCATGCAGGATTGAAATTTTTGATGGTTTTTTACTCCTCTCAACAGCCCAAACAAGTTTCTAAAAGGATGAGTTTGCAACTACTTTACTTTTGGAGAAAATTCAAAACATTCATTATTCAATAGGGCCCAAACTATCAAAAACCAGCGGTTTCAATGAACACACAATTCTTGGTAGAATCATGCAGGACTGAAATTTTTGATGTTTTTCTACTCCTCTCATGAGCCCAAACAAGTCTCTAAAAGCATGAGTTTGCAACTACTTTACTTTTGGAGAAAATTCAAAACATTCACTATTCAATAGAGCCCAATAGCAAAAATCAGGTTTTGAATGAAGAATCACATTTCTTGGTAAAATCATGCAGGATTGAAATTTTTGATGGTTTTTTACTCCTCTCAACAGCCCAAACAAGTTTCTAAAAGGATGAGTTTGCAACTACTTTACTTTTGGAGAAAATTCAAAACATTCATTATTCAATAGGGCCCAAACTATCAAAAACCAGCGGTTTCAATGAACACACATTTCTTGGTAGAATCATGCAGGACTGAAATTTTTGATGTTTTTCTACTCCTCTCATGAGCCCAAACAAGTCTCTAAAAGCATGAGTTTGCAACTACTTTACTTTTGGAGAAAATTCAAATCATTCATTATTCAATAGAGCCCAATAGCAAAAATCAGGTTTTGAATGAAGAATCACATTTCTTGGTAAAATCATGCAGGATTGAAATTTTTGATGGTTTTTTACTCCTCTCAACAGCTCAAACAAGTTTCTAAAAGGATGAGTTTGCAACTACTTTACTTTTGGAGAAAATTCAAAACATTCATTATTCAATAGGGCCCAAACTATCAAAAACCAGCGGTTTCAATGAACACACATTTCTTGGTAGAATCATGCAGGACTGAAATTTTTGATGTTTTTCTACTCCTCTCATGAGCCCAAACAAGTCTCTAAAAGCATGAGTTTGCAACTACTTTACTTTTGGAGAAAATTCAAAACATTCACTATTCAATAGAGCCCAATAGCAAAAATCAGGTTTTGAATGAAGAATCACATTTCTTGGTAAAATCATGCAGGATTGAAATTTTTGATGGTTTTTTACTCCTCTCAACAGCCCAAACAAGTTTCTAAAAGGATGAGTTTGCAACTACTTTACTTTTGGAGAAAATTCAAAACATTCATTATTCAATAGGGCCCAAACTATCAAAAACCAGCGGTTTCAATGAACACACATTTCTTGGTAGAATCATGCAGGACTGAAATTTTTGATGTTTTTCTACTCCTCTCATGAGCCCAAACAAGTCTCTAAAATCATGAGTTTGCAACTACTTTACTTTTGGAGAAAATTCAAAACATTCATTATTCAATAGAGCCCAATAGCAAAAATCAGGTTTTGAATGAAGAATCACATTTCTTGGTAGAATCATGCAGGATTGAAATTTTTGATGGTTTTTTACTCCTCTCAACAGCCCAAACAAGTTTCTAAAAGGATGAGTTTGCAACTACTTTACTTTTGGAGAAAATTCAAAACATTCATTATTCAATAGGGCCCAAACTATCAAAAACCAGCGGTTTGAATGACCACACATTTCTTGGTAGAATCATGCAGGACTGAAATTTTTGATGTTTTTCTACTCCTCTCATGAGCCCAAACAAGTCTCTAAAAGGATGAGTTTGCAACTATTTTACTTTTGGAGAAAATTCAAAACATTCATTATTCAATAGAGCCCAATAGCAAAAACCAGCGTTTTGAATGAAGAATCACATTTCTTGGTAGAATCATGCAGGATTGAAATTTTTGATGGTTTTTTACTCCTCTCAACAGCCCAAACAAGTTTCTAAAAGGATGAGTTTGCAACTACTTTACTTTTGGAGAAAATTCAAAACATTCATTATTCAATAGGGCCCAAACTATCAAAAACCAGCGGTTTCAATGAACACACAATTCTTGGTAGAATCATGCAGGACTGAAATTTTTGATGTTTTTCTACTCCTCTCATGAGCCCAAACAAGTCTCTAAAAGCATGAGTTTGCAACTACTTTACTTTTGGAGAAAATTCAAAACATTCACTATTCAATAGAGCCCAATAGCAAAAATCAGGTTTTGAATGAAGAATCACATTTCTTGGTAAAATCATGCAGGATTGAAATTTTTGATGGTTTTTTACTCCTCTCAACAGCCCAAACAAGTTTCTAAAAGGATGAGTTTGCAACTACTTTACTTTTGGAGAAAATTCAAAACATTCATTATTCAATAGGGCCCAAACTATCAAAAACCAGCGGTTTCAATGAACACACATTTCTTGGTAGAATCATGCAGGACTGAAATTTTTGATGTTTTTCTACTCCTCTCATGAGCCCAAACAAGTCTCTAAAAGCATGAGTTTGCAACTACTTTACTTTTGGAGAAAATTCAAATCATTCATTATTCAATAGAGCCCAATAGCAAAAATCAGGTTTTGAATGAAGAATCACAATTCTTGGTAGAATCATGCAGGATTGAAATTTTTGATGGTTTTTTACTCCTCTCAATAGCCCAAACAAGTTTCTAAAAGGATGAGTTGGCAACTACTTTACTTTTGGAGAAAATTCAAAACATTCATTATTCAATAGGGCCCAAACTATCAAAAACCAGCGGTTTCAATGAACACACATTTCTTGGTAGAATCATGCAGGACTGAAATTTTTGATGTTTTTCTACTCCTCTCATGAGCCCAAGCAAGTCTCTAAAAGCATGAGTTTGCAACTACTTTACTTTTGGAGAAAATTCAAAACATTCATTATTCAATAGAGCCCAATAGCAAAAATCAGGTTTTGAATGAAGAATCACATTTCTTGGTAGAATCATGCAGGATTGAAATTTTTGATGGTTTTTTACTCCTCTCAACAGCCCAAACAAGTTTCTAAAACGATGAGTTTGCAACTACTTTACTTTTGGAGAAAATTCAAAACATTCATTATTCAATAGGGCCCAAAATATCAAAAAACAGCGGTTTGAATGAACACACATTTCTTGGTAGAATCGTGCAGGACTGAAATTTTTGATGTTTTTCTACTCCTCTCATGAGCCCAAACAAGTCTCTAAAAGGATGAGTTTGCAACTACTTTACTTTTGGAGAAAATTCAAAACATTCATTATTCAATAGATCCCAATAGCAAAAGCCAGCGTTTTGAATGAAGAATCACATTTCTTGGTAGAATCATGCAGGATTGAAATTTTTGATGGTTTTTTACTCCTCTCAACAGCCCAAACAAGTTTCTAAAAGGATGAGTTTGCAACTACTTTACTTTTGGAGAAAATTCAAAACATTCATTATTCAATAGGGCGCAAACTATCAAAAACCAGCGGTTTCAATGAACACACATTTCTTGGTAGAATCATGCAGGACTGAAATTTTTGTTGTTTTTCTACTCCTTTCATGAGCCCAAACAAGTCTCTAAAAGCATGAGTTTGCAACTACTTTACTTTTGAAGAAAATTCAAAACATTCATTATTCAATAGAGCCCAATAGCAAAAATCAGGTTTTGAATGAAGAATCACATTTCTTGGTAGAATCATGCAGGATTGAAATTTTTGATGGTTTTGTACTCCTCTCAACAGCCCAAACAAGTTTCTAAAAGGATGAGTTTGCAACTACTTTACTTTTGGAGAAAATTCAAAACAGTCATTATTCAATAGGGCCCAAAATATCAAAAACCAGCAGTTTGAATGAACACACATTTCTTGGTAGAATCGTGCAGGACTGAAATTTTTGATGTTTTTCTACTCCTCTCATGAGCCCAAACAAGTCTCTAAAAGCATGAGTTTGTAGCTACTTTACTTTTGGAGAAAATTCAAAACATTCATTATTCAATAGAGCCCAATAGCAAAAATCAGGTTTTGAATGAAGAATCACATTTCTTGGTAGAATCATGCAGGATTGAAATTTTTGATGGTTTTGTACTCCTCTCAACAGCCCAAACAAGTTTCTAAAAGGATGAGTTTGCAACTACTTTACTTTTGGAGAAAATTCAAAACATTCATTATTCAACAGGGCCCAAAATATCAAAAACCAGCGGTTTGAATGAACACACATTTCTTGGTAGAATCGTGCAGGACTGAAATTTTTGATGTTTTTCTACTCCTCTCATGAGCCCAAACAAGTCTCTAAAAGGATGAGTTAGCAACTACTTTACTTTTGTAGAAAATTCAAAACATTCATTATTCAATAGAGCCCAATAGCAAAAACCAGCGTTTTGAATGAAGAATCACATTTCTTGGTAGAATCATGCAGGATTGAAATTTTTGATGGTTTTTTACTCCTCTCAACAGCCCAAACAAGTTTCTAAAAGGATGAGTTTGCAACTACTTTACTTTTGGAGAAAATTCAAAACATTCATTATTCAATAGGGCCCAAACTATCAAAAACCAGCGGTTTCAATGAACACACATTTCTTGGTAGAATCATGCAGGACTGAAATTTTTGATGTTTTTCTACTCCTCTCATGAGCCCAAACAAGTCTCTAAAAGCATAAGTTTGCAACTACTTTACTTTTGGAGAAAATTCAAAACATTCATTATTCAAAAGAGCCCAATGGCAAAAATCAGGTTTTGAATGAAGAATCACATTTCTTGGTAAAATCAAGCAGGATTGAAATTTTTGATGGTTTTTTACTCCTCTCAACAGCCCAAACAAGTTTCTAAAAGGATGAGTTTGCAACTACTTTACTTTTGGAGAAAATTCAAAACAGTCATTATTCAATAGGGCCCAAAATATCAAAAACCAGCGGTTTGAATGAACACACATTTCTTGGTAGAATCGTGCAGGACTGAAATTTTTGATGTTTTTCTACTCCTCTCATGAGCCCAAACAAGTCTCTAAAAGCATGAGTTTGTAGCTACTTTACTTTTGGAGAAAATTCAAAACATTCATTATTCAATAGAGCCCAATAGCAAAAATCAGGTTTTGAATGAAGAATCACATTTCTTGGTAGAATCATGCAGGATTGAAATTTTTGATGGTTTTGTACTCCTCTCAACAGCCCAAACAAGTTTCTAAAAGGATGAGTTTGCAACTACTTTACTTTTGGAGAAAATTCAAAACATTCATTATTCAACAGGGCCCAAAATATCAAAAACCAGCGGTTTGAATGAACACACATTTCTTGGTAGAATCGTGCAGGACTGAAATTTTTGATGTTTTTCTACTCCTCTCATGAGCCCAAACAAGTCTCTAAAAGCATGAGTTTGCAACTACTTTACTTTTGGAGAAAATTCAAAACATTCACTTTTCACTAGAGCCCAATAGCAAAAATCAGGTTTTGAATGAAGAATCACATTTCTTGGTAGAATCATGCTGCATTGAAATTTTTGATGGTTTTTTACTCCTCTCAACAGCCCAAACAAGTTTCTAAAAGGATGAGTTTGCAACTACTTTACTTTTGGAGAAAATTCAAAACATTCATTATTCAATAGGGCCCAAACTATCAAAAACCAGCGGTTTCAATGAACACACATTTCTTGGTAGAATCATGCAGGACTGAAATTTTTGATGTTTTTCTACTCCTCTCATGAGCCCAAACAAGTCTCTAAAAGCATGAGTTTGCAACTACTTTACTTTTGGAAAAAATTCAAAACATTCATTATTCAATAGAGCCCAATAGCAAAAATCAGGTTTTGAATGAAGAATCACATTTCTTGGTAAAATCATGCAGGATTGAACTTTTTGATGGTTTTTTACTCCTCTCAACAGCCCAAACAAGTTTCTAAAAGGATGAGTTTGCAACTACTTTACTTTTGGAGAAAATTCAAAACATTCATTATTCAATAGGGCCCAAACTATCAAAAACCAGCGGTTTCAATGAACACACATTTCTTGGTAGAATCATGCAGGACTGAAATTTTTGATGTTTTTCTACTCCTCTCATGAGCCCAAGCAAGTCTCTAAAACCATGAGTTTGCAACTACTTTACTTTTGGAGAAAATTCAAAACATTCATTATTCAATAGAGCCCAATAGCAAAAATCAGGTTTTGAATGAAGAATCACATTTCTTGGTAGAATCATGCAGGATTGAAATTTTTGATGGTTTTTTACTCCTCTCAACAGCCCAAACAAGTTTCTAAAACGATGAGTTTGCAACTACTTTACTTTTGGAGAAAATTCAAAACATTCATTATTCAGTAGGGCCCAAAATATCAAAAAACAGCGGTTTGAATGAACACACATTTCTTGGTAGAATCGTGCAGGACTGAAATTTTTGATGTTTTTCTACTCCTCTCATGAGCCCAAACAAGTCTCTAAAAGGATGAGTTTGCAACTACTTTACTTTTGGAGAAAATTCAAAACATTCATTATTCAATAGATCCCAATAGCAAAAACCAGCGTTTTGAATGAAGAATCACATTTCTTGGTAGAATCATGTAGGATTGAAATTTTTGATGGTTTTTTACTCCTCTCAACAGCCCAAACAAGTTTCTAAAAGGATGAGTTTGCAACTACTTTACTTTTGGAGAAAATTCAAAACATTCATTATTCAATAGGGCCCAAACTATCAAAAACCAGCGGTTTCAATGAACACACATTTCTTGGTAGAATCATGCAGGACTGAAATTTTTGATGTTTTTCTACTCCTTTCATGAGCCCAAACAAGTCTCTAAAAGGATGAGTTTGCAACTACTTTACTTTTGAAGAAAATTCAAAACATTCATTATTCAATAGAGCCCAATAGCAAAAATCAGGTTTTGAATGAAGAATCACATTTCTTGGTAGAATCATGCAGGAATGAAATTTTTGATGGTTTTGTACTCCTCTCAACAGCCCAAACAAGTTTCTAAAAGGATGAGTTTGCAACTACTTTACTTTTGGAGAAAATTCAAAACAGTCATTATTCAATAGGGCCCAAAATATCAAAAACCAGCGGTTTGAATGAACACACATTTCTTGGTAGAATCGTGCAGGACTGAAATTTTTGATGTTTTTCTACTCCTCTCATGAGCCCAAACAAGTCTCTAAAAGCATGAGTTTGTAGCTACTTTACTTTTGGAGAAAATTCAAAACATTCATTATTCAATAGATCCCAATAGCAAAAACCAGCGTTTTGAATGAAGAATCACATTTCTTGGTAGAATCATGTAGGATTGAAATTTTTGATGGTTTTTTACTCCTCTCAACAGCCCAAACAAGTTTCTAAAAGGATGAGTTTGCAACTACTTTACTTTTGGAGAAAATTCAAAACATTCATTATTCAATAGGGCCCAAACTATCAAAAACCAGCGGTTTCAATGAACACACATTTCTTGGTAGAATCATGCAGGACTGAAATTTTTGATGTTTTTCTACTCCTCTCATGAGCCCAAACAAGTCTCTAAAAGCATAAGTTTGCAACTACTTTACTTTTGGAGAAAATTCAAAACATTCATTATTCAAAAGAGCCCAATAGCAAAAATCAGGTTTTGAATGAAGAATCACATTTCTTGGTAAAATCATGCAGGATTGAAATTTTTGATGGTTTTTTACTCCTCTCAACAGCCCAAACAAGTTTCTAAAAGGATGAGTTTGCAACTACTTTACTTTTGGAGAAAATTCAAAACATTCATTATTCAATAGGGCCCAAACTATCAAAAACCAGCGGTTTGAATGAACACACATTTCTTGGTAGAATCATGCAGGACTGAAATTTTTGATGTTTTTCTACTCCTCTCATGAGCCCAAACAAGTCTCTAAAAGCATGAGTTTGCAACTACTTTACTTTTGGAGAAAATTCAAAACATTCACTTTTCACTAGAGCCCAATAGCAAAAATCAGGTTTTGAATGAAGAATCACATTTCTTGGTAGAATCATGCTGCATTGAAATTTTTGATGGTTTTTTACTCCTCTCAACAGCCCAAACAAGTTTCTAAAAGGATGAGTTTGCAACTACTTTACTTTTGGAGAAAATTCAAAACATTCATTATTCAATAGGGCCCAAACTATCAAAAACCAGCGTTTTCAATGAACACACATTTCTTGGTAGAATCATGCAGGACTGAAATTTTTGATGTTTTTCTACTCCTCTCATGAGCCCAAACAAGTCTCTAAAAGCATGAGTTTGCAACTACTTTACTTTTGGAAAAAATTCAAAACATTCATTATTCAATAGAGCCCAATAGCAAAAATCAGGTTTTGAATGAAGAATCACATTTCTTGGTAAAATCATGCAGGATTGAAATTTTTGATGGTTTTTTACTCCTCTCAACAGCCCAAACAAGTTTCTAAAAGGATGAGTTTGCAACTACTTTACTTTTGGAGAAAATTCAAAACATTCATTATTCAATAGGGCCCAAACTATCAAAAACCAGCGGTTTCAATGAACACACATTTCTTGGTAGAATCATGCAGGACTGAAATTTTTGATGTTTTTCTACTCCTCTCATGAGCCCAAACAAGTCTCTAAAAGCATGAGTTTGCAACTACTTTACTTTTGGAGAAAATTCAAAACATTCACTATTCAATAGAGCCCAATAGCAAAAATCAGGTTTTGAATGAAGAATCACATTTCTTGGTAAAATCATGCAGGATTGAAATTTTTGATGGTTTTTTACTCCTCTCAACAGCCCAAACAAGTTTCTAAAAGGATGAGTTTGCAACTACTTTACTTTTGGAGAAAATTCAAAACATTCATTATTCAATAGGGCCCAAACTATCAAAAACCAGCGGTTTCAATGAACACACATTTCTTGGTAGAATCATGCAGGACTGAAATTTTTGATGTTTTTCTACTCCTCTCATGAGCCCAAACAAGTCTCTAAAAGCATGAGTTTGCAACTACTTTACTTTTGGAGAAAATTCAAATCATTCATTATTCAATAGAGCCCAATAGCAAAAATCAGGTTTTGAATGAAGAATCACATTTCTTGGTAGAATCATGCAGGATTGAAATTTTTGATGGTTTTTTACTCCTCTCAACAGCCCAAACAAGTTTCTAGAAGGATGAGTTTGCAACTACTTTACTTTTGGAGAAAATTCAAAACATTCATTATTCAATAGGGTCCAAACTATCAAAAACCAGCGGTTTCAATGAACACACATTTCTTGGTAGAATCATGCAGGACTGAAATTTTTGATGTTTTTCTACTCCTCTCATGAGCCCAAGCAAGTCTCTAAAAGCATGAGTTTGCAACTACTTTACTTTTGGAGAAAATTCAAAACATTCATTATTCAATAGAGCCCAATAGCAAAAATCAGGTTTTGAATGAAGAATCACATTTCTTGGTAGAATCATGCAGGATTGAAATTTTTGATGGTTTTTTACTCCTCTCAACAGCCCAAACAAGTTTCTAAAACGATGAGTTTGCAACTACTTTACTTTTGGAGAAAATTCAAAACATTCATTATTCAATAGGGCCCAAAATATCAAAAAACAGCGGTTTGAATGAACACACATTTCTTGGTAGAATCGTGCAGGACTGAAATTTTTGATGTTTTTCTACTCCTCTCATGAGCCCAAACAAGTCTCTAAAAGGATGAGTTTGCAACTACTTTACTTTTGGAGAAAATTCAAAACATTCATTATTCAATAGATCCCAATAGCAAAAACCAGCGTTTTGAATGAAGAATCACATTTCTTGGTAGAATCATGCAGGATTGAAATTTTTGATGGTTTTGTACTCCTCTCAACAGCCCAAACAAGTTTCTAAAAGGATGAGTTTGCAACTACTTTACTTTTGGAGAAAATTCAAAACAGTCATTATTCAATAGGGCCCAAAATATCAAAAACCAGCGGTTTGAATGAACACACATTTCTTGGTAGAATCGTGCAGGACTGAAATTTTTGATGTTTTTCTACTCCTCTCATGAGCCCAAACAAGTCTCTAAAAGGATGAGTTAGCAACTACTTTACTTTTGTAGAAAATTCAAAACATTCATTATTCAATAGAGCCCAATAGCAAAAACCAGCGTTTTGAATGAAGAATCACATTTCTTGGTAGAATCATGCAGGATTGAAATTTTTGATGGTTTTTTACTCCTCTCAACAGCCCAAACAAGTTTCTAAAAGGATGAGTTTGCAACTACTTTACTTTTGGAGAAAATTCAAAACATTCATTATTCAATAGGGCCCAAACTATCAAAATCCAGCGGTTTCAGTGAACACACATTTGTTGGTAGAATCATGCAGGACTGAAATTTTTGATGTTTTTCTACTCCTCTCATGAGCCCAAACAAGACTCTAAAAGCATGAGTTTGCAACTACTTTACTTTTGGAGAAAATTCAAAACATTCATTATTCAATAGAGCCCAATAGCAAAAATCAGGTTTTGAATGAAGAATCACATTTCTTGGTAAAATCATGCAGGATTGAAATTTTTGATGGTTTTTTACTCCTCTCAACAGCCCAAACAAGTTTCTAAAAGGATGAGTTTGCAAATACTTTACTTTTGGAGAAAATTCAAAACATTCATTATTCAATAGGGCCCAAACTATTAAAAAACAGCGGTTTCAATGAACACACATTTCTTGGTAGAATCATGCAGGACTGAAATTTTTGATGTTTTTCTACTCCTCTCATGAGCCCAAACAAGTCTCTAAAAGCATAAGTTTGCAACTACTTTACTTTTGGAGAAAATTCAAAACATTCATTATTCAATAGAGCCCAATAGCAAAAATCAGGTTTTGAATGAAGAATCACATTTCTTGGTAAAATCATGCAGGATTGAAATTTTTGATGGTTTTTTACTCCTCTCAACAGCTCAAACAAGTTTCTAAAAGGATGAGTTTGCAACTACTTTACTTTTGGAGAAAATTCAAAACATTCATTATTCAATAGGGCCCAAACTATCAAAAACCAGCGGTTTCAATGAACACACATTTCTTGGTAGAATCATGCAGGACTGAAATTTTTGATGTTTTTCTACTCCTCTCATGAGACCAAACAAGTCTCTAAAAGCATGAGTTTGCAACTACTTTACTTTTGGAGAAAATTCAAAACATTCACTATTCAATAGAGCCCAATAGGAAAAATCAGGTTTTGAATGAAGAATCACATTTCTTGGTAAAATTATGCAGGATTGAAATTTTTGATGGTTTTTTACTCCTCTCAACAGCCCAAACAAGTTTCTAAAAGGATGAGTTTGCAACTACTTTACTTTTGGAGAAAATTCAAAACATTCATTATTCAATAGGGCCCAAACTATCAAAAACCAGCGGTTTCAATGAACACATATTTCTTGGTAGAATCATGCAGGACTGAAATTTTTGATGTTTTTCTACTCCTCTCATGAGCCCAAACAAGTCTCTAAAAGCATGAGTTTGCAACTACTTTACTTTTGGAGAAAATTCAAAACATTCATTATTCAATAGAGCCCAATAGCAAAGATCAGGTTTTGAATGAAGAATCACATTTCTTGGTAGAATCATGCAGGATTGAAATTTTTGATGGTTTTTTACTCCTCTCAACAGCCCAAACAAGTTTCTAAAAGGATGAGTTTGCAACTGCTTTACTTTTGGAGAAAATTCAAATCATTCATTATTCAATAGGGCCCAAACTATCAAAAACCAGCGGTTTGAATGACCACACATTTCTTGGTAGAATCATGCAGGACTGAAATTTTTGATATTTTTCTACTCCGCTCATGAGCCCAAACAAGTCTCTAAAAGGATGAGTTTGCAACTACTTTACTTTTGGAGAAAATTCAAAACATTCATTATTCAATAGAGCCCAATAGCAAAAACCAGCGTTTTGAATGAATAATCACATTTCTTGGTAGAATCATGCAGGATTGAAATTTTTGATGGTTTTTTACTCCTCTCAACAGCCCAAACAAGTTTCTAAAAGGATGAGTTTGCAACTACTTTACTTTTGGAGAAAATTCAAAACATTCATTATTCAATAGGGCCCAAACTATCAAAAACCAGCGGTTTCAATGAACACACAATTCTTGGTAGTATCATGCAGGACTGAAATTTTTGATGTTTTTCTACTCCTCTCATGAGCCCAAACAAGTCTCTAAAAGCATGAGTTTGCAACTACTTTACTTTTGGAGAAAATTCAAAACATTCATTATTCAATAGGGCCCAAACTATCAAAAACCAGCGGTTTGAATGAACACACATTTCTTGGTAGAATCATGCAGGACTGAAATTTTTGATGTTTTTCTACTCCTCTCATGAGCCCAAACAAGTCTCTAAAAGCATGAGTTTGCAACTACTTTACTTTTGGAGAAAATTCAAAACATTCACTTTTCACTAGAGCCCAATAGCAAAAATCAGGTTTTGAATGAAGAATCACATTTCTTGGTAGAATCATGCTGCATTGAAATTTTTGATGGTTTTTTACTCCTCTCAACAGCCCAAACAAGTTTCTAAAAGGATGAGTTTGCAACTACTTTACTTTTGGAGAAAATTCAAAACATTCATTATTCAATAGGGCCCAAACTATCAAAAACCAGCGTTTTCAATGAACACACATTTCTTGGTAGAATCATGCAGGACTGAAATTTTTGATGTTTTTCTACTCCTCTCATGAGCCCAAACAAGTCTCTAAAAGCATGAGTTTGCAACTACTTTACTTTTGGAAAAAATTCAAAACATTCATTATTCAATAGAGCCCAATAGCAAAAATCAGGTTTTGAATGAAGAATCACATTTCTTGGTAAAATCATGCAGGATTGAAATTTTTGATGGTTTTTTACTCCTCTCAACAGCCCAAACAAGTTTCTAAAAGGATGAGTTTGCAACTACTTTACTTTTGGAGAAAATTCAAAACATTCATTATTCAATAGGGCCCAAACTATCAAAAACCAGCGGTTTCAATGAACACACATTTCTTGGTAGAATCATGCAGGACTGAAATTTTTGATGTTTTTCTACTCCTCTCATGAGCCCAAACAAGTCTCTAAAAGCATGAGTTTGCAACTACTTTACTTTTGGAGAAAATTCAAAACATTCACTATTCAATAGAGCCCAATAGCAAAAATCAGGTTTTGAATGAAGAATCACATTTCTTGGTAAAATCATGCAGGATTGAAATTTTTGATGGTTTTTTACTCCTCTCAACAGCCCAAACAAGTTTCTAAAAGGATGAGTTTGCAACTACTTTACTTTTGGAGAAAATTCAAAACATTCATTATTCAATAGGGCCCAAACTATCAAAAACCAGCGGTTTCAATGAACACACATTTCTTGGTAGAATCATGCAGGACTGAAATTTTTGATGTTTTTCTACTCCTCTCATGAGCCCAAACAAGTCTCTAAAAGCATGAGTTTGCAACTACTTTACTTTTGGAGAAAATTCAAATCATTCATTATTCAATAGAGCCCAATAGCAAAAATCAGGTTTTGAATGAAGAATCACATTTCTTGGTAGAATCATGCAGGATTGAAATTTTTGATGGTTTTTTACTCCTCTCAACAGCCCAAACAAGTTTCTAGAAGGATGAGTTTGCAACTACTTTACTTTTGGAGAAAATTCAAAACATTCATTATTCAATAGGGTCCAAACTATCAAAAACCAGCGGTTTCAATGAACACACATTTCTTGGTAGAATCATGCAGGACTGAAATTTTTGATGTTTTTCTACTCCTCTCATGAGCCCAAGCAAGTCTCTAAAAGCATGAGTTTGCAACTACTTTACTTTTGGAGAAAATTCAAAACATTCATTATTCAATAGAGCCCAATAGCAAAAATCAGGTTTTGAATGAAGAATCACATTTCTTGGTAGAATCATGCAGGATTGAAATTTTTGATGGTTTTTTACTCCTCTCAACAGCCCAAACAAGTTTCTAAAACGATGAGTTTGCAACTACTTTACTTTTGGAGAAAATTCAAAACATTCATTATTCAATAGGGCCCAAAATATCAAAAAACAGCGGTTTGAATGAACACACATTTCTTGGTAGAATCGTGCAGGACTGAAATTTTTGATGTTTTTCTACTCCTCTCATGAGCCCAAACAAGTCTCTAAAAGGATGAGTTTGCAACTACTTTACTTTTGGAGAAAATTCAAAACATTCATTATTCAATAGATCCCAATAGCAAAAACCAGCGTTTTGAATGAAGAATCACATTTCTTGGTAGAATCATGCAGGATTGAAATTTTTGATGGTTTTGTACTCCTCTCAACAGCCCAAACAAGTTTCTAAAAGGATGAGTTTGCAACTACTTTACTTTTGGAGAAAATTCAAAACAGTCATTATTCAATAGGGCCCAAAATATCAAAAACCAGCGGTTTGAATGAACACACATTTCTTGGTAGAATCGTGCAGGACTGAAATTTTTGATGTTTTTCTACTCCTCTCATGAGCCCAAACAAGTCTCTAAAAGGATGAGTTAGCAACTACTTTACTTTTGTAGAAAATTCAAAACATTCATTATTCAATAGAGCCCAATAGCAAAAACCAGCGTTTTGAATGAAGAATCACATTTCTTGGTAGAATCATGCAGGATTGAAATTTTTGATGGTTTTTTACTCCTCTCAACAGCCCAAACAAGTTTCTAAAAGGATGAGTTTGCAACTACTTTACTTTTGGAGAAAATTCAAAACATTCATTATTCAATAGGGCCCAAACTATCAAAATCCAGCGGTTTCAGTGAACACACATTTGTTGGTAGAATCATGCAGGACTGAAATTTTTGATGTTTTTCTACTCCTCTCATGAGCCCAAACAAGACTCTAAAAGCATGAGTTTGCAACTACTTTACTTTTGGAGAAAATTCAAAACATTCATTATTCAATAGAGCCCAATAGCAAAAATCAGGTTTTGAATGAAGAATCACATTTCTTGGTAAAATCATGCAGGATTGAAATTTTTGATGGTTTTTTACTCCTCTCAACAGCCCAAACAAGTTTCTAAAAGGATGAGTTTGCAAATACTTTACTTTTGGAGAAAATTCAAAACATTCATTATTCAAGAGGGCCCAAACTATTAAAAAACAGCGGTTTCAATGAACACACATTTCTTGGTAGAATCATGCAGGACTGAAATTTTTGATGTTTTTCTACTCCTCTCATGAGCCCAAACAAGTCTCTAAAAGCATAAGTTTGCAACTACTTTACTTTTGGAGAAAATTCAAAACATTCATTATTCAATAGAGCCCAATAGCAAAAATCAGGTTTTGAATGAAGAATCACATTTCTTGGTAAAATCATGCAGGATTGAAATTTTTGATGGTTTTTTACTCCTCTCAACAGCTCAAACAAGTTTCTAAAAGGATGAGTTTGCAACTACTTTACTTTTGGAGAAAATTCAAAACATTCATTATTCAATAGGGCCCAAACTATCAAAAACCAGCGGTTTCAATGAACACACATTTCTTGGTAGAATCATGCAGGACTGAAATTTTTGATGTTTTTCTACTCCTCTCATGAGCCCAAACAAGTCTCTAAAAGCATGAGTTTGCAACTACTTTACTTTTGGAGAAAATTCAAAACATTCACTATTCAATAGAGCCCAATAGGAAAAATCAGGTTTTGAATGAAGAATCACATTTCTTGGTAAAATTATGCAGGATTGAAATTTTTGATGGTTTTTTACTCCTCTCAACAGCCCAAACAAGTTTCTAAAAGGATGAGTTTGCAACTACTTTACTTTTGGAGAAAATTCAAAACATTCATTATTCAATAGGGCCCAAACTATCAAAAACCAGCGGTTTCAATGAACACATATTTCTTGGTAGAATCATGCAGGACTGAAATTTTTGATGTTTTTCTACTCCTCTCATGAGCCCAAACAAGTCTCTAAAAGCATGAGTTTGCAACTACTTTACTTTTGGAGAAAATTCAAAACATTCATTATTCAATAGAGCCCAATAGCAAAAATCAGGTTTTGAATGAAGAATCACATTTCTTGGTAGAATCATGCAGGATTGAAATTTTTGATGGTTTTTTACTCCTCTCAACAGCCCAAACAAGTTTCTAAAAGGATGAGTTTGCAACTGCTTTACTTTTGGAGAAAATTCAAATCATTCATTATTCAATAGGGCCCAAACTATCAAAAACCAGCGGTTTGAATGACCACACATTTCTTGGTAGAATCATGCAGGACTGAAATTTTTGATATTTTTCTACTCCGCTCATGAGCCCAAACAAGTCTCTAAAAGGATGAGTTTGCAACTACTTTACTTTTGGAGAAAATTCAAAACATTCATTATTCAATAGAGCCCAATAGCAAAAACCAGCGTTTTGAATGAATAATCACATTTCTTGGTAGAATCATGCAGGATTGAAATTTTTGATGGTTTTTTACTCCTCTCAACAGCCCAAACAAGTTTCTAAAAGGATGAGTTTGCAACTACTTTACTTTTGGAGAAAATTCAAAACATTCATTATTCAATAGGGCCCAAACTATCAAAAACCAGCGGTTTCAATGAACACACAATTCTTGGTAGTATCATGCAGGACTGAAATTTTTGATGTTTTTCTACTCCTCTCATGAGCCCAAACAAGTCTCTAAAAGCATGAGTTTGCAACTACTTTACTTTTGGAGAAAATTCAAAACATTCATTATTCAAAAGAGCCCAATAGCAAAAATCAGGTTTTGAATGAAGAATCACATTACTTGGTAAAATCATGCAGGATTGAAATTTTTGATGGTTTTTTACTCCTCTCAACAGCCCAAACAAGTTTCTAAAAGGATGAGTTTGCAACTACTTTACTTTTGGAGAAAATTCAAAACATTCATTATTCAATAGGGCCCAAACTATCAAAAACCAGCGGTTTCAATGAACACACAATTCTTGGTAGAATCATGCAGGACTGAAATTTTTGATGTTTTTCTACTCCTCTCATGAGCCCAAACAAGTCTCTAAAAGCATGAGTTTGCAACTACTTTACTTTTGGAGAAAATTCAAAACATTCATTATTCAAAAGAGCCCAATAGCAAAAATCAGGTTTTGAATGAAGAATCACATTTCTTGGTAAAATCATGCAGGATTGAAATTTTTTATGGTTTTTTACTCCTCTCAACAGCCCAAACAAGTTTCTAAAAGGATGAGTTTGCAACTACTTTACTTTTGGAGAAAATTCAAAACATTCATTATTCCATAGGGCCCAAACTATCAAAAACCAGCGGTTTCAATGAACACACATTTCTTGGTAGAATCATGCAGGACTGAAATTTTTGATGTTTTTCTACTCCTCTCATGAGCCCAAACAAGTCTCTAAAAGCAAGAGTTTGCAACTACTTTACTTTTGGAGAAAATTCAAAACATTCACTTTTCACTAGAGCCCAATAGCAAAAATCAGGTTTTGAATGAAGAATCACATTTCTTGGTAGAATCATGCTGCATTGAAATTTTTGATGGTTTTTTACTCCTCTCAACAGCCCAAACAAGTTTCTAAAAGGATGAGTTTGCAACTACTTTACTTTTGGAGAAAATTCAAAACATTCATTATTCAATAGGGCCCAAACTATCAAAAACCAGCGGTTTCAATGAACACACATTTCTTGGTAGAATCATGCAGGACTGAAATTTTTGATGTTTTTCTACTCCTCTCATGAGCCCAAACAAGTCTCTAAAAGCATGAGTTTGCAACTACTTTACTTTTGGAAAAAATTCAAAACATTCATTATTCAATAGAGCCCAATAGCAAAAATCAGGTTTTGAATGAAGAATCACATTTCTTGGTAAAATCATGCAGGATTGAAATTTTTGATGGTTTTTTACTCCTCTCAACAGCCCAAACAAGTTTCTAAAAGGATGAGTTTGCAACTACTTTACTTTTGGAGAAAATTCAAAACATTCATTATTCAATAGGGCCCAAACTATCAAAAACCAGCGGTTTCAATGAACACACATTTCTTGGTAGAATCATGCAGGACTGAAATTTTTGATGTTTTTCTACTCCTCTCATGAGCCCAAACAAGTCTCTAAAAGCATGAGTTTGCAACTACTTTACTTTTGGAGAAAATTCAAAACATTCACTATTCAATAGAGCCCAATAGCAAAAATCAGGTTTTGAATGAAGAATCACATTTCTTGGTAAAATCATGCAGGATTGAAATTTTTGATGGTTTTTTACTCCTCTCAACAGCCCAAACAAGTTTCTAAAAGGATGAGTTTGCAACTACTTTACTTTTGGAGAAAATTCAAAACATTCATTATTCAATAGGGCCCAAACTATCAAAAACCAGCGGTTTCAATGAACACACATTTCTTGGTAGAATCATGCAGGACTGAAATTTTTGATGTTTTTCTACTCCTCTCATGAGCCCAAACAAGTCTCTAAAAGCATGAGTTTGCAACTACTTTACTTTTGGAGAAAATTCAAAACATTCATTATTCAATAGAGCCCAATAGCAAAAATCAGGTTTTGAATGAAGAATCACATTTCTTGGTAGAATCATGCAGGATTGAAATTTTTGATGGTTTTTTACTCCTCTCAACAGCCCAAACAAGTTTCTAAAAGGATGAGTTTGCAACTACTTTACTTTTGGAGAAAATTCAAAACATTCATTATTCAATAGGGCCCAAACTATCAAAAATCAGCGGTTTCAATGAACACACATTTCTTGGTAGAATCATGCAGGACTGAAATTTTTGATGTTTTTCTACTCCTCTCATGAGCCCAAACAAGTCTCTAAAAGCATGAGTTTGCAACTACTTTACTTTTGGAGAAAATTCAAAACATTCATTATTCAATAGAGCCCAATAGCAAAAATCAGGTTTTGAATGAAGAATCACATTTCTTGGTAGAATCATGCAGGATTGAAATTTTTGATGGTTTTTTACTCCTCTCAACAGCCCAAACAAGTTTCTAAAACGATGAGTTTGCAACTACTTTACTTTTGGAGAAAATTCAAAACATTCATTATTCAATAGGGCCCAAAATATCAAAAAACAGCGGTTTGAATGAACAAACATTTCTTGGTAGAATCGTGCAGGACTGAAATTTTTGATGTTTTTCTACTCCTCTCATGAGCCCAAACAAGTCTCTAAAAGGATGAGTTTGCAACTACTTTACTTTTGGAGAAAATTCAAAACATTCATTATTCAATAGAGCCCAATAGCAAAAAACAGCGTTTTGAATGAAGAATCACATTTCTTGGTAGAATCATGCAGGATTTAAATTTTTGATGGTTTTTTACTCCTCTCAACAGCCCAAGCAAGTTTCTAAAAGGATGAGTTTGCAACTACTTTACTTTTGGAGAAAATTCAAAACATTCATTATTCAATAGGGCCCAAACTATCAAAAACCAGCGGTTTCAATGAACACACATTTCTTGGTAGAATCATGCAGGACTGAAATTTTTGATGTTTTTCTACTCCTCTCATGAGCCCAAACAAGTCTCTAAAAGCATGAGTTTGCAACTACTTTACTTTTGGAGAAAATTCAAAACATTCATTATTCAATAGAGCCCAATAGCAAAAATCAGGTTTTGAATGAAGAATCACATTTCTTGGTAGAATCATGCAGGATTGAAATTTTTGATGGTTTTTTCCTCCTCTCTACAGCCCAAACAAGTTTCTAAAAGTATGAGTTTGCAACTGCTTTACTTTTGGAGAAAATTCAAAACATTCATTATTCAATAGGGCCCAAACTATCAAAAACCAGCGGTTTGAATGAACACACATTTCTTGGTAGAATCATGCAGGACTGACATTTTTGATGTTTTTCTACTCCTCTCATGAGCCCAAACAAGTCTCTAAAAGCATGAGTTTGCAACTACTTTACTTTTGGAGAAAATTCAAAACATTCATTATTCAATAGAGCCCAATAGCAAAAATCAGGTTTTGAATGAAGAATCACATTTCTTGGTAGAATCATGCAGGATTGAAATTTTTGATGGTTTTTTACTCCTCTTAACAGCCCAAACAAGTTTCTAAAAGGATGAGTTTGCAACTACTTTACTTTTGGAGAAAATTCAAAACATTCATTATTCAATAGGGCCCAAACTATCAAAAACCAGCGGTTTCAATGAACACACATTTCTTGGTAGAATCATGCAGGACTGAAATTTTTGATGTTTTTCTACTCCTCTCATGAGCCCATACAAGTCTCTAAAAGCATGAGTTTGCAACTATTTTACTTTTGGAGAAAATTCAAAACATTCATTATTCAATAGAGCCCAATAGCAAAAATCAGGTTTTGAATGAAGAATCACATTTCTTGGTAGAATCATGCAGGATTGAAATTTTTGATGGTTTTTTACTCCTCTCAACAGCCCAAACAAGTTTCTAAAAGGATGAGTTTGCAACTACTTTACTTTTGGAGAAAATTCAAAACATTCATTATTCAATAGGGCCCAAACTATCAAAAACCAGCGGTTTCAATGAACACACATTTCTTGGTAGAATCATGCAGGACTGAAATTTTTGATGTTTTTCTACTCCTCTCATGAGCCCAAACAAGTCTCTAAAAGCATGAGTTTGCAACTACTTTACTTTTGGAGAAAATTCAAAACATTCATTATTCAATAGAGCCCAATAGCAAAAATCAGGTTTTGAATGAAGAATCACATTTCTTGGTAAAATCATGCAGGATTGAAATTTTTGATGGTTTTTTACTCCTCTCAACAGCCCAAACAAGTTTCTAAAAGGATGAGTTTGCAACTACTTTACTTTTGGAGAAAATTCAAAACATTCATTATTCAATAGGGCCCAAACTATCAAAAACCAGCGGTTTCAATGAACACACATTTCTTGGTAGAATCATGCAGGACTGAAATTTTTGATGTTTTTCTACTCCTCTCATGAGCCCAAGCAAGTTTCTAAAAGCATGAGTTTGCAACTACTTTACTTTTGGAGAAAATTCAAAACATTCACTATTCAATAGAGCCCAATAGCAAAAATCAGGTTTTGAATGAAGAATCACATTTCTTGGTAAAATCATGGAGGATTGAAATTTTTGATGGTTTTTTACTCCTCTGAACAGCCCAAACAAGTTTCTAAAAGGATGAGTTTGCAACTACTTTACTTTTGGAGAAAATTCAAAACATTCATTATTCAATAGGGCCCAAACTATCAAAAACCAGCGGTTTCAATGAACACACATTTCTTGGTAGAATCATGCAGGACTGAAATTTTTGATGTTTTTCTACTCCTCTCATGAGCCCAAACAAGTCTCTAAAAGCATGAGTTTGCAACTACTTTACTTTTGGAGAAAATTCAAAACATTCATTATTCAATAGAGCCCAATAGCAAAAATCAGGTTTTGAATGAAGAATCACATTTCTTGGTAGAATCATGCAGGATTGAAATTTTTGATGGTTTTTTCCTCCTCTCTACAGCCCAAACAAGTTTCTAAAAGTATGAGTTTGCAACTGCTTTACTTTTGGAGAAAATTCAAAACATTCATTATTCAATAGGGCCCAAACTATCAAAAACCAGCGGTTTGAATGAACACACATTTCTTGGTAGAATCATGCAGGACTGAAATTTTTGATGTTTTTCTACTCCTCTCATGAGCCCAAACAAGTCTCTAAAAGCATGAGTTTGCAACTACTTTACTTTTGGAGAAAATTCAAAACATTCATTATTCAATAGAGCCCAATAGCAAAAATCAGGTTTTGAATGAAGAATCACATTTCTTGGTAGAATCATGCAGGATTGAAATTTTTGATGGTTTTTTACTCCTCTTAACAGCCCAAACAAGTTTCTAAAAGGATGAGTTTGCAACTACTTTACTTTTGGAGAAAATTCAAAACATTCATTATTCAATAGGGCCCAAACTATCAAAAACCAGCGGTTTCAATGAACACACATTTCTTGGTAGAATCATGCAGGACTGAAATTTTTGATGTTTTTCTACTCCTCTCATGAGCCCATACAAGTCTCTAAAAGCATGAGTTTGCAACTATTTTACTTTTGGAGAAAATTCAAAACATTCATTATTCAATAGAGCCCAATAGCAAAAATCAGGTTTTGAATGAAGAATCACATTTCTTGGTAGAATCATGCAGGATTGAAATTTTTGATGGTTTTTTACTCCTCTCAACAGCCCAAACAAGTTTCTAAAAGGATGAGTTTGCAACTACTTTACTTTTGGAGAAAATTCAAAACATTCATTATTCAATAGGGCCCAAACTATCAAAAACCAGCGGTTTCAATGAACACACATTTCTTGGTAGAATCATGCAGGACTGAAATTTTTGATGTTTTTCTACTCCTCTCATGAGCCCAAACAAGTTTCTAAAAGCATGAGTTTGCAACTACTTTACTTTTGGAGAAAATTCAAAACATTCATTATTCAATAGAGCCCAATAGCAAAAATCAGGTTTTGAATGAAGAATCACATTTCTTGGTAAAATCATGCAGGATTGAAATTTTTGATGGTTTTTTACTCCTCTCAACAGCCCAAACAAGTTTCTAAAAGGATGAGTTTGCAACTACTTTACTTTTGGAGAAAATTCAAAACATTCATTATTCAATAGGGCCCAAAATATTAAAAAACAGCGGTTTGAATGAACACACATTTCTTGGTAGAATCGTGCAGGACTGAAATTTTTGATGTTTTTCTACTCCTCTCATGAGCCCAAACAAGTCTCTAAAAGCATGAGTTTGCAACTACTTTACTTTTGGAGAAAATTCAAAACATTCATTATTCAATAGAGCCCAATAGCAAAAACCAGCGTTTTGAATGAAGAATCACATTTCTTGGTAGAATCATGCAGGATTGAAATTTTTGATGGTTTTTTACTCCTCTCAACAGCCCAAACAAGTTTCTAAAAGGATGAGTTTGCAACTACTTTACTTTTGGAGAAAATTCAAAACATTCATTATTCAATAGGGCCCAAACTATCAAAAACCAGCGGTTTCAATGAACACACATTTCTTGGTAGAATCATGCAGGACTGAAATTTTTGATGTTTTTCTACTCCTCTCATGAGCCCAAACAAGTCTCTAAAAGCATGAGTTTGCAACTACTTTACTTTTGGAGAAAATTCAAAACATTCATTATTCAATAGAGCCCAATAGCAAAAATCAGGTTTTGAATGAAGAATCACATTTCTTGGTAGAATCATGCAGGATTGAAATTTTTGATGGTTTTTTACTCCTCTCTACAGCCCAAACAAGTTTCTAAAAGGATGAGTTTGCAACTGCTTTACTTTTGGAGAAAATTCAAAACATTCATTATTCAATAGGGCCCAAACTATCAAAAACCAGCGGTTTGAATGAACACACATTTCTTGGTAGAATCATGCAGGACTGAAATTTTTGATGTTTTTCTACTCCTCTCATGAGCCCAAACAAGTCTCTAAAAGCATGAGTTTGCAACTACTTTACTTTTGGAGAAAATTCAAAACATTCATTATTCAATAGAGCCCAATAGCAAAAATCAGGTTTTGAATGAAGAATCACATTTCTTGGTAGAATCATGCAGGATTGAAATTTTTGATGGTTTTTTACTCCTCTCAACAGCCCAAACAAGTTTCTAAAAGGATGAGTTTGCAACTACTTTACTTTTGGAGAAAATTCAAAACATTCATTATTCAATAGGGCCCAAACTATCAAAAACCAGCGGTTTCAATGAACACACATTTCTTGGTAGAATCATGCAGGACTGAAATTTTTGATGTTTTTCTACTCCTCTCATGAGCCCAAACAAGTCTCTAAAAGCATGAGTTTGCAACTACTTTACTTTTGGAGAAAATTCAAAACATTCATTATTCAATAGAGCCCAATAGCAAAAATCAGGTTTTGAATGAAGAATCACATTTCTTGGTAAAATCATGCAGGATTGAAATTTTTGATGGTTTTTTACTCCTCTCAACAGCCCAAACAAGTTTCTAAAAGGATGAGTTTGCAACTACTTTACTTTTGGAGAAAATTCAAAACATTCATTATTCAATAGGGCCCAAACTATCAAAAACCAGCGGTTTCAATGAACACACATTTCTTGGTAGAATCATGCAGGACTGAAATTTTTGATGTTTTTCTACTCCTCTCATGAGCCCAAGCAAGTTTCTAAAAGCATGAGTTTGCAACTACTTTACTTTTGGAGAAAATTCAAAACATTCACTATTCAATAGAGCCCAATAGCAAAAATCAGGTTTTGAATGAAGAATCACATTTCTTGGTAAAATCATGGAGGATTGAAATTTTTGATGGTTTTTTACTCCTCTGAACAGCCCAAACAAGTTTCTAAAAGGATGAGTTTGCAACTACTTTACTTTTGGAGAAAATTCAAAACATTCATTATTCAATAGGGCCCAAACTATCAAAAACCAGCGGTTTCAATGAACACACATTTCTTGGTAGAATCGTGCAGGACTGAAATTTTTGATGTTTTTCTACTCCTCTCATGAGCCCAAACAAGTCTCTAAAAGCATGAGTTTGCAACTACTTTACTTTTGGAGAAAATTCAAAACATTCATTATTCAATAGGGCCCAAACTATCAAAAACCAGCGGTTTCAATGAACACACATTTCTTGGTAGAATCGTGCAGGACTGAAATTTTTGATGTTTTTCTACTCCTCTCATGAGCCCAAACAAGTCTCTAAAAGCATGAGTTTGCAACTACTTTACTTTTGGAGAAAATTCAAAACATTCATTATTCAATAGCGCCCAATAGCAAAAATCAGGTTTTGAATGAAGAATCACATTTCTTGGTAGAATCATGCAGGATTGAAATTTTTGATGGTTTTTTACTCCTCTCAACAGCCCAAACAAGTTTCTAAAAGGGTGAGTTTGCAACTACTTTACTTTTAGAGAAAATTCAAAACATTCATTATTCAATAGGGCCCAAACAAAACCAGCGGTTTCAATGAACACACATTTCTTGGTAGAATCATGCAGGACTGAAATTTTTGATGTTTTTCTACTCCTCTCATGAGCCCAAACAAGTCTCTAAAAGCATGAGTTTGCAACTACTTTACTTTTGGAGAAAATTCAAAACATTCATTATTCAATAGAGCCCAATAGCAAAAATCAGGTTTTGAATGAAGAATCACATTTCTTGGTAGAATCATGCAGGATTGAAATTTTTGATGGTTTTTTACTCCTCTCAACAGCCCAAACAATTTTCTAAAAGGATGAGTTTGCAACTACTTTACTTTTGGAGAAAATTCAAAACATTCATTATTCAATAGGGCCCAAAATATCAAAAACCAGCGGTTTGAATGAACACACATTTCTTGGTAGAATCGTGCAGGACTGAAATTTTTGATGTTTTTCTACTCCTCTCATGAGCCCAAACAAGTCTCTAAAAGGATGAGTTTGCAACTACTTTACTTTTGGAGAAAATTCAAAACATTCATTATTCAATAGAGCCCAATAGCAAAAACCAGCGTTTTGAATGAAGAATCACATTTTTTGGTAGAATCATGCAGGATTGAAATTTTTGATGGTTTTTTACTCCTCTCAACAGCCCAAACAAGTTTCTAAAAGGATGAGTTTGCAACTACTTTACTTTTGGAGAAAATTCAAAACATTCATTATTCAATAGGGCCCAAACTATCAAAAACCAGCGGTTTCAATGAACACACATTTCTTGGTAGAATCGTGCAGGACTGAAATTTTTGATGTTTTTCTACTCCTCTCATGAGCCCAAACAAGTCTCTAAAAGCATGAGTTTGCAACTACTTTACTTTTGGAGAAAATTCAAAACATTCATTATTCAATAGCGCCCAATGGCAAAAATCAGGTTTTGAATGAAGAATCACATTTCTTGGTAGAATCATGCAGGATTGAAATATTTGATGGTTTTTTACTCCTCTCAACAGCCCAAACAAGTTTCTAAAAGGATGAGTTTGCAACTACTTTACTTTTGGAGAAAATTCAAAACATTCATTATTCAATAGGGCCCAAACTATCAAAAACCAGCGGTTTGAATGAACACACATTTCTTGGTAGAATCATGCAGGACTGAAATTTTTGATGTTTTTCTACTCCTCTCATGAGCCCAAACAAGTCTCTAAAAGCATGAGTTTGCAACTACTTTTCTTTTGGAGAAAATTCAAAACATTCATTTTTCAATAGAGCCCAATATCAAAAATCAGGTTTTGAATGAAGAATCACATTTCTTGGTAGAATCATGCAGGATTGAAATTTTTGATGGTTTTTTACTCCTCTCAACAGCCCAAACAAGTTTCTAAAAGGATGAGTTTGCAACTACTTTACTTTTGGAGAAAATTCAAAACATTCATTATTCAATAGGGCCCAAACTATCAAAAACCAGCGGTTTCAATGAACACACATTTCTTGGTAGAATCATGCAGGACTGAAATTTTTGATGTTTTTCTACTCCTCTCATGAGCCCAAACAAGTCTCTAAAAGCATGAGTTTGCAACTACTTTACTTTTGGAGAAAATTCAAAACATTCATTATTCAATAGAGCCCAATAGCAAAAATCAGGTTTTGAATGAAGAATCACATTTCTTGGTAGAATCATGCAGGATTGAAATTTTTGATGGTTTTTTACTCCTCTCAACAGCCCAAACAAGTTTCTAAAAGGATGAGTTTGCAAATGCTTTACTTTTGGAGAAAATTCAAAACATTCATTATTCAATAGGGCCCAAACTATCAAAAACCAGCGGTTTGAATGAACACACATTTCTTGGTAGAATCATGCAGGACTGAAATTTTTGATGTTTTTCTACTCCTCTCATGAACCCAAACAAGTCTCTAAAAGGATGAGTTTGCAACTACTTTACTTTTGGAGAAAATTCAAAACATTCATTATTCATTAGAGCCCACTAGCAAAAACCAGCGTTTTGAATGAAGAATCACATTTCTTGGTAGAATCATGCAGGATTGAAATTTTTGATGGTTTTTTACTCCTCTCAACAGCCCAAACAAGTTTCTAAAAGGATGAGTTTGCAACTACTTTACTTTTGGAGAAAATTCAAAACATTCATTATTCAATAGGGCCCAAACTATCAAAAACCAGCAGTTTCAATGAACACACATTTCTTGGTAGAATCATGCAGGACTGAAATTTTTTATGTTTTTCTACTCCTCTCATGAGCCCAAACAAGTCTCTAAAAGCATGAGTTTGCAACTACTTTACTTTTGGAGAAAATTCAAAACATTCATTATTCAATAGAGCCCAATAGCAAAAATCAGGTTTTGAATGAAGAATCACATTTCTTGGTAAAATCATGCAGGATTGAAATTTTTGATGGTTTTTTACTCCTCTCAACAGCCCAAACAAGTTTCTAAAAGGATGAGTTTGCAACTACTTTACTTTTGGAGAAAATTCAAAACATTCATTATTCAATAGGGCCCAAACTATCAAAAACCAGCGGTTTGAATGAACACACATTTCTTGGTAGAATCATGCAGGACTGAAATTTTTGATGTTTTTCTACTCCTCTCATGAGCCCAAACAAGTCTCTAAAAGCATGAGTTTGCCACTACTTTACTTTTGGAGAAAATTCAAAACATTCATTATTCAATAGAGCCCAATAGCAAAAACCAGCGTTTTGAATGAAGAATCACATTTCTTGGTAGAATCATGCAGGATTTAAATTTTTGATGGTTTTTTACTCCTCTCAACAGCCCAAACAAGTTTCTAAAAGGATGAGTTTGCAACTACTTTACTTTTGGAGAAAATTCAAAACATTCATTATTCAACAGGGCCCAAACTATCAAAAACCAGCGGTTTGAATGAACACACATTTCTTGGTAGAATCATGCAGGACTGAAATTTTTGATGTTTTTCTACTCCTCTCATGAGCCCAAACAAGTCTCTAAAAGCATGAGTTTGCAACTACTTTACTTTTGGAGAAAATTCAAAACATTCACTTTTCACTAGAGTCCAATAGCAAAAATCAGGTTTTGAATGAAGAATCACATTTCTTGGTAGAATCATGCTGCATTGAAATTTTTGATGGTTTTTTACTCCTCTCAAAAGCCCAAACAAGTTTCTAAAAGGATGAGTTTGCAACTACTTTACTTTTGGAGAAAATTCAAAACATTCATTATTCAATAGGGCCCAAACTATCAAAAACCAGCGGTTTCAATGAACACACATTTCTTGGTAGAATCATGCAGGACTGAAATTTTTGATGTTTTTCTACTCCTCTCATGAGCCCAAACAAGTCTCTAAAAGCATGAGTTTGCAACTACTTTACTTTTGGAGAAAATTCAAAACATTCATTATTCAATAGAGCCCAATAGCAAAAATCAGGTTTTGAATGAAGATTCACATTTCTTGGTAGAATCATGCAGGATTGAAATTTTTGATGGTTTTTTACTCCTCTCAACAGCCCAAACAAGTTTCTAAAAGGATGAGTTTGCAACTACTTTACTTTTGGAGAAAATTCAAAACATTCATTATTCAATAGGGCCCAAACTATCAAAAACCAGCGGTTTGAATGAACACACATTTCTTGGTAGAATCATGCAGGACTGAAATTTTTGATGTTTTTCTACTCCTCTCATGAGCCCAAACAAGTCTCTAAAAGCATGAGTTTGCCACTACTTTACTTTTGGAGAAAATTCAAAACATTCATTATTCAATAGAGCCCAATAGCAAAAATCAGGTTTTGAATGAAGAATCACATTTCTTGGTAGAATCATGCAGGATTGAAATTTTTGATGGTTTTTTACTCCTCTCAACAGCCCAAACAAGTTTCTAAAAGGATGAGTTTGCAACTACTTTACTTTTGGAGAAAATTCAAAACATTCATTATTCAATAGGGCCCAAACTATCAAAAACCAGCGGTTTCAATGAACACACATTTCTTGGTAGAATCATGCAGGACTGAAATTTTTGATGTTTTTCTACTCCTCTCATGAGCCCAAACAAGTCTCTAAAAGCATAAGTTTGCAACTACTTTACTTTTGGAGAAAATTCAAAACATTCATTATTCAATAGAGCCCAATAGCAAAAATCAGGTTTTGAATGAAGAATCACATTTCTTGGTAGAATCATGCAGGATTGAAATTTTTGATGGTTTTTTACTCCTCTCAACAGCCCAAACAAGTTTCTAAAAGGATGAGTTTGCAACTACTTTACTTTTGGAGAAAATTCAAAACATTCATTATTCAATAGGGCTCAAAATATCAAAAACCAGCGGTTTGAATGAACACACATTTCTTGGTAGAATCATGCAGGACTGAAATTTTTGATGTTTTTCTACTCCTCTCATGAGCCCAAACAAGTCTCTAAAAGGATGAGTTTGCAACTACTTTACTTTTGGAGAAAATTCAAAACATTCATTATTCAAAAGAGCCCAATAGCAAAAACCAGCGTTTTGAATGAAGAATCACATTTCTTGGTAGAATCATGCAGGATTGAAACTTTTGATGGTTTTTTATTCCTCTCAACAGCCCAAACAAGTTTCTAAAAGGATGAGTTTGCAACTACTTTACTTTTGGAGAAAATTCAAAACATTCATTATTCAATAGGGCCCAAACTATCAAAAACCAGCGGTTTCAATGAACACACATTTCTTGGTAGAATCGTGCAGGACTGAAATTTTTGATGTTTTTCTACTCCTCTCATGAGCCCAAACAAGTCTCTAAAAGCATGAGTTTGCAACTACTTTACTTTTGGAGAAAATTCAAAACATTCATTATTCAATAGTGCCCAATAGCAAAAATCAGGTTTTGAATGAAGAATCACTTTTCTTGGTAGAATCATGCAGGATTGAAATTTTTGATGGTTTTTTACTCCTCTCAACAGCCCAAACAAGTTTCTAAAAGGATGAGTTTGCAACTACTTTACTTTTGGAGAAAATTCAAAACATTCATTATTCAATAGGGCCCAAAATATCAAAAACCAGCGGTTTCAATGAACACACATTTCTTGGTAGAATCATGCAGGACTGAAATTTTTGATGTTTTTCTACTCCTCTCATGAGCCCAAACAAGTCTCTAAAAGCATGAGTTTGCAACTACTTTACTTTTGGAGAAAATTCAAAACATTCATTATTCAATAGAGCCCAATAGCAAAAATCAGGTTTTGAATGAAGAATCACATTTCTTGGTGAATCATGCAGGATTGAAATTTTTGATGGTTTTTTACTCCTCTCAACAGCCCAAACAAGTTTCTAAAAGGATGAGTTTGCAACTACTTTACTTTTGGAGAAAATTCAAAACATTCATTATTCAATAGGGCCCAAAATATCAAAAACCAGCGGTTTGAATGAACACACATTTCTTGGTAGAATCATGCAGGACTGAAATTTTTGATGTTTTTCTACTCCTCTCATGAGCCCAAACAAGTCTCTAAAAGCATGAGTTTGCAACTACTTTACTTTTGGAGAAAATTCAAAACATTCATTATTCAATAGAGCCCAATAGCAAAAATCAGGTTTTGAATGAAGAATCACATTTCTTGGTGAATCATGCAGGATTGAAATTTTTGATGGTTTTTTACTCCTCTCATGAGTCCAAACAAGTCTCTAAAAGCATGAGTTTGCAACTACTTTACTTTTGGAGAAAATTCAAAACATTCATTATTCAATAGAGCCCAATAGCAAAAATCAGGTTTTGAATGAAGAATCACATTTCTTGGTGAATCATGCAGGATTGAAACTTTTGATGGTTTTTTATTCCTCTCAACAGCCCAAACAAGTTTCTAAAAGGATGAGTTTGCAACTACTTTACTTTTGGAGAAAATTCAAAACATTCATTATTCAATAGGGCCCAAACTATCAAAAACCAGCGGTTTGAATGAACACACATTTCTTGGTAGAATCATGCAGGACTGAAATTTTTGATGTTTTTCTACTCCTTTCATGAGCCCAAACAAGTCTCTAAAAGCATGAGTTTGCAACTACTTTACTTTTGGAGAAAATTCAAAACATTCATTATTCAATAGAGCCCAATAGCAAAAACCAGCGTTTTGAATGAAGAATCACATTTCTTGGTAGAATCATGCAGGATTGAAATTTTTGATGGTTTTTAACTCCTCAACAGCCCAAACAAGTTTCTAAAAGGATGAGTTTGCAACTACTTTACTTTTGGAGAAAATTCAAAACATTCATTATTCAATAGGGCCCAAACTATCAAAAACCAGCGGTTTCAATGAACACACATTTCTTGGTAGAATCGTGCAGGACTGAAATTTTTGATGTTTTTCTACTCCTCTCATGAGCCCAAACAAGTCTCTAAAAGCATGAGTTTGCAACTACTTTACTTTTGGAGAAAATTCTAAACATTCATTATTCAATAGTGCCCAATAGCAAAAATCAGGTTTTGAATGAAGAATCACTTTTCTTGGTAGAATCATGCAGGATTGAAATTTTTGATGGTTTTTTACTCCTCTCAACAGCCCAAACAAGTTTCTAAAAGGATGAGTTTGCAACTACTTTACTTTTGGAGAAAATTCAAAACATTCATTATTCAATAGGGCCCAAAATATCAAAAACCAGCGGTTTCAATGAACACACATTTCTTGGTAGAATCATGCAGGACTGAAATTTTTGATGTTTTTCTACTCCTCTCATGAGCCCAAACAAGTCTCTAAAAGCATGAGTTTGCAACTACTTTACTTTTGGAGAAAATTCAAAACATTCATTATTCAATAGAGCCCAATAGCAAAAATCAGGTTTTGAATGAAGAATCACATTTCTTGGTGAATCATGCAGGATTGAAATTTTTGATGGTTTTTTACTCCTCTCAACAGCCCAAACAAGTTTCTAAAAGGATGAGTTTGCAACTACTTTACTTTTGGAGAAAATTCAAAACATTCATTATTCAATAGGGCCCAAAATATCAAAAACCAGCGGTTTGAATGAACACACATTTCTTGGTAGAATCGTGCAGGACTGAAATTTTTGATGTTTTTCTACTCCTCTCCTGAGCCCAAACAAGTCTCTAAAAGGATGAGTTTGCAACTACTTTACTTTTGGAGAAAATTCAAAACATTCATTATTCAATAGAGCCCAATAGCAAAAACCAGCGTTTTGAATGAAGAATCACATTTCTTGGTAGAATCATGCAGGATTGAAATTTTTGATGGTTTTTTACTCCTCTCAACAGCCCAAACAAGTTTCTAAAAGGATGAGTTTGCAAATACTTTACTTTTGGAGAAAATTCAAAACATTCATTAATCAATAGGGCCCAAACTATCAAAAACCAGCGGTTTCAATGAACACACATTTCTTGGTAGAATCATGCAGGACTGAATTTTTTGATGTTTGTCTACTCCTTTCATGAGCCCAAACAAGTCTCTAAAAGCATGAGTTTGCAACTACTTTACTTTTGGAGAAAATTCAAAACATTCATTATTCAATAGAGCCCAATAGCAAAAATCAGGTTTTGAATGAAGAATCACATTTCTTGGTAGAATCATGCAGGATTGAAATTTTTGATGGTTTTGTACTCCTCTCAACAGCCCAAACAAGTTTCTTAAAGGATGAGTTTGCAACTACTTTACTTTTGGAGAAAATTCAAAACATTCATTATTCAATAGGGCCCAAAATATCAAAAACCAGCGGTTTGAATGAACACACATTTCTTGGTAGAATCGTGCAGGACTGAAATTTTTGATGTTTTTCTACTCCTCTCATGAGCCCAAACAAGTCTCTAAAAGGATGAGTTTGCAACTACTTTACTTTTGGAGAAAATTCAAAACATTCATTATTCAATAGAGCCCAATAGCAAAAACCAGCGTTTTGAATGAAGAATCACATTTCTTGGTATAATCATGCAGGATTTAAATTTTTGATGGTTTTTTACTCCACTCAACAGCCCAAACAAGTTTCTAAAAGGATGAGTTTGCAACTACTTTACTTTTGGAGAAAATTCAAAACATTCATTATTCAATAGGGCCCAAACTATCAAAAACCAGCGGTTTCAATGAACACACATTTCTTGGTGGAATCATGCAGGACTGAAATTTTTGATGTTTTTCTACTCCACTCATGAGCCCAAACAAGTCTCTAAAAGCATGAGTTTGCAACTACTTTACTTTTGGAGAAAATTCAAAACATTCATTATTCAATAGAGCCCAATAGCAAAAATCAGGTTTTGAATGAAGAATCACATTTCTTGGTAGAATCATGCAGGATTGAAATTTTTGATGGTTTTTTACTCCTCTCAACAGCCCAAACAAGTTTCTAAAAGGATGAGTTTGCAACTACTTTACTTTTGGAGAAAATTCAAAACATTCATTATTCAATAGGGCCCAAAATATCCAAAACCAGCGGTTTGAATGAACACACATTTCTTGGTAGAATCGTGCAGGACTGAAATTTTTGATGTTTTTCTACTCCTCTCATGAGCCCAAACAAGTATCTAAAAGGATGAGTTTGCAACTACTTTACTTTTGGAGAAAATTCAAAACATTCATTATTCAATAGAGCCCAATAGCAAAAATCAGGTTTTGAATGAAGAATCACATTTCTTGGTAGAATCATGCAGGATTGAAATTTTTGATGGTTTTTTACTCCTCTCAACAGCCCAAACAAGTTTCTAAAAGGATGAGTTTGCAACTACTTTACTTTTGGAGAAAATTCAAAACATTCATTATTCAATAGGGCCCAAACTATCAAAAACCAGCGGTTTCAATGAACACACATCTCTTGGTAGAATCATGAAGGACTGAAATTTTTGATGTTTTTCTACTCCTCCCATGAGCCCAAACAAGTCTCTAAAAGCATGAGTTTGCAACTACTTTACTTTTGGAGAAAATTCAAAACATTCATTATTCAATAGAGCCCAATAGCAAAAATCAGGTTTTGAATGAAGAATCGCATTTCTTGGTAGAATCATGCAGGATTGAAATTTTTGATGGTTTTGTACTCCTCTCAACAGCCCAAACAAGTTTCTAAAAGGATGAGTTTGCAACTACTTTACTTTTGGAGAAAATTCAAAACATTCATTATTCAATAGGGCCCAAAATATCAAAAACCAGCGGTTTGAATGAACACACATTTCTTGGTAGAATCGTGCAGGACTGAAATTTTTGATGTTTTTCTACTCCTCTCATGAGCCCAAACAAGTCTCTAAAAGGATGAGTTTGCAACTACTTTACTTTTGGAGAAAATTCAAAACATTCATTATTCAATAGAGCCCAATAGCAAAAACCAGCGTTTTGAATGAAGAATCACATTTCTTGGTAGAATCATGCAGGATTGAAATTTTTGATGGTTTTTTACTCCTCTCAACAGCCAAAACAAGTTTCTAAAAGGATGAGTTTGCAACTACTTTACTCTTGGAGAAAATTCAAAACATTCATTATTCAATAGGGCCCAAACTATCAAAAACCAGCGGTTTGAATGAACACACATTTCTTGGTAGAATCATGCAGGACTGAAATTTTTGATGTTTTTCTACTCCTCTCATGAGCCCAAACAAGTATCTAAAAGCATGAGTTTGCAACTACTTTACTTTTGGAGAAAATTCAAAACATTCATTATTCAATAGAGCCCAATAGCAAAAACCAGCGTTTTGAATGAAGAATCACATTTCTTGGTAGAATCATGCAGGATTACAATTTTTGATGGTTTTTTACTCCTCTCAACAGCCCAAACAAGTTTCTAAAAGGATGAGTTTGCAACTACTTTACTTTTGGAGAAAATTCAAAACATTCATTATTCAATAGGGCCCAAACTATCAAAAACCAACGGTTTCAATGAACACACATTTCTTGGTAGAATCATGCAGGACTGAAATTTTTGATGTTTTTCTACTCCTCTCATGAGCCCAAACAAGTCTCTAAAAGCATGAGTTTGCAACTACTTTACTTTTGGAGAAAATTCAAAACATTCATTATTCAATAGAGCCCAATAGCAAAAACCAGCGTTTTGAATGAAGAATCACATTTCTTGGAAGAATCATGCAGGATTACAATTTTTGATGGTTTTTTACTCCTCTCAACAGCCCAAACAAGTTTCTAAAAGGATGAGTTTGCAACTACTTTACTTTTGGAGAAAATTCAAAACATTCATTATTCAATAGGGCCCAAACTATCAAAAACCAACGGTTTCAATGAACACACATTTCTTGGTAGAATCATGCAGGACTGAAATTTTTGATGTTTTTCTACTCCTCTCATGAGCCCAAACAAGTCTCTAAAAGCATGAGTTTGCAACTACTTTACTTTTGGAGAAAATTCAAAACATTCATTATTCAATAGAGCCCAATAGCAAAAATCAGGTTTTGAATGAAGAATCACATTTCTTGGTAGAATCATGCAGGATTTAAATTTTTGATGGTTTTCTACTCCTCTCAACAGCCCAAACAAGTTTCTAAAAGGATGAGTTTGCAACTACTTTACTTTTGGAGAAAATTCAAAACATTCATTATTCAATAGAGCCCAATAGCAAAAACCAGCGTTTTGAATGAAGAATCACATTTCTTGGTAGAATCATGCAGGATTGAAATTTTTAATGGTTTTTTACTCCTCTCAACAGCCCAAACAAGTTTCTAAAAGGATGAGTTTGCAAATACTTTACTTTTGGAGAAAATTCAAAACATTCATTATTCAATAGGGCCCAAACTATCAAAAACCAGCGGTTTCAATGAACACACATTTCTTGGTAGAATCGTGCAGGACTGAAATTTTTGATGTTTTTCTACTCCTCTCATGAGCCCAAACAAGTCTCTAAAAGCATGAGTTTGCAACTACTTTACTTTTGGAGAAAATTCAAAACATTCATTATTCAATAGAGCCCAATAGCAAAAATCAGGTTTTGAATGAAGAATCACATTTCTTGGTAGAATCATGCAGGATTGAAATTTTTGATGGTTTTTTACTCCTCTCAACAGCCCAAACAAGTTTCTAAAAGGATGAGTTTGCAACTACTTTATTTTTGGAGAAAATTCAAAACATTCATTATTCAATAGGGCCCAAACTATCAAAAACCAGCGGTTTGAATGAAAACACATTTCTTGGTATAATCATGCAGGACTGAAATTTTTGATGTTTTTCTACTCCTCTCATGAGCTCAAACAAGTTTCTAAAAGCATGAGTTTGCAACTACTTTACTTTTGGAGAAAATTCAAAACATTCATTATTCAATAGAGCCCAATAGCAAAAATCAGGTTTTGAATGAAGAATCACATTTCTTGGTAGAATCATGCAGGATTGAAATTTTTGATGGTTTTTTACTCCTCTCAACAGCCCAAACAAGTTTCTAAAAGGATGAGTTTGCAACTACTTTACTTTTGGAGAAAATTCAAAACATTCATTATTCAATAGAGCCCAATAGCAAAAACCAGCGTTTTGAATGAAGAATCACATTTCTTGGTAGAATCATGCAGGATTGAAATTTTTGATGGTTTTTTACTCCTCTCAACAGCCCAAACAAGTTTCTAAAAGGATGAGTTTGCAAATACTTTACTTTTGGAGAAAATTCAAAACATTCATTATTCAATAGGGCCCAAACTATCAAAAACCAGCGGTTTCAATGAACACACATTTCTTGGTAGAATCGTGCAGGACTGAAATTTTTGATGTTTTTCTACTCCTCTCATGAGCCCAAACAAGTCTCTAAAAGCATGAGTTTGCAACTACTTTACTTTTGGAGAAAATTCAAAACATTCATTATTCAATAGAGCCCAATAGCAAAAATCAGGTTTTGAATGAAGAATCACATTTCTTGGTAGAATCATGCAGGATTGAAATTTTTGATGGTTTTTTACTCCTCTCAACAGCCCAAACAAGTTTCTAAAAGGATGAGTTTGCAACTACTTTACTTTTGGAGAAAATTCAAAACATTCATTATTCAATAGGGCCCAAACTATCAAAAACCAGCGGTTTGAATGAAAACACATTTCTTGGTATAATCATGCAGGACTGAAATTTTTGATGTTTTTCTACTCCTCTCATGAGCTCAAACAAGTTTCTAAAAGCATGAGTTTGCAACTACTTTACTTTTGGAGAAAATTCAAAACATTCATTATTCAATAGAGCCCAATAGCAAAAATCAGGTTTTGAATGAAGAATCACATTTCTTGGTAGAATCATGCAGGATTGAAATTTTTGATGGTTTTTTACTCCTCTCAACAGCCCAAACAAGTTTCTAAAAGGATGAGTTTGCAACTACTTTACTTTTGGAGAAAATTCAAAACATTCATTATTCAATAGGGCCCAAACTATCAAAAACCAGCGGTTTCAATGAACACACATTTCTTGGTAGAATCATGAAGGACTGAAATTTTTGATGTTTTTCTACTCCTCTCATGAGCCCAAACAAGTCTCTAAAAGCATGAGTTTGCAACTACTTTACTTTTGGAGAAAATTCAAAACATTCATTATTCAATAGAGCCCAATAGCAAAAACCAGCGTTTTGAATGAAGAATCACATTTCTTGGTAGAATCATGCAGGATTACAATTTTTGATGGTTTTTTACTCCTCTCAACAGCCCAAACAAGTTTCTAAAAGGATGAGTTTGCAACTACTTTACTTTTGGAGAAAATTCAAAACATTCATTATTCAATAGGGCCCAAACTATCAAAAACCAACGGTTTCAATGAACACACATTTCTTGGTAGAATCATGCAGGACTGAAATTTTTGATGTTTTTCTACTCCTCTCATGAGCCCAAACAAGTCTCTAAAAGCATGAGTTTGCAACTACTTTACTTTTGGAGAAAATTCAAAACATTCATTATTCAATAGAGCCCAATAGCAAAAATCAGGTTTTGAATGAAGAATCACATTTCTTGGTAGAATCATGCAGGATTTAAATTTTTGATGGTTTTTTACTCCTCTCAACAGCCCAAACAAGTTTCTAAAAGGATGAGTTTGCAACTACTTTACTTTTGGAGAAAATTCAAAACATTCATTATTCAATAGAGCCCAATAGCAAAAACCAGCGTTTTGAATGAAGAATCACATTTCTTGGTAGAATCATGCAGGATTGAAATTTTTGATGGTTTTTTACTCCTCTCAACAGCCCAAACAAGTTTCTAAAAGGATGAGTTTGCAAATACTTTACTTTTGGAGAAAATTCAAAACATTCATTATTCAATAGGGCCCAAACTATCAAAAACCAGCGGTTTCAATGAACACACATTTCTTGGTAGAATCGTGCAGGACTGAAATTTTTGATGTTTTTCTACTCCTCTCATGAGCCCAAACAAGTCTCTAAAAGCATGAGTTTGCAACTACTTTACTTTTGGAGAAAATTCAAAACATTCTTTATTCAATAGCGCCCAATAGCAAAAATCAGGTTTTGAATGAAGAATCACATTTCTTGGTAGAATCATGCAGGATTGAAATTTTTGATGGTTTTTTACTCCTCTCAACAGCCCAAACAAGTTTCTAAAAGGATGAGTTTGCAACTACTTTACTTTTGGAGAAAATTCAAAACATTCATTATTCAATAGGGCCCAAAATATCAAAAACCAGCGGTTTGAATGAACACACATTTCTTGGTAGAATCATGCAGGACTGAAATTTTTGATGTTTTTCTACTCCTCTCATGAGCCCAAACAAGTCTCTAAAAGCATGAGTTTGCAACTACTTTACTTTTGGAGAAAATTCAAAACATTCATTATTCAATAGAGCCCAATAGCAAAAATCAGGTTTTGAATGAAGAATCACATTTCTTGGTAGAATCATGCAGGATTGAAATTTTTGATGGTTTTTTACTCCTCTCAACAGCCCAAACAAGTTTCTAAAAGGATGAGTTTGCAACTACTTTACTTTTGGAGAAAATTCAAAACATTCATTATTCAATAGGGCCCAAACTATCAAAAACCAGCGGTTTCAATGAACACACATTTCTTGGTAGAATCATGCAGGACTGAAATTTTTGATGTTTTTCTACTCCTCTCATGAGCCCAAACAAGTCTCTAAAAGCATGAGTTTGGGGCGTGGCCTAAGCAATGAAGGTGTGAGGACGTGTTTGCTCGGGGCTCCTGCTCAGCCACCTTGAAGCGACCTGGAAACGACATACAACCTTTAATCAAGAATTGATACTAATTACAAGATTCGGGAATATCCCTGGATCATTTTGACACCAAAATCTTGAAGATTGAGCTGATAATACTGAAACTGCAGCTGCTGAGGAGAGGCGGTGGTTTTGTTCCTGCGCTTTGCAGAGGAGCAGAGCTTTTGCTGATACCCGGCTCCCTCGGCTGAAGGAGAGTCCGGGGAGAAGATTTCGTTATTTCTTTGCTGCCTGGCTCTGGTGGACTTGTTGCCCAGAGGTGAGGAGCTATTTTCAGAAGAGCTGAAACTGAGGAAGTAGCGGCGCCTTTGATATTAATACCCGCCGCGGTTTTTGGGCTGCTGCGGCTGACTGCAGCTTTGGATCACGAGGGAGCCTGCTTGTCAAGATCCAGGAGCTCCCCCTGAAAAGAATAAGACCAGGCACGCCAAGATCTGAGAAGAATTGGGGGAGTTCTTAGCAAAAATCCTTGGCGGTGAGGAGAGCTGCAGGAGCAGGGACTTGATTGACAGCCGCTGCATTCCGAGGCCCGTGGCTGTAGACACGCCGGAGTTTTTGGCCTGCTGCAACTACCTACCATTCCAGATCAAGGGGGAGCCTGTTTGTCACAACTCAGGAGCCCCCCCTGAAGAGAATAAGACTGGGCACGCCTGGATTGGACAAGAATTGAGGGAGTTCTTCGCTGAAATCCTCGGCGGTGAGGAGAACTACAGGAGCCGGTGGAGCCACAGCTTTGAGGAGGACTGAGGCAGAAGGTGGGAGCTCGCGGAGACCGAGGGGCAGATCGGCGCCCTATTACTAAATATTGGTGAGAGGCAGGAGGGGATTCCTGGACGTGGAGTTTTGTGGGGGTGACAGCGGCTGCCGAAATTCTTACCCGCCGCGGTTTTCTGATTGCCGCGCACCCTTGCAGAGCCGGATTAATAGAAGACCGGTTCAGTAAGATCCAGGGGACCCCCCTGGATAATTGAAGACCAGGATCGCCGAGCTCCAACAAGGATCCGGGGAGATATAAGGTAATCCTTGGTGGGATCAAGAAGCAGGAGCCGGAGCAGGAACACAGCTGTCAGCTGCGGTCGGGTATTCAGATCCGCCGCAGTTTTTGGGACTCTGCGTCTTCATATATACAGTTTTCTTTGAGGACCCTTTTCTTTAGGATTCGGGAGGTCCCACCGAGTGGCTGGATACCGGGCACGCTGGTAATTAAAAGAATTGGAGATTTCCCTGTATAAAATCATCGGCGGTGCAGGGGAAAGCAGGAGCTTGATTGACATCTGGGGCCAGGAACTTAGATTCATTGCAGCTTTTTTTTTTAAATAGTTGTGTAAACCTGCGTATTTAGATCTGTGGGTACCCTGGTTGGGGAGGCTTGGGTAGATTATAATAATACATTTCTGGCAAGACAAGATATAGTTACAATAGCGGTTTAAAGGTGTTGATACGCATATCTTGAATTGTTTTTAATCTACTTTGGGGCTGATATTACAAAGGGTGAATCTTTGATGTTCACTGTTTATATTCTTATAGTTTATACTTATTTTATAGAGAAATTGTATCTAAGACGGAGTTAAAATATTTATATAATAATTATTTAATATAAGTGAAATTGACACCCTACATCCTAAGCTAATTTAATTGTCAAGATGGAGGGTGGGGGGACTAAATTTAAACCACTTTTTAAGGTTAATGAATCCTCAAATAAAAATCTAAAGGGGAAACATCCCCCAAATAGGCTGCACAATAAGCCCTCTGAGGATTCCCCTAATCTGCTAAGTCCCATCAAATCAAGGTCCCCATTGAAGAGGGATATGCAGGCTAGTCGGACATCCGCGACATCTTCATATAAACCTTCTCAATTAGAGGTAGAGGGCAAGGGCTCAGTTTCTGATCCCCATAATCCCCTTATGCAAAAGCAGACCGACTCTGAAGTAATGGACACATCTAAGTCTGCTAAAAGGAAAGGCCCTAATTCAAGAGACGCTGATAAGAAATCAATCACAGCTGAATCTGAGGATAACTCAGATTACTCTTCGCCTGATAGCAGCCCTAATAGACAACCTTCTAAAAAAGAGCGTTCTTCATCCCCACATGCTCCAAGACAAGGGTTCGCCCCTATTGATCCGGATGAACTCTTAGCTTCTGAGAAGGGAGTGACGGAGGGTTTTATGGCTAGATTCTGTAAAATGTTTAATGAATCTATTGCTCTAGGCTTCGAATCTCAGAACAAGACACTAAACGAAATAAGTAAAAATTTCTCCCAAAGATTAGAAAAGAGCGAGAATAGGATTTTGGTAGTTGAGAATAAAACAGACACCTTGTTTAAACAAAATTCTCAATTAAAAACGGAAGTGCAGACACTAAAAACTAAATTAATGGATTTGGAGGATAGGAGCAGGAGGAGCAACCTCAAAATAAGAGGTATCCCAGAGAATGTCATGCAAGATGAGCTCTCAAATTATGCAAAGGCCATTTTCAAAAAAGCTCTGCCCGACCTACCAAATTCTGAGTTTAGGATCGATAGAATCCACCGCATTCCTCGTCCGAGGAGCCTGCCTACTGACAAGCCAAGGGACACTATCTTACATATGCACTATTACGAAACCAAAGAAAAAATCTTATCTTATATTAGGGATAAAGGTAACTTTCCAGATCCCTACGCCAATATAAGAATTTTTGGAGACTTCTCTAAAGCAACCATGGACTTCAGGAAGTCTTTCAGAGAAGTTAACGCAAGCATAAAAGATCTTGGGTTGTCGTATAGGTGGGGTTTCCCGGCTAAACTTCTGGTCTGGTATAAGGGGAAGACCATCCCCTTTTTCTCACCAGAGGAAGCTATGCTCTTCGTTCAGTCTTTTCAGGAGGGTATCGGTTGAATTTACATATGAGTTTAATGTTTTCCAAAATATTTGTTATCTTTAAATAAGAGAAATTATTAGGAATAATGGGTGGTTGAGTGGGAGTTTAACCACTTTTTTATTTTCTCCCCAAACTAGGTGAGAATCCTTCTTGCTTGGATTCCTCCAGGAGAACTCATTTGAGTTCATGTTTGTAGTTTATATATATTTAGTATATACATATTGTAGTTTTTTTTTTCCTTTTTTAGTGTGTTTAAGGTCTTAGTCCTTCTCTCTGTAAGTTTAGAAAGAGTCTCGTCTGTATATACAGTATACTTTAATCTTCTTGAAATATGAAACTAAGGTTTTTTTCATTTAACGTTAGGGGTCTAAATATCCCCTATAAGAGACATATGCTCTGGAAAGAAATTGAACATAGTAAAGCAGACATCGTTTGTCTGCAGGAGGTTAAATTTGCTAAAAATAATCATCCATATTTTCAAAATAAGAGGTTTCCATTTGTGTTCCAATCCCTTAAAGAAAATAAGAAAGCAGGAGTTATTACGCTTATTAAAAATAATATCCAATTTGAACTAATACAAGAAATAGTTGATACGCAAGGGAGGTACCATATCCTCGTCTGTCAATTAAACCATGAACCTTGCACAATAATTAATGTTTATGCCCCAAATAAAAAGATCTTATCGTACTTAAACAGATTAATGGACAAAATCAATGCAGTCAAGAAAGGAATGCTTATATTTGCTGGAGATTTCAATATAGTCCCAGATAGTAAAATGGACTCTTCGTCCTTAGTTCGCCACAAAGCGCCGTCACTCGGTAATTGGTTACTTTCTAACGAACTTTTTGACATCTACCGTTGTTTAAATACTACCTCACGTGAATATACACATTATTCAGATACACACAACACATCAGCAAGAATAGACTTAATATTGACAGATGTCTTTGCCATTTCCAAGTTTAGAAGTATCAGCATTTTAGGGAAATCTATCTCAGATCATGTCCCAGTAGTGGCGGAATTTAATTTGGGATCTCACTCGACAAATACATTCCTTTGGAAAGCTAATTCTACCCTTTTTAGGATTCCTGAGTATGAAGCAATAATCTCAGATACAATCTCTGAATATTTTAGAAATAATGATCTTGCTGACATGGATCCATTTGTCATTTGGAATGCCCATAAGGCGGTTTTACGGGGATGCTTGATCCAACTTTCATCCAGATTCAAGAAAATTAATAGACAAAGAATCATAACCCTACAGTCCCAAATAAAATTAAAAGAAGATTTTCAAAATAATCTCTCAGTCCCATCACCAGATATCCAATCTGAACTCTTGACCTTGAGACAAGATCTGAGGTTTGCAATTATATCCGAATACGACGCGGTTATTAGAAACTCAAAATTTAATTTTTACTCTTCTGTTAATAAACCTACTGCTTTTATGATGAAAAAACTTAAACAAGAAAGAATTAACAGGAGAATAAATAAGATTAAAACTGATAAGGGAGAGATCAGGACTCATCCTTCAGACATTGCGAACGAGTTTGCAGATTTTTTTCAGGGACTATACAATTTGGCTTTAGAGTCAGATATACCACAACCTAATGATAATTCAATAAAGATGTTCTTAGACAAGCTAGCTCTTCCCAAGATTGATTCCCTAGAATTGGATCATATTAACAGACCTATCTCCGCAGAAGAAATAAATGTCGCAATTAATAAGCTTAAAATTAAGAAATCACCGGGGCCCGATGGATTTATAAATGAATATTATAAAACCTTTCATCAAATTTTGATTCCCCACTTGGAGAGGATATTCAATGTGGCTTCTTGTCAGGGCTCTTTTCCGGCAGAAATGCTAGAAGCTACTATCGTTATGATACCGAAGGAGAAAGGAGACCCTGATAAGGTTCAAAGCTACAGGCCAATATCTCTCATAAACGGGGACGTTAAACTATATTCTAAAATTTGGGCCGAAAGACTTAAAAGGATTCTTCCCTCCCTGGTTAAGGACGATCAGATCGGCTTTGTTGAAGGTCGTCAGGCATCTGACGGGACCAGAAGGATTTTGAATATAATTAATGCTACAAAACTTTCTATAGATCCTTTAGTACTGGTAACGTTGGATGCCGAAAAGGCCTTTGATAGGCTAGATTGGAGTTATTTAAAAGGAACGCTTTTGAAGTTTGGATTCAATGATAAATTCTTGTCCTCAATTTTTGCCTTATATTCAGATCCTTGTGCAAAGATTTACACAAATAACCATCTGTCTAGGAAATTTCCAATATCGAATGGCACAAGACAGGGGTGCCCACTTTCACCACTACTATTTGTTCTAGCAATGGAACCCTTTGCACAAAAAATAAGATCCAACCCAAACATCCACGGCCCTGAAATTTCACAGCGATCATTTAAAATCGGTCTGTTTGCAGACGATATAGTGCTCACGCTATTAGATCCAGAGATTTCCATTAGAGCACTAGTTTTAGACTTAGAACTGTTTGCATATGTATCCTATTTTAAAGTGAACCAATCAAAATCTAAGATTCTTTTTTTTAACTTACAAGATCAGGAAGTGGAACTGCTGAAGTCTCTTACAAAGTTTTCCTGCACAGAAGAAGTTGGTTATTTGGGGCTGGTACTGACAAATAAAATCGAATCAGTTATTTCAATTAACCTTAATAATCTAATACAGAATATTACCAAAGACTTAGCAAATTTTAAACGTATTAACCTATCCTTATTTGGGAAGGTCTTGGTAATCAAATCTTTTGTTTTACCTAAAATACTCTATTTGTTTAGAACCCTCCCTACTTGCATCCCCTCTACCCAACTAACCAAAATTCAAAATTTATTAAACTCCTTTATTTGGGACAATAAAAAGCCAAGAGTGGCGTTGAGCGTTTTATATAAGAACAAGAAAAACGGGGGTTTGGGCCTTCCAAACGTCACAGCGTATTACCAAGCCACATTGATTAAGGCTAGCGGATATTGGTTCAAACAGATTGTATCTCCCGCATGGGTTGTCTTAGAGGAAAGCCAAAGTGAAAATAACCTACTCTGTAATACTTTTTACAATAACATTATTGGTTCTCGGCCTAGGTTACCATCACATCCTATTTTTCAGGCAATACTTCTGGCCTGGAAAAGCTTCGTAAGACCGAGGAAAAATTGGAATAAATTGAGACAACTGTATAATGTTCCGCTAGTTTTGATCTCAGTTCTCTACAAATTCTCAATTCCAGAAATTTGGACCACGTGTAATATCAAAAAAATGGGAGATTTGTATAATGGAGATTTTTTTACCTTCAGCGAAATTAGAGTAAAGTTTAATCTTCCTTCATCAGAATTTTTTTTTTACACCATCTTAAAAGATTACATTAAAAAATTCCTCCAAACTAAACCATTGAATTGGGATATTTTGACTCTCTTTTTGGGAAACATAGAGAAAAAAAGCGTATGGAACTTAAAAAATATATATACAATTTTTAACGGAGACTCAGAAATACTGAAAAATGTTTATATGAAACGATGGGAGTCTGAATTAAATATTTCCCCCTCATTAGAACAATGGCAAGATGCTTTTAAATTTTCTCAGGCCTCAACAATTTCGATGATGTTACAAGAATCATATTATAAAATATTGGTGAGGTGGTATTATACTCCATCGAGGTTATTCTTTATAAACCAAGATAACTCAAATTTGTGTTGGAGGGAATGTGGGAAAGTTGGGAATTTGTACCACATATTTTGGGGTTGCCCAAAAAGAAAGACCTTATGGAGCGAAGTTTCTGCCCACATAAATACATTTTTGGGCAGGAACCTAGTTATTTCTCCTAGCATGGCGCTGCTTTTTTTGGGAATGGAACACTTGGATCTCTCAACCACTTTCATGATAGCCCACATCCTATTGGTGGTTAAAAATTCTTTAGCAGCAAATTGGAGGAAAACTGTTCCTCCAAAATTTGAAGACATAATCCACAACCTTAAAGTACATAGTGCATTAGAAAGGCGATTTGCCATAAATAATAATTTTTTGGACAAATACAATAAAAAATGGGGAATATGGAATAGTCTTTTTATTAGACAATTTAGTTCTACCTCGGGAAATTAGGATGAGACCTACTTTAAACTATGACAGTAGTTTTAGTTTTAGGTTTTAGGTTTTAGGCTTTAGATTTTAGATCAGCTATTAGGGTTTAGGTTACTAGATCTTAGATTTAGATCTTAGAATTTAGATTGTAAACCACATCTCATTGTTTTACATAACGTTTTCTCTTTTTCGTGTCTGGATGCAACTGGTAAACTGTGAAATGTCTCAGATAATACTATGTTTATATATGCAATGACTTTTTACTTTATGTTACTCTTTGAGTTTTCTATTGTAATACCCTTTTCCTTCCCTTGTTCCCTTCTTTGTTCCCCCCCTTTTCCTCCTTCTCTTTGTCATTATTTTGAAAATTATAATAAAAATGATTGGAAAATAAAAGCATGAGTTTGCAACTACTTTACTTTTGGAGAAAATTCAAAACATTCATTATTCAATAGAGCCCAATAGCAAAAATCAGGTTTTGAATGAAGAATCACATTTCTTGGTGAATCATGCAGGATTGAAATTTTTGATGGTTTTTTACTCCTCTCAACAGCCCAAACAAGTTTCTAAAAGGATGAGTTTGCAACTACTTTACTTTTGGAGAAAATTCAAAACATTCATTATTCAATAGGGCCCAAAATATCAAAAACCAGTGGTTTCAATGAACACACATTTCTTGGTAGAATCGTGCAGGACTGAAATTTTTGATGTTTTTCTACTCCTCTCATGAGCCCAAACAAGTCTCTAAAAGGATGAGTTTGCAACTACTTTACTTTTGGAGAAAATTCAAAACATTCATTATTCAATAGAGCCCAATAGCAAAAACCAGCGTTTTGAATGAAGAATCACATTTCTTGGTAGAATCATGCAGGATTGAAATTTTTGATGGTTTTTTACTCCTCTCAACAGCCCAAACAAGTTTCTAAAAGGATGAGTTTGCAAATACTTTACTTTTGGAGAAAATTCAAAACATTCATTATTCAATAGGGCCCAAACTATCAAAAACCAGCGGTTTCAATGAACACACATTTCTTGGTAGAATCATGCAGGACTGAAATTTTTGATGTTTTTCTACTCCTTTCATGAGCCCAAACAAGTCTCTAAAAGCATGAGTTTGCAACTACTTTACTTTTGAAGAAAATTCAAAACATTCATTATTCAATAGAGCCCAATAGCAAAAATCAGGTTTTGAATGAAGAATCACATTTCTTGGTAGAATCATGCAGGATTGAAATTTTTGATGGTTTTGTACTCCTCTCAACAGCCCAAACAAGTTTCTAAAAGGATGAGTTTGCAACTACTTTACTTTTGGAGAAAATTCAAAACAGTCATTATTCAATAGGGCCCAAAATATCAAAAACCAGCGGTTTGAATGAACACACATTTCTTGGTAGAATCGTGCAGGACTGAAATTTTTGATGTTTTTCTACTCCTCTCATGAGCCCAAACAAGTCTCTAAAAGGATGAGTTTGCAACTACTTTACTTTTGGAGAAAATTCAAAACATTCATTATTCAATAGAGCCCAATAGCAAAAATCAGGTTTTGAACGAAGAATCACATTTCTTGGTAGAATCATGCAGGATTGAAATTTTTGATGGTTTTTTACTCCTCTGAACAGCCCAAACAAGTTTCTAAAAGGATGAGTTTGCAACTACTTTACTTTTGGAGAAAATTCAAAACATTCATTATTCAATAGGGCCCAAACTATCAAAAACCAGCGGTTTCAATGAACACACATTTCTTGGTAGAATCATGAAGGACTGAAATTTTTGATGTTTTTCTACTCCTCTCATGAGCCCAAACAAGTCTCTAAAAGCATGAGTTTGTAGCTACTTTACTTTTGGAGAAAATTCAAAACATTCATTATTCAATAGAGCCCAATAGCAAAAATCAGGTTTTGAATGAAGAATCACATTTCTTGGTAGAATCATGCAGGATTGAAATTTTTGATGGTTTTGTACTCCTCTCAACAGCCCAAACAAGTTTCTAAAAGGATGAGTTTGCAACTACTTTACTTTTGGAGAAAATTCAAAACATTCATTATTCAACAGGGCCCAAAATATCAAAAACCAGCGGTTTGAATGAACACACATTTCTTGGTAGAATCGTGCAGGACTGAAATTTTTGATGTTTTTCTACTCCTCTCATGAGCCCAAACAAGTCTCTAAAAGGATGAGTTAGCAACTACTTTACTTTTGTAGAAAATTCAAAACATTCATTATTCAATAGAGCCCAATAGCAAAAACCAGCGTTTTGAATGAAGAATCACATTTCTTGGTAGAATCATGCAGGATTGAAATTTTTGATGGTTTTTTACTCCTCTCAACAGCCCAAACAAGTTTCTAAAAGGATGAGTTTGCAACTACTTTACTTTTGGAGAAAATTCAAAACATTCATTATTCAATAGGGCCCAAACTATCAAAATCCAGCGGTTTCAATGAACACACATTTCTTGGTAGAATCATGCAGGACTGAAATTTTTGATGTTTTTCTACTCCTCTCATGAGCCCAAACAAGACTCTAAAAGCATGAGTTTGCAACTACTTTACTTTTGGAGAAAATTCAAAACATTCATTATTCAATAGAGCCCAATAGCAAAAATCAGGTTTTGAATGAAGAATCACATTTCTTGGTAAAATCATGCAGGATTGAAATTTTTGATGGTTTTTTACTCCTCTCAACAGCCCAAACAAGTTTCTAAAAGGATGAGTTTGCAACTACTTTACTTTTGGAGAAAATTCAAAACATTCATTATTCAATAGGGCCCAAACTATCAAAAACCAGCGGTTTCAATGAACACACATTTCTTGGTAGAATCATGCAGGACTGAAATTTTTGATGTTTTTCTACTCCTCTCATGAGCCCAAACAAGTCTCTAAAAGCATAAGTTTGCAACTACTTTACTTTTGGAGAAAATTCAAAACATTCATTATTCAATAGAGCCCAATAGCAAAAATCAGGTTTTGAATGAAGAATCACATTTCTTGGTAAAATCATGCAGGATTGAAATTTTTGATGGTTTTTTACTCCTCTCAACAGCTCAAACAAGTTTCTAAAAGGATGAGTTTGCAACTACTTTACTTTTGGAGAAAATTCAAAACATTCATTATTCAATAGGGCCCAAACTATCAAAAACCAGCGGTTTCAATGAACACACATTTCTTGGTAGAATCATGCAGGACTGAAATTTTTGATGTTTTTCTACTCCTCTCATGAGCCCAAAGAAGTCTCTAAAAGCATGAGTTTGCAACTACTTTACTTTTGGAGAAAATTCAAAACATTCACTATTCAATAGAGCCCAATAGCAAAAATCAGGGTTTGAATGAAGAATCACATTTCTTGGTAAAATCATGCAGGATTGAAATTTTTGATGGTTTTTTACTCCTCTCAACAGCCCAAACAAGTTTCTAAAAGGATGAGTTTGCAACTACTTTACTTTTGGAGAAAATTCAAAACATTCATTATTCAATAGGGCCCAAACTATCAAAAACCAGCGGTTTCAATGAACACACATTTCTTGGTAGAATCATGCAGGACTGAAATTTTTGATGTTTTTCTACTCCTCTCATGAGCCCAAACAAGTCTCTAAAAGCATGAGTTTGCAACTACTTTACTTTTGGAGAAAATTCAAATCATTCATTATTCAATAGAGCCCAATAGCAAAAATCAGGTTTTGAATGAAGAATCACATTTCTTGGTAGAATCATGCAGGATTGAAATTTTTGATGGTTTTTTACTCCTCTCAACAGCCCAAACAAGTTTCTAAAAGGATGAGTTTGCAACTACTTTACTTTTGGAGAAAATTCAAAACATTCATTATTCAATAGGGCCCAAACTATCAAAAACCAGCGGTTTCAATGAACACACATTTCTTGGTAGAATCATGCAGGACTGAAATTTTTGATGTTTTTCTACTCCTCTCATGAGCCCAAACAAGTCTCTAAAAGCATGAGTTTGCAACTACTTTACTTTTGGAGAAAATTCAAAACATTCATTATTCAATAGAGCCCAATAGCAAAAATCAGGTTTTGAATGAAGAATCACATTTCTTGGTAGAATCATGCAGGATTGAAATTTTTGATGGTTTTTTACTCCTCTCAACAGCCCAAACAAGTTTCTAAAAGGATGAGTTTGCAACTACTTTACTTTTGGAGAAAATTCAAAACATTCATTATTCAATAGGGCCCAAAATATCAAAAACCAGCGGTTTGAATGAACACACATTTCTTGGTAGAATCGTGCAGGACTGAAATTTTTGATGTTTTTCTACTCCTCTCATGAGCCCAAACAAGTCTCTAAAAGGATGAGTTTGCAACTACTTTACTTTTGGAGAAAATTCAAAACATTCATTATTCAATAGAGCCCAATAGCAAAAATCAGGTTTTGAACGAAGAATCACATTTCTTGGTAGAATCATGCAGGATTGAAATTTTTGATGGTTTTTTACTCCTCTGAACAGCCCAAACAAGTTTCTAAAAGGATGAGTTTGCAACTACTTTACTTTTGGAGAAAATTCAAAACATTCATTATTCAATAGGGCCCAAACTATCAAAAACCAGCGGTTTCAATGAACACACATTTCTTGGTAGAATCATGAAGGACTGAAATTTTTGATGTTTTTCTACTCCTCTCATGAGCCCAAACAAGTCTCTAAAAGCATGAGTTTGTAGCTACTTTACTTTTGGAGAAAATTCAAAACATTCATTATTCAATAGAGCCCAATAGCAAAAATCAGGTTTTGAATGAAGAATCACATTTCTTGGTAGAATCATGCAGGATTGAAATTTTTGATGGTTTTGTACTCCTCTCAACAGCCCAAACAAGTTTCTAAAAGGATGAGTTTGCAACTACTTTACTTTTGGAGAAAATTCAAAACATTCATTATTCAACAGGGCCCAAAATATCAAAAACCAGCGGTTTGAATGAACACACATTTCTTGGTAGAATCGTGCAGGACTGAAATTTTTGATGTTTTTCTACTCCTCTCATGAGCCCAAACAAGTCTCTAAAAGGATGAGTTAGCAACTACTTTACTTTTGTAGAAAATTCAAAACATTCATTATTCAATAGAGCCCAATAGCAAAAACCAGCGTTTTGAATGAAGAATCACATTTCTTGGTAGAATCATGCAGGATTGAAATTTTTGATGGTTTTTTACTCCTCTCAACAGCCCAAACAAGTTTCTAAAAGGATGAGTTTGCAACTACTTTACTTTTGGAGAAAATTCAAAACATTCATTATTCAATAGGGCCCAAACTATCAAAATCCAGCGGTTTCAATGAACACACATTTCTTGGTAGAATCATGCAGGACTGAAATTTTTGATGTTTTTCTACTCCTCTCATGAGCCCAAACAAGACTCTAAAAGCATGAGTTTGCAACTACTTTACTTTTGGAGAAAATTCAAAACATTCATTATTCAATAGAGCCCAATAGCAAAAATCAGGTTTTGAATGAAGAATCACATTTCTTGGTAAAATCATGCAGGATTGAAATTTTTGATGGTTTTTTACTCCTCTCAACAGCTCAAACAAGTTTCTAAAAGGATGAGTTTGCAACTACTTTACTTTTGGAGAAAATTCAAAACATTCATTATTCAATAGGGCCCAAACTATCAAAAACCAGCAGTTTCAATGAACACACATTTCTTGGTAGAATCATGCAGGACTGAAATTTTTGATGTTTTTCTACTCCTCTCATGAGCCCAAACAAGTCTCTAAAAGCATGAGTTTGCAACTACTTTACTTTTGGAGAAAATTCAAAACATTCACTATTCAATAGAGCCCAATAGCAAAAATCAGGTTTTGAATGAAGAATCACATTTCTTGGTAAAATCATGCAGGATTGAAATTTTTGATGGTTTTTTACTCCTCTCAACAGCCCAAACAAGTTTCTAAAAGGATGAGTTTGCAACTACTTTACTTTTGGAGAAAATTCAAAACATTCATTATTCAATAGGGCCCAAACTATCAAAAACCAGCGGTTTCAATGAACACACATTTCTTGGTAGAATCATGCAGGACTGAAATTTTTGATGTTTTTCTACTCCTCTCATGAGCCCAAACAAGTCTCTAAAAGCATGAGTTTGCAACTACTTTACTTTTGGAGAAAATTCAAATCATTCATTATTCAATAGAGCCCAATAGCAAAAAACAGGTTTTGAATGAAGAATCACATTTCTTGGTAGAATCATGCAGGATTGAAATTTTTGATGGTTTTTTACTCCTCTCAACAGCCCAAACAAGTTTCTAAAAGGATGAGTTTGCAACTACTTTACTTTTGGAGAAAATTCAAAACATTCATTATTCAATAGGGCCCAAACTATCAAAAACCAGCGTTTTCAATGAACACACATTTCTTGGTAGAATCATGCAGGACTGAAATTTTTGATGTTTTTCTACTCCTCTCATGAGCCCAAACAAGTCTCTAAAAGCATGAGTTTGCAACTACTTTACTTTTGGAGAAAATTCAAAACATTCATTATTCAATAGAGCCCAATAGCAAAAATCAGGTTTTGAATGAAGAATCACATTTCTTGGTAGAATCATGCAGGATTGAAATTTTTGATGGTTTTTTACTCCTCTCAACAGCCCAAACAAGTTTCTAAAACGATGAGTTTGCAACTACTTTACTTTTGGAGAAAATTCAAAACATTCATTATTCAATAGGGCCCAAAATATCAAAAAACAGCGGTTTGAATGAACACACATTTCTTGGTAGAATCGTGCAGGACTGAAATTTTTGATGTTTTTCTACTCCTCTCATGAGCCCAAACAAGTCTCTAAAAGGATGAGTTTGCAACTACTTTACTTTTGGAGAAAATTCAAAACATTCATTATTCAATAGAGCCCAATAGCAAAAACCAGCGTTTTGAATGAAGAATCACATTTCTTGGTAGAATCATGCAGGATTGAAATTTTTGATGGTTTTTTACTCCTCTCAACAGCCCAAACAAGTTTCTAAAAGGATGAGTTTGCAACTACTTTACTTTTGGAGAAAATTCAAAACATTCATTATTCAATAGGGCCCAAACTATCAAAAACCAGCGGTTTCAATGAACACACATTTCTTGGTAGAATCATGAAGGACTGAAATTTTTGATGTTTTTCTACTCCTCTCATGAGCCCAAACAAGTCTCTAAAAGCATGAGTTTGTAGCTACTTTACTTTTGGAGAAAATTCAAAACATTCATTATTCAATAGAGCCCAATAGCAAAAATCAGGTTTTGAATGAAGAATCACATTTCTTGGTAGAATCATGCAGGAATGAAATTTTTGATGGTTTTTTACTCCTCTCAACAGCCCAAACAAGTTTCTAAAAGGATGAGTTTGCAACTACTTTACTTTTGGAGAAAATTCAAAACATTCATTATTCAATAGGGCCCAAAATATCAAAAACCAGCGGTTAGAATGAACACACATTTCTTGGTAGAATCGTGCAGGACTGAAATTTTTGATGTTTTTCTACTCCTCTCATGAGCCCAAACAAGTCTCTAAAAGGATGAGTTTGCAACTACTTTACTTTTGGAGAAAATTCAAAACATTCATTATTCAATAGACCCCAATAGCAAAAACCAGCGTTTTGAATGAAGAATCACATTTCTTGGTAGAATCATGCAGGATTGAAATTTTTGATGGTTTTTTACTCCTCTCAACAGCCCAAACAAGTTTCTAAAAGGATGAGTTTGCAAATACTTTACTTTTGGAGAAAATTCAAATCATTCATTATTCAATAGGGCCCAAACTATCAAAAACCAGCGGTTTCAATGAACACACATTTCTTGGTAGAATCATGCAGGACTGAAATTTTTGATGTTTTTCTGCTCCTTTCATGAGCCCAAACAAGTCTCTAAAAGCATGAGTTTGCAACTACTTTACTTTTGAAGAAAATTCAAAACATTCATTATTCAAAAGAGCCCAATAGCAAAAATCAGGTTTTGAATGAAGAATCACATTTCTTGGTAGAATCATGCAGGATTGAAATTTTTGATGGTTTTGTACTCCTCTCAACAGCCCAAACAAGTTTCTAAAAGGATGAGTTTGCAACTACTTTACTTTTGGAGAAAATTCAAAACAGTCATTATTCAATAGGGCCCAAAATATCAAAAACCAGCGGTTTGAATGAACACACATTTCTTGGTAGAATCGTGCAGGACTGAAATTTTTGATGTTTTTCTACTCCTCTCATGAGCCCAAACAAGTCTCTAAAAGGATGAGTTTGCAACTACTTTACTTTTGGAGAAAATTCAAAACATTCATTATTCAATAGAGCCCAATAGCAAAAATCAGGTTTTGAACAAAGAATCACATTTCTTGGTAGAATCATGCAGGATTGAAATTTTTGATGGTTTTTTACTCCTCTCAACAGCCCAAACAAGTTTCTAAAAGGATGAGTTTGCAACTACTTTACTTTTGGAGAAAATTCAAAACATTCATTATTCAATAGGGCCCAAACTATCAAAAACCAGTGGTTTCAATGAACACACATTTCTTGGTAGAATCATGAAGGACTGAAATTTTTGATGTTTTTCTACTCCTCTCATGAGCCCAAACAAGTCTCTAAAAGCATGAGTTTGTAGCTACTTTACTTTTGGAGAAAATTCAAAACATTCATTATTCAATAGAGCCCAATAGCAAAAATCAGGTTTTGAATGAAGAATCACATTTCTTGGTAGAATCATGCAGGATTGAAATTTTTGATGGTTTTGTACTCCTCTCTACAGCCCAAACAAGTTTCTAAAAGGATGAGTTTGCAACTACTTTACTTTTGGAGAAAATTCAAAACATTCATTATTCAACAGGGCCCAAAATATCAAAAACCAGCGGTTTGAATGAACACACATTTCTTGGTAGAATCGTGCAGGACTGAAATTTTTGATGTTTTTCTACTCCTCTCATGAGCCCAAACAAGTCTCTAAAAGGATGAGTTAGCAACTACTTTACTTTTGTAGAAAATTCAAAACATTCATTATTCAATAGAGCCCAATAGCAAAAACCAGCGTTTTGAATGAAGAATCACATTTCTTGGTAGAATCATGCAGGATTGAAATTTTTGATGGTTTTTTACTCCTCTCAACAGCCCAAACAAGTTTCTAAAAGGATGAGTTTGCAACTACTTTACTTTTGGAGAAAATTCAAAACATTCATTATTCAATAGGGCCCAAACTATCAAAATCCAGCGGTTTCAATGAACACACATTTCTTGGTAGAATCATGCAGGACTGAAAATTTTGATGTTTTTCTACTCCTCTCATGAGCCCAAACAAGACTCTAAAAGCATGAGTTTGCAACTACTTTACTTTTGGAGAAAATTCAAAACATTCATTATTCAATAGAGCCCAATAGCAAAAATCAGGTTTTGAATGAAGAATCACATTTCTTGGTAAAATCATGCAGGATTGAAATTTTTGATGGTTTTTTACTCCTCTCAACAGCCCAAACAAGTTTCTAAAAGGATGAGTTTGCAACTACTTTACTTTTGGAGAAAATTCAAAACATTCATTATTCAATAGGGCCCAAACTATCAAAAACCAGCGGTTTCAATGAACACACATTTCTTGGTAGAATCATGCAGGACTGAAATTTTTGATGTTTTTCTACTCCTCTCATGAGCCCAAACAAGTCTCTAAAAGCATAAGTTTGCAACTACTTTACTTTTGGAGAAAATTCAAAACATTCATTATTCAATAGAGCCCAATAGCAAAAATCAGGTTTTGAATGAAGAATCACATTTCTTGGTAAAATCATGCAGGATTGAAATTTTTGATGGTTTTTTACTCCTCTCAACAGCCCAAACAAGTTTCTAAAAGGATGAGTTTGCAACTACTTTACTTTTGGAGAAAATTCAAAACATTCATTATTCAATAGGGCCCAAACTATCAAAAACCAGCGGTTTCAATGAACACACATTTCTTGGTAGAATCATGCAGGACTGAAATTTTTGATGTTTTTCTACTCCTCTCATGAGCCCAAACAAGTCTCTAAAAGCATGAGTTTGCAACTGCTTTACTTTTGGAGAAAATTCAAAACATTCACTATTCAATAGAGCCCAATAGCAAAAATCAGGTTTTGAATGAAGAATCACATTTCTTGGTAAAATCATGCAGGATTGAAATTTTTGATGGTTTTTTACTCCTCTCAGCAGCCCAAACAAGTTTCTAAAAGTATGAGTTTGCAACTACTTTACTTTTGGAGAAAATTCAAAACATTCATTATTCAATAGGGCCCAAACTATCAAAAACCAGCGGTTTCAATGAACACACATTTCTTGGTAGAATCATGCAGGACTGAAATTTTTGATGTTTTTCTACTCCTCTCATGAGCCCAAACAAGTCTCTAAAAGCATGAGTTTGCAACTACTTTACTTTTGGAGAAAATTCAAAACATTCATTATTCAATAGAGCCCAATAGCAAAAATCAGGTTTTGAATGAAGAATCACATTTCTTGGTAGAATCATGCAGGATTGAAATTTTTGATGGTTTTTTACTCCTCTCAACAGCCCAAACAAGTTTCTAAAAGGATGAGTTTGCAACTGCTTTACTTTTGGAGAAAATTCAAAACATTCATTATTCAATAGGGCCCAAACTATCAAAAACCAGCGGTTTGAATGACCACACATTTCTTGGTAGAATCATGCAGGACTGAAATTTTTGATGTTTTTCTACTCCTCTCATGAGCCCAAACAAGTCTCTAAAAGGATGAGTTTGCAACTACTTTACTTTTGGAGAAAATTCAAAACATTCATTATTCAATAGAGCCCAATAGCAAAAACCAGCGTTTTGAATGAAGAATCACATTTCTTGGTAGAATCATGCAGGATTGAAATTTTTGATGGTTTTTTACTCCTCTCAACAGCCCAAACAAGTTTCTAAAAGGATGAGTTTGCAACTACTTTACTTTTGGAGAAAATTCAAAACATTCATTATTCAATAGGGCCCAAACTATCAAAAACCAGCGGTTTCAATGAACACACAATTCTTGGTAGAATCATGCAGGACTGAAATTTTTGATGTTTTTCTACTCCTCTCATGAGCCCAAACAAGTCTCTAAAAGCATGAGTTTGCAACTACTTTACTTTTGGAGAAAATTCAAAACATTCATTATTCAAAAGAGCCCAATAGCAAAAATCAGGTTTTGAATGAAGAATCACATTTCTTGGTAAAATCATGCAGGATTGAAATTTTTGATGGTTTTTTACTCCTCTCAACAGCCCAAACAAGTTTCTAAAAGGATGAGTTTGCAACTACTTTACTTTTGGAGAAAATTCAAGACATTCATTATTCAATAGGGCCCAAATTATCAAAAACCAGCGGTTTGAATGAACACACATTTCTTGGTAGAATCATGCAGAACTGAAATTTTTGATGTTTTTCTACTCCTCTCATGAGCCCAAACAAGTCTCTAAAAGCATGAGTTTGCAACTACTTTACTTTTGGAGAAAATTCAAAACATTCACTTTTCACTAGAGCCCAATAGCAAAAATCAGGTTTTGAATGAAGAATCACATTTCTTGGTAGAATCATGCTGCATTGAAATTTTTGATGGTTTTTTACTCCTCTCAACAGCCCAAACAAGTTTCTAAAAGGATGAGTTTGCAACTACTTTACTTTTGGAGAAAATTCAAAACATTCATTATTCAATAGGGCCCAAACTATCAAAAACCAGCGGTTTCAATGAACACACATTTCTTGGTAGAATCATGCAGGACTGAAATTTTTGATGTTTTTCTACTCCTCCCATGAGCCCAAACAAGTCTCTAAAAGCATGAGTTTGCAACTACTTTACTTTTGGAAAAAATTCAAAACATTCATTATTCAATAGAGCCCAATAGCAAAAATCAGGTTTTGAATGAAGAATCACATTTCTTGGTAAAATCATGCAGGATTGAAATTTTTGATGGTTTTTTACTCCTCTCAACAGCCCAAACAAGTTTCTAAAAGGATGAGTTTGCAACTACTTTACTTTTGGAGAAAATTCAAAACATTCATTATTCAATAGGGCCCAAACTATCAAAAACCAGCGGTTTCAATGAACACACTTTTCTTGGTAGAATCATGCAGGACTGAAATTTTTGATGTTTTTCTACTCCTCTCATGAGCCCAAACAAGTCTCTAAAAGCATGAGTTTGCAACTACTTTACTTTTGGAGAAAATTCAAAACATTCACTATTCAATAGAGCCCAATAGCAAAAATCAGGTTTTGAATGAAGAATCACATTTCTTGGTAAAATCATGCAGGATTGAAATTTTTGATGGTTTTTTACTCCTCTCAACAGCCCAAACAAGTTTCTAAAAGGATGAGTTTGCAACTACTTTACTTTTGGAGAAAATTCAAAACATTCATTATTCAATAGGGCCCAAACTATCAAAAACCAGCGGTTTCAATGAACACACATTTCTTGGTAGAATCATGCAGGACTGAAATTTTTGATGTTTTTCTACTCCTCTCATGAGCCCAAACAAGTCTCTAAAAGCATGAGTTTGCAACTACTTTACTTTTGGAGAAAATTCAAATCATTCATTATTCAATAGAGCCCAATAGCAAAAATCAGGTTTTGAATGAAGAATCACATTTCTTGGTAGAATCATGCAGGATTGAAATTTTTGATGGTTTTTTACTCCTCTCAACAGCCCAAACAAGTTTCTAAAAGGATGAGTTTGCAACTACTTTACTTTTGGAGAAAATTCAAAACATTCATTATTCAATAGGGCCCAAACTATCAAAAACCAGCGGTTTCAATGAACACACATTTCTTGGTAGAATCATGCAGGACTGAAATTTTTGATGTTTTTCTACTCCTCTCATGAGCCCAAACAAGTCTCTAAAAGCATGAGTTTGCAACTACTTTACTTTTGGAGAAAATTCAAAACATTCATTATTCAATAGAGCCCAATAGCAAAAATCAGGTTTTGAATGAAGAATCACATTTCTTGGTAGAATCATGCAGGATTGAAATTTTTGATGGTTTTTTACTCCTCTCAACAGCCCAAACAAGTTTCTAAAACGATGAGTTTGCAACTACTTTACTTTTGGAGAAAATTCAAAACATTCATTATTCAATAGGGCCCAAAATATCAAAAAACAGCGGTTTGAATGAACACACATTTCTTGGTAGAATCGTGCAGGACTGAAATTTTTGATGTTTTTCTACTCCTCTCATGAGCCCAAACAAGTCTCTAAAAGGATGAGTTTGCAACTACTTTACTTTTGGAGAAAATTCAAAACATTCATTATTCAATAGAGCCCAATAGCAAAAACCAGCGTTTTGAATGAAGAATCACATTTCTTGGTAGAATCATGCAGGATTGAAATTTTTGATGGTTTTTTACTCCTCTCAACAGCCCAAACAAGTTTCTAAAAGGATGAGTTTGCAACTACTTTACTTTTGGAGAAAATTCTAAATATTGGGGGAGGCGTGGCCAGCGTCTGAGCTGAATGGAAGCCTGAGCTCTGAGCTCCTCCACAGGGCAGCCTGCCAAGCGCTACTAATAAGCGAATTATAAGCCAGGACTGGCTGAAAACTTGTGGGAACCTCCATAGACACCAGCGGTGCCCCCACATAATGGATCCGCTTAATAGAAAAGCAGGAAAATCAAAAAATCTGGAGCGCTCTCCCCTCATGCTGAGGAGCCAAGATGGCGCCCGCCACACAGCAGCCACAGCCTGCAGCCCCAGCCTGAGCGGCGCACAGCGGGAGAGAACGCCACAGAGACTGAAACATGCAGTATTCAAGTCAGGGGGTAAGTCTGCCCCCATCCCTGCAAAAACCGCCGCTCCATATATTAAAGAAAGCGCTAAATCCAGTGTTAAAAGTAGCGCTGAGAAGAAGGAGGCAAAATATCGCGAGATTAACCGGGAAACAGACGGGATTGCGCAGCAAGTACGCAAATTGCGTACCTTAAGCAAAAATCTTGCGCAGCCTGTGAAATCTTGCACAGCAGCAACGCTCACAGCTGCTATGGAGGCCACAAATACAATAAGGGCCTCCTCATCTTGTCCAGATATCTCCACCATTTCAGACACCCCTCTAACGCCACCACAGAGGGAACTGTCCCCTGCCTCACAAAATAGCTGCAGATTAAGCAGTAGCTCGGCTGAGCTGCAAAGTGAGACGCAGATGGAGGACTTCTGCACTCCAGATAACCCCATGCCTGAAAACATTTTACATGTTTTGACTGAGGTAGAGGCTACCAACAAAGCAGCTTCAGAATTGTTCATAAAAAATATGGTATGCCTTCTTGCAAAGACATTCCAAAAACAACTAGAGGGATATAATACAAACCTCCAAAACAATATAGACAGTCTGGGCCAGAGGGTGAATCACTTGGAGTCGAAAATGGAGGAGATAGTCCAGTCTCACAACAATTTGATAGACAAACATTATGCCTTAGAGAAAGAAGTTACCTTCCTAAAGTCAAGACTGATAGAACAAGAGGACAGGAGTAGGAGAAACAACCTTAAATTCAGAGGAATACCTGAGAATGTCAAGGACAGAGATCTTGATTCATATGTGCAAAAAATGCTCCATGCTATGCTCCCAGGTGCTTCCAAAGGAGACCTCTTAATAGAACGCATACACAGACTACCTAAGTCCAAATATGCCCCTGAAAGAGCTCCACGGGATGTTATTGCATTTTTTCACTATTTTCTGACAAAGGAGGACATTTTGAGGAAAAGCAAGCAGTCACCCATCTTACCAAGACCATATGAGGGTATTAAGATCTTTGCAGACTTTTCAAAAGCCACGTTGCAAAAAAGGAGAGACTTTTTCCCTATCACTGCACACCTAAGGGAGCACAGGGTGCTATACAGATGGGGCTTTCCTACAAAAATATTGGTCATGAAGGAAAACACTACTTTTGCCTTGTCTAACATTGATAACTGTGATAGATTCTTTCAGGACCTTGGTATTCCTCCAATGAAGAACTCATCTTTATCCTACAATCAAGAGAGGAGCAACTCTTCACAACAGCCAAGACGTTTGTCACAGTCCTGGACCACACAAAAGAAAAGATAATGGACTTGGTAGGTGTTGACCCTGGCTCTTGGCCTGAACTTTTATCCCCAAACACTAACCGAGAGATTTCTCTTGGTATCATTTCTTTTGAGAAATTCAACTTCCTTGTTAACAAGTTTGTTTTGTTTTAGGTTATTCCAGGTTATAACATGTTTCTATTCACAGGCACACCAGGCACTGACAACAAATTTCTAGAGAAGTACCACTCTTTTTGGATATATGTCCAGATGGACTATTCTATCTTATTGAGTTATTTAACACATTTCTTTCTTTTTGATATATTATGGAGTTGAAAATCCTATCATTTAATGTAAATGGGCTTAATAGTCCCTTTAAAAGGTATGCTTTGTGGAAGGAGATCAAAAGATTGAAAGCAAATGTTGCTATGATACAGGAAACCCACCTCCTGGAAACTGATAATAACAGATTTAAAAACAAAGATTATCCTCAGATTTTCTTCTCCAATAACGAGGGAGGGAAAAAAGCTGGGGTGGCCATTGCCTTCCACAAAGACCTACCAGTGGTTATTTCAGATGTTTATAAAGACAATAAAGGCAGATATTTAATCATCAATTTTACCTTGGAGGGAATGGAATACACTGTGGTTAATGTATACGCCCCTAATGTGAGACAAATTAGCTTTCTCAATAAAGTCAAAAGAAAATTATCTAAATTTAGCAAGGGACAAATCATATGGGGGGGAGACTTTAATTGTATTGTTGACCCAAGCACTGATTGCTCATCCTCTGCTCCATACTACAGAAGTGTGAATCTGGGGAGGTGGCTGAGCAATGCTAACCTACACGACAGTTGTAAAATATTGAACCCTAATTCTAGAGAATACACCAGATTCTGCCCACACAACAGATCTTATACCAAAATAGATCATATATTTACCAGTTTTTCCTTACTAGATTCGTATATAGATTTCCAAACTGGCCCCATCACATGGTCGGACCATGCTCCAATTCTATTAACATTACAGGTTTCCTCTTCGACTCAAAGACACTACAATTGGAGATATAGCAAATTTGTAGTAGACTCCCCAGATAATATAGCAACAATAAAAAACACTATAATGAATTATTTTAAAGAAAATGACTCCCAGGAAATCTCCCCTGAAACCTTATGGTTAGCACATAAGTGTGTCATCAGAGGCCACTTAATTCAGATGGCCTCAAGACAAAAGAGGGAAAGAGAGAGCAAACAGAGGTTGTTACTAGAACAAATCAAAAAACTAGAAGACCAGGCCAAAGTGGAAAAATTTTTTACTAAATACAAGGAGTTATACTCCCTTAGATTGGAATTTAGAAATCTTCTCATAAACATTTACGAAAAAAAGACTCTGTTTAACAGGGCAGGGTTTTACATAAATAACAACAAAAACTCAAAAACTATGGCAAATAGATTCAAACCCATAAATAAAAAGCATTTAATTAAAAAACTTTCCCAGAACTTAGTGAATATAGAAAAGCCAAGGGACATAGCTTTGGCTTTTGAAAAATACCACTCAAACCTTTACAATATAGGAAAAAATGGGACTTATCCCCCTCCTACAGAGGAGATGATAGATAATTTCTTGGGAGGAGTAGAGTTGAGATCTCTGTCTTCTGAGCAAAGGGAAATGCTTGATGCACCCTTCTCTGAGGGAGAGGTGTCTCTGGCAATAAAAAATCTCAAATGTAATAAGGCTCCTGGTCCAGACGGATTCCCTGTGGAATATTATAAAACATTTCAGGAAAATCTGGTCCCCCACTTAACAAACACCCTAAATTTTATAAAATCAAAAGGAACATGTAGTGCAGATATGCTGAGAGCCACCATAGTGGTAATCCCCAAACCGGACAAAGATCCCACAAAGATAGAAAACTATAGACCCATATCCCTCCTGAACGCAGACATCAAGGTATATGCAAAAATACTGGCAGAAAGGGTGCAAGATGTTATCCAATATCTCATACATCCCGATCAAGTGGGTTTTGTAAAATTTAGACAGACTTCTGACAGTTCAAGAAGTGTCTTGCACCATATACACTTTTGTAACAAGAAAAAAATTCCAAGTCTGTTTGTGGCCCTTGATGCGGAGAAAGCTTTTGACCGCATCAATTGGACATATGCATTCGCAGTATTAAAGAGGATGGGTTTTGGTGAGGAGATGTTGAAAAGTGTTCAGGCTCTGTACTCCCAACCGTCTGCCTCTGTGCTGGTCAATAGCACGATGTCGGGGAAATTTGACATAACAAACGGAACAAGACAGGGATGCCCTCTGTCCCCAATTATTTTTATCCTGAGTCTGGAACCACTGGCTCAAAGGATAAGGGACTCGAGTGAGGTGAGGGGAGTACGGTTGGGAGATGTAGAGCACAAAATAAATTTATATGCAGACGATATCATACTTACACTGACAGATCCTGTTGAGTCATTGAAGGCGACTTGGGATATCATAGAGTTATTTGGTTCAATATCATATTATAAACTCAATGTAAAAAAGACTAACGTTTTGTCACTATTTGTTTCAGCCCCTATAAAACAGCAACTACAAGATAAGTACCCTTTTACTTGGGACTGCACTAAAATCCCATATCTAGGAATTTGGCTCACAAGCGACCTCACACACACGAGTGAGGTAAACATGGATTGCCTTTTGAAATCTCTTGACACTAAGTTGGGAGAATTGTCAAAGACCCCAGCCACTTGGTTGGGAAGAATAGTATTATATAAAATGTTCTGCCTCCCAAAAGTGTTGTTTTTGTATAGGAATGTTCCTCTGCCTTTATCAATGCAACACATACAAAAATTAACTCATCAAATGAACAGATTTATTTGGAATAATAAAAAGCCTAGAGTAAAGAAACACACACTACTTAAATCTAGGGAAAATGGGGGGATAGCCCTTCCAGACTTAGAGGCATATTACTTTGCCACCACAACTGAATTGACAAAAATGTGGCTCACAGAACAGACAGAATTGGGATGGCCAAAAATTGAAAGAGATTTAATGCCTAATAAAGAACCGACACTTTATGTTTCCTATTTTCTTCTGCACAGAGGAGAGATTGGAGACATAGAAAACCCAATACTCAGAGCCTCTGTGCAGAGTTGGTCACATATGTGCAGGAGAAGGTTTAATGTCTCCCCTGTTACAACCAAAAGACTGAGACTTCACTTTTTGGCACCTGTCAAGGTTTCTCTGAGACCCATGTTTGATAATTGGAAAACATTCCCCATTGCTTATGTGGATGATTTACTGGACAATAATAAAGTCATGCCTTTTGAGTTGGTCAAGGCTAAATTTAAAATCCCTAATACGGAATATATGAAATACCTCATACTCAAAGAGGAATATAATAAATTTAAGAGATATTTCTGCAAGATAGTTTTGGTCAACCATACCATTTATAATTTCCTAACCAGCACAACCCCCAGGCACAAGAGTTCTCTTAAACCCCTGTATAACTTCCTGACCGGCAAATACACCTTCTCTAAGGGTGGATGCTTTGAAAAATGGGAGACTACTCTGCAGAAGCAGATTTATGCCCCACAGTGGACATTATCTTTTAAAACTGCAGTGAGGTCTACAAATTGCATGAACATTCTGGAAACACATTACAAACTAGTCCACAGATATTACTTGACTCCAAACAGGATTAAATATTTTGGGGAAGGGGGATCTGATCTATGTTGGCGGGGATGCGGATCTCAGGCTGACTTACTCCATATTTTCTGGGGATGCCCGGTATTGAAACCATACTGGCTTAAGGTCTCCAATTTGATTTCGATCATATGCAACTGGCGTGTTCAGTTGCACCCTGCCTTGGCCTTACTACTTATAGATATTTGCAGATTCAAAACAACAAAGTATTTGGTTGCCCACATTCTCATGTCTGCAATATACCTTATAGCGAAAGGTTGGAACAATAAGCAACCTCCGAACATTGCCACATTGATCATGTTGGTGGACAAACATTGTGTTTATGAAAAAATTCATTACATCAACAATATGTCAATAAAGTTATTTGACGACAGATGGCATAGATGGTTGAAACTCAAATCTAAGATAGAAGAAGAATTTATATCTTGATATCTTGATTTTTGCTTTTTTTGTGTGCCAAAATTTCACATATATTTGGTGTTTGCCTGTGCTGTTGCAACTGTTTTTCAAATCTATTTCAACTAATGTTAATTGTACATACTTTAAATGATGATATGATGTTCAGATACCATGTGATGATGTCCTGATGTACATTACCTTGACTCTATTCGAACATGATATATATGAGGTATGTTTATACATTTCTATTATTTTGAAAACTCAATAAAAATATTGTTTAAGAAAATTCAAAACATTCATTATTCAATAGGGCCCAAACTATCAAAAACCAGCGGTTTCAATGAACACACATTTCTTGGTAGAATCATGCAGGACTGAAATTTTTGATGTTTTTCTACTCCTCTCATGAGCCCAAACAAGTCTCTAAAAGCATGAGTTTGCAACTACTTTACTTTTGGAGAAAATTCAAAACATTCATTATTCAATAGAGCCCAATAGCAAAAATCAGGTTTTGAATGAAGAATCACATTTCTTGGTAGAATCATGCAGGATTGAAATTTTTGATGGTTTTTTACTCCTCTCTACAGCCCAAACAAGTTTGTAAAAGGATGAGTTTGCAACTGCTTTACTTTTGGAGAAAATTCAAAACATTCATTATTCAATAGGGCCCAAACTATCAAAAACCAGCGGTTTGAATGAACACACATTTCTTGGTAGAATCATGCAGGACTGAAATTTTTGATGTTTTTCTACTCCTCTCATGAGCCCAAACAAGTCTCTAAAAGCATGAGTTTGCAACTACTTTACTTTTGGAGAAAATTCAAAACATTCATTATTCAATAGAGCCCAATAGCAAAAATCAGGTTTTGAATGAAGAATCACATTTCTTGGTAGAATCATGCAGGATTGAAATTTTTGATGGTTTTTTACTCCTCTCAACAGCCCAAACAAGTTTCTAAAAGGATGAGTTTGCAACTACTTTACTTTTGGAGAAAATTCAAAACATTCATTATTCAATAGGGCCCAAACTATCAAAAACCAGCGGTTTCAATGAACACACATTTCTTGGTAGAATCATGCAGGACTGAAATTTTTGATGTTTTTCTACTCCTCTCATGAGCCCATACAAGTCTCTAAAAGCATGAGTTTGCAACTACTTTACTTTTGGAGAAAATTCAAAACATTCATTATTCAATAGAGCCCAATAGCAAAAATCAGGTTTTGAATGAAGAATCACATTTCTTGGTAGAATCATGCAGGATTGAAATTTTTTTTTTTTTTTACTCCTCTCAACAGCCCAAACAAGTTTCTAAAAGGATGAGTTTGCAACTACTTTACTTTTGGAGAAAATTCAAAACATTCATTATTCAATAGGGCCCAAACTATCAAAAACCAGCGGTTTCAATGAACACACATTTCTTGGTAGAATCATGCAGGACTGAAATTTTTGATGTTTTTCTACTCCTCTCATGAGCCCAAACAAGTCTCTAAAAGCATGAGTTTGCAACTACTTTACTTTTGGAGAAAATTCAAAACATTCATTATTCAATAGAGCCCAATAGCAAAAATCAGGTTTTGAATGAAGAATCACATTTCTTGGTAAAATCATGCAGGATTGAAATTTTTGATGGTTTTTTACTCCTCTCAACAGCCCAAACAAGTTTCTAAAAGGATGAGTTTGCAACTACTTTACTTTTGGAGAAAATTCAAAGCATTCATTATTCAATAGGGCCCAAACTATCAAAAACCAGCGGTTTGAATGAACACACATTTCTTGGTAGAATCATGCAGGACTGAAATTTTTGATGTTTTTCTACTCCTCTCATGAGCACAAACAAGTCTCTAAAAGCATGAGTTTGCAACTACTTTACTTTTGGAGAAAATTCAAAACATTCACTATTCAATAGAGCCCAATAGCAAAAATCAGGTTTTGAATGAAGAATCACATTTCTTGGTAAAATCATGCAGGATTGAAATTTTTGATGGTTTTTTACTCCTCTCAACAGCCCAAACAAGTTTCTAAAAGGATGAGTTTGCAACTACTTTACTTTTGGAGAAAATTCAAAACATTCATTATTCAATAGGGCCCAAACTATCAAAAACCAGCGGTATCAATGAACACACATTTCTTGGTAGAATCATGCAGGACTGAAATTTTTGATGTTTTTCTACTCCTCTCATGAGCCCAAACAAGTCTCTAAAAGCATGAGTTTGCAACTACTTTACTTTTGGAGAAAATTCAAAACATTCATTATTCAATAGAGCCCAATAGCAAAAATCAGGTTTTGAATGAAGAATCACATTTCTTGGTAGAATCATGCAGGATTGAAATTTTTAATGGTTTTTTACTCCTCTCAACAGCCCAAACAAGTTTCTAAAACGATAAGTTTGCAACTACTTTACTTTTGGAGAAAATTCAAAACATTCATTATTCAATAGGGCCCAAAATATCAAAAAACAGCGGTTTGAATGAACACACATTTCTTGGTAGAATCGTGCAGGACTGAAATTTTTGATGTTTTTCTACTCCTCTCATGAGCCCAAACAAGTCTCTAAAAGGATGAGTTTGCAACTACTTTACTTTTGGAGAAAATTCAAAACATTCATTATTCAATAGAGCCCAATAGCAAAAATCAGGTTTTGAATGAAGAATCACATTTCTTGGTAGAATCATGCAGGATTGAAATTTTTGATGGTTTTTTACTCCTCTCTACAGCCCAAACAAGTTTCTAAAAGGATGAGTTTGCAACTGCTTTACTTTTGGAGAAAATTCAAAACATTCATTATTCAATAGGGCCCAAACTATCAAAAACCAGCGGTTTGAATGAACACACATTTCTTGGTAGAATCATGCAGGACTGAAATTTTTGATGTTTTTCTACTCCTCTCATGAGCCCAAACAAGTCTCTAAAAGCATGAGTTTGCAACTACTTTACTTTTGGAGAAAATTCAAAACATTCATTATTCAATAGAGCCCAATAGCAAAAATCAGGTTTTGAATGAAGAATCACATTTCTTGGTAGAATCATGCAGGATTGAAATTTTTGATGGTTTTTTACTCCTCTCAACAGCCCAAACAAGTTTCTAAAAGGATGAGTTTGCAACTACTTTACTTTTGGAGAAAATTCAAAACATTCATCATTCAATAGGGCCCAAACTATCAAAAACCAGCGGTTTCAATGAACACACATTTCTTGGTAGAATCATGCAGGACTGAAATTTTTGATGTTTTTCTACTCCTCTCATGAGCCCAAGCAAGTTTCTAAAAGCATGAGTTTGCAACTACTTTACTTTTGGAGAAAATTCAAAACATTCACTATTCAATAGAGCCCAATAGCAAAAATCAGGTTTTGAATGAAGAATCACATTTCTTGGTAAAATCATGCAGGATTGAAATTTTTGATGGTTTTTTACTCCTCTGAACAGCCCAAACAAGTTTCTAAAAGGATGAGTTTGCAACTACTTTACTTTTGGAGAAAATTCAAAACATTCATTATTCAATAGGGCCCAAACTATCAAAAACCAGCGGTTTCAATGAACACACATTTCTTGGTAGAATCATGCAGGACTGAAATTTTTGATGTTTTTCTACTCCTCTCATGAGCCCAAACAAGTCTCTAAAAGCATGAGTTTGCAACTACTTTACTTTTGGAGAAAATTCAAAACATTCATTATTCAATAGAGCCCAATAGCAAAAATCAGGTTTTGAATGAAGAATCACATTTCTTGGTAAAATCATGCAGGATTGAAATTTTTGATGGTTTTTTACTCCTCTCAACAGCCCAAACAAGTTTCTAAAAGGATGAGTTTGCAACTACTTTACTTTTGGAGAAAATTCAAAGCATTCATTATTCAATAGGGCCCAAACTATCAAAAACCAGCGGTTTGAATGAACACACATTTCTTGGTAGAATCATGCAGGACTGAAATTTTTGATGTTTTTCTACTCCTCTCATGAGCACAAACAAGTCTCTAAAAGCATGAGTTTGCAACTACTTTACTTTTGGAGAAAATTCAAAACATTCACTATTCAATAGAGCCCAATAGCAAAAATCAGGTTTTGAATGAAGAATCACATTTCTTGGTAAAATCATGCAGGATTGAAATTTTTGATGGTTTTTTACTCCTCTCAACAGCCCAAACAAGTTTCTAAAAGGATGAGTTTGCAACTACTTTACTTTTGGAGAAAATTCAAAACATTCATTATTCAATAGGGCCCAAACTATCAAAAACCAGCGGTATCAATGAACACACATTTCTTGGTAGAATCATGCAGGACTGAAATTTTTGATGTTTTTCTACTCCTCTCATGAGCCCAAACAAGTCTCTAAAAGCATGAGTTTGCAACTACTTTACTTTTGGAGAAAATTCAAAACATTCATTATTCAATAGAGCCCAATAGCAAAAATCAGGTTTTGAATGAAGAATCACATTTCTTGGTAGAATCATGCAGGATTGAAATTTTTAATGGTTTTTTACTCCTCTCAACAGCCCAAACAAGTTTCTAAAACGATAAGTTTGCAACTACTTTACTTTTGGAGAAAATTCAAAACATTCATTATTCAATAGGGCCCAAAATATCAAAAAACAGCGGTTTGAATGAACACACATTTCTTGGTAGAATCGTGCAGGACTGAAATTTTTGATGTTTTTCTACTCCTCTCATGAGCCCAAACAAGTCTCTAAAAGGATGAGTTTGCAACTACTTTACTTTTGGAGAAAATTCAAAACATTCATTATTCAATAGAGCCCAATAGCAAAAATCAGGTTTTGAATGAAGAATCACATTTCTTGGTAGAATCATGCAGGATTGAAATTTTTGATGGTTTTTTACTCCTCTCTACAGCCCAAACAAGTTTCTAAAAGGATGAGTTTGCAACTGCTTTACTTTTGGAGAAAATTCAAAACATTCATTATTCAATAGGGCCCAAACTATCAAAAACCAGCGGTTTGAATGAACACACATTTCTTGGTAGAATCATGCAGGACTGAAATTTTTGATGTTTTTCTACTCCTCTCATGAGCCCAAACAAGTCTCTAAAAGCATGAGTTTGCAACTACTTTACTTTTGGAGAAAATTCAAAACATTCATTATTCAATAGAGCCCAATAGCAAAAATCAGGTTTTGAATGAAGAATCACATTTCTTGGTAGAATCATGCAGGATTGAAATTTTTGATGGTTTTTTACTCCTCTCAACAGCCCAAACAAGTTTCTAAAAGGATGAGTTTGCAACTACTTTACTTTTGGAGAAAATTCAAAACATTCATCATTCAATAGGGCCCAAACTATCAAAAACCAGCGGTTTCAATGAACACACATTTCTTGGTAGAATCATGCAGGACTGAAATTTTTGATGTTTTTCTACTCCTCTCATGAGCCCAAGCAAGTTTCTAAAAGCATGAGTTTGCAACTACTTTACTTTTGGAGAAAATTCAAAACATTCACTATTCAATAGAGCCCAATAGCAAAAATCAGGTTTTGAATGAAGAATCACATTTCTTGGTAAAATCATGCAGGATTGAAATTTTTGATGGTTTTTTACTCCTCTGAACAGCCCAAACAAGTTTCTAAAAGGATGAGTTTGCAACTACTTTACTTTTGGAGAAAATTCAAAACATTCATTATTCAATAGGGCCCAAACTATCAAAAACCAGCGGTTTCAATGAACACACATTTCTTGGTAGAATCATGCAGGACTGAAATTTTTGATGTTTTTCTACTCCTCTCATGAGCCCAAACAAGTCTCTAAAAGCATGAGTTTGCAACTACTTTACTTTTGGAGAAAATTCAAAACATTCATTATTCAATAGAGCCCAATAGCAAAAATCAGGTTTTGAATGAAGAATCACATTTCTTGGTAAAATCATGCAGGATTGAAATTTTTGATGGTTTTTTACTCCTCTCAACAGCCCAAACAAGTTTCTAAAAGGATGAGTTTGCAACTACTTTACTTTTGGAGAAAATTCAAAGCATTCATTATTCAATAGGGCCCAAACTATCAAAAACCAGCGGTTTGAATGAACACACATTTCTTGGTAGAATCATGCAGGACTGAAATTTTTGATGTTTTTCTACTCCTCTCATGAGCACAAACAAGTCTCTAAAAGCATGAGTTTGCAACTACTTTACTTTTGGAGAAAATTCAAAACATTCACTATTCAATAGAGCCCAATAGCAAAAATCAGGTTTTGAATGAAGAATCACATTTCTTGGTAAAATCATGCAGGATTGAAATTTTTGATGGTTTTTTACTCCTCTCAACAGCCCAAACAAGTTTCTAAAAGGATGAGTTTGCAACTACTTTACTTTTGGAGAAAATTCAAAACATTCATTATTCAATAGGGCCCAAACTATCAAAAACCAGCGGTATCAATGAACACACATTTCTTGGTAGAATCATGCAGGACTGAAATTTTTGATGTTTTTCTACTCCTCTCATGAGCCCAAACAAGTCTCTAAAAGCATGAGTTTGCAACTACTTTACTTTTGGAGAAAATTCAAAACATTCATTATTCAATAGAGCCCAATAGCAAAAATCAGGTTTTGAATGAAGAATCACATTTCTTGGTAGAATCATGCAGGATTGAAATTTTTAATGGTTTTTTACTCCTCTCAACAGCCCAAACAAGTTTCTAAAACGATAAGTTTGCAACTACTTTACTTTTGGAGAAAATTCAAAACATTCATTATTCAATAGGGCCCAAAATATCAAAAAACAGCGGTTTGAATGAACACACATTTCTTGGTAGAATCGTGCAGGACTGAAATTTTTGATGTTTTTCTACTCCTCTCATGAGCCCAAACAAGTCTCTAAAAGGATGAGTTTGCAACTACTTTACTTTTGGAGAAAATTCAAAACATTCATTATTCAATAGAGCCCAATAGCAAAAATCAGGTTTTGAATGAAGAATCACATTTCTTGGTAGAATCATGCAGGATTGAAATTTTTGATGGTTTTTTACTCCTCTCTACAGCCCAAACAAGTTTCTAAAAGGATGAGTTTGCAACTGCTTTACTTTTGGAGAAAATTCAAAACATTCATTATTCAATAGGGCCCAAACTATCAAAAACCAGCGGTTTGAATGAACACACATTTCTTGGTAGAATCATGCAGGACTGAAATTTTTGATGTTTTTCTACTCCTCTCATGAGCCCAAACAAGTCTCTAAAAGCATGAGTTTGCAACTACTTTACTTTTGGAGAAAATTCAAAACATTCATTATTCAATAGAGCCCAATAGCAAAAATCAGGTTTTGAATGAAGAATCACATTTCTTGGTAGAATCATGCAGGATTGAAATTTTTGATGGTTTTTTACTCCTCTCAACAGCCCAAACAAGTTTCTAAAAGGATGAGTTTGCAACTACTTTACTTTTGGAGAAAATTCAAAACATTCATCATTCAATAGGGCCCAAACTATCAAAAACCAGCGGTTTCAATGAACACACATTTCTTGGTAGAATCATGCAGGACTGAAATTTTTGATGTTTTTCTACTCCTCTCATGAGCCCAAGCAAGTTTCTAAAAGCATGAGTTTGCAACTACTTTAATTTTGGAGAAAATTCAAAACATTCACTATTCAATAGAGCCCAATAGCAAAAATCAGGTTTTGAATGAAGAATCACATTTCTTGGTAAAATCATGCAGGATTGAAATTTTTGATGGTTTTTTACTCCTCTGAACAGCCCAAACAAGTTTCTAAAAGGATGAGTTTGCAACTACTTTACTTTTGGAGAAAATTCAAAACATTCATTATTCAATAGGGCCCAAACTATCAAAAACCAGCGGTTTCAATGAACACACATTTCTTGGTAGAATCGTGCAGGACTGAAATTTTTGATGTTTTTCTACTCCTCTCATGAGCCCAAACAAGTCTCTAAAAGCATGAGTTTGCAACTACTTTACTTTTGGAGAAAATTCAAAACATTCATTATTCAAAAGGGCCCAAACTATCAAAAACCAGCGGTTTCAATGAACACACATTTCTTGGTAGAATCGTGCAGGACTGAAATTTTTGATGTTTTTCTACTCCTCTCATGAGCCCAAACAAGTCTCTAAAAGCATGAGTTTGCAACTACTTTACTTTTGGAGAAAATTCAAAACATTCATTATTCAATAGAGCCCAATAGCAAAAATCAGGTTTTGAATGAAGAATCACATTTCTTGGTAGAATCATGCAGGATTGAAATTTTTGATGGTTTTTTACTCCTCTCAACAGCCCAAACAAGTTTCTAAAAGGATGAGTTTGCAACTGCTTTACTTTTGGAGAAAATTCAAAACATTCATTATTCAATAGGGCCCAAACTATCAAAAACCAGCGGTTTGAATGAACACACATTTCTTGGTAGAATCATGCAGGACTGAAATTTTTGATGTTTTTCTACTCCTCTCATGAGCCCAAACAAGTCTCTAAAAGCATGAGTTTGCAACTACTTTACTTTTGGAGAAAATTCAAAACATTCATTATTCAATAGAGCCCAATAGCAAAAATCAGGTTTTGAATGAAGAATCACATTTCTTGGTAGAATCATGCAGGATTGAAATTTTTGATGGTTTTTTACTCCTCTCAACAGCCCAAACAAGTTTCTAAAAGGATGAGTTTGCAACTACTTTACTTTTGGAGAAAATTCAAAACATTCATTATTCAATAGGGCCCAAACTATCAAAAACCAGCGGTTTCAATGAACACACATTTCTTGGTAGAATCATGCAGGACTGAAATTTTTGATGTTTTTCTACTCCTCTCATGAGCCCATACAAGTCTCTAAAAGCATGAGTTTGCAACTACTTTACTTTTGGAGAAAATTCAAAACATTCATTATTCAATAGAGCCCAATAGCAAAAATCAGGTTTTGAATGAAGAATCACATTTCTTGGTAGAATCATGCAGGATTGAAATTTTTGATGGTTTTTTACTCCTCTCAACAGCCCAAACAAGTTTCTAAAAGGATGAGTTTGCAACTACTTTGCTTTTGGAGAAAATTCAAAACATTCATTATTCAATAGAGCCCAATAGCAAAAATCAGGTTTTGAATGAAGAATCACATTTCTTGGTAAAATCATGCAGGATTGAAATTTTTGATGGTTTTTTACTCCTCTCAACAGCCCAAACAAGTTTCTAAAAGGATGAGTTTGCAACTACTTTACTTTTGGAGAAAATTCAAAGCATTCATTATTCAATAGGGCCCAAAATATCAAAAACCAGCGGTTTCAATGAACACACATTTCTTGGTAGAATCATGCAGGACTGAAATTTTTGATGTTTTTCTACTCCTCTCATGAGCACAAACAAGTCTCTAAAAGCATGAGTTTGCAACTACTTTACTTTTGGAGAAAATTCAAAACATTCACTATTCAATAGAGCCCAATAGCAAAAATCAGGTTTTGAATGAAGAATCACATTTCTTGGTAAAATCATGCAGGATTGAAATTTTTGATGGTTTTTTACTCCTCTCAACAGCCCAAACAAGTTTCTAAAAGGATGAGTTTGCAACTACTTTACTTTTGGAGAAAATTCAAAACATTCATTATTCAATAGGGCCCAAACTATCAAAAATCAGCGGTTTCAATGAACACACATTTCTTGGTAGAATCATGCAGGACTGAAATTTTTGATGTTTTTCTACTCCTCTCATGAGCCCAAACAAGTCTCTAAAAGCATGAGTTTGCAACTACTTTACTTTTGGAGAAAATTCAAAACATTCATTATTCAATAGAGCCCAATAGCAAAAATCAGGTTTTGAATGAAGAATCACATTTCTTGGTAGAATCATGCAGGATTGAAATTTTTGATGGTTTTTTACTCCTCTCAACAGCCCAAACAAGTTTCTAAAACGATGAGTTTGCAACTACTTTACTTTTGGAGAAAATTCAAAACATTCATTATTCAATAGGGCCCAAAATATCAAAAAACAGCGGTTTGAATGAACACACATTTCTTGGTAGAATCGTGCAGGACTGAAATTTTTGATGTTTTTCTACTCCTCTCATGAGCCCAAACAAGTCTCTAAAAGGATGAGTTTGCAACTACTTTACTTTTGGAGAAAATTCAAAACATTCATTATTCAATAGAGCCCAATAGCAAAAACCAGCGTTTTGAATGAAGAATCACATTTCTTGGTAGAATCATGCAGGATTGAAATTTTTGATGGTTTTTTACTCCTCTCAACAGCCCAAACAAGTTTCTAAAAGGATGAGTTTGCAACTACTTTACTTTTGGAGAAAATTCAAAACATTCATTATTCAATAGGGCCCAAACTATCAAAAACCAGCGGTTTCAATGAACACACATTTCTTGGTAGAATCATGCAGGACTGAAATTTTTGATGTTTTTCTACTCCTCTCATGAGCCCAAACAAGTCTCTAAAAGCATGAGTTTGCAACTACTTTACTTTTGGAGAAAATTCAAAACATTCATTATTCAATAGAGCCCAATAGCAAAAATCAGGTTTTGAATGAAGAATCACATTTCTTGGTAGAATCATGCAGGATTGAAATTTTTGATGGTTTTTTACTCCACTCTACAGCCCAAACAAGTTTCTAAAAGGATGAGTTTGCAACTGCTTTACTTTTGGAGAAAATTCAAAACATTCATTATTCAATAGGGCCCAAACTATCAAAAACCAGCGGTTTGAATGAACACACATTTCTTGGTAGAATCATGCAGGACTGAAATTTTTGATGTTTTTCTACTCCTCTCATGAGCCCAAACAAGTCTCTAAAAGCATGAGTTTGCAACTACTTTACTTTTGGAGAAAATTCAAAACATTCATTATTCAATAGAGCCCAATAGCAAAAATCAGGTTTTGAATGAAGAATCACATTTCTTGGTAGAATCATGCAGGATTGAAATTTTTGATGGTTTTTTACTCCTCTCAACAGCCCAAACAAGTTTCTAAAAGGATGAGTTTGCAACTACTTTACTTTTGGAGAAAATTCAAAACATTCATTATTCAATAGGGCCCAAACTATCAAAAACCAGCGGTTTCAATGAACACACATTTCTTGGTAGAATCATGCAGGACTGAAATTTTTGATGTTTTTCTACTCCTCTCATGAGCCCAAACAAGTCTCTAAAAGCATGAGTTTGCAACTACTTTACTTTTGGAGAAAATTCAAAACATTCATTATTCAATAGAGCCCAATAGCAAAAATCAGGTTTTGAATGAAGAATCACATTTCTTGGTAAAATCATGCAGGATTGAAATTTTTGATGGTTTTTTACTCCTCTCAACAGCCCAAACAAGTTTCTAAAAGGATGAGTTTGCAACTACTTTACTTTTGGAGAAAATTCAAAACATTCATTATTCAATAGGGCCCAAACTATCAAAAACCAGCGGTTTCAATGAACACACATTTCTTGGTAGAATCATGCAGGACTGAAATTTTTGATGTTTTTCTACTCCTCTCATGAGCCCAAGCAAGTTTCTAAAAGCATGAGTTTGCAACTACTTTACTTTTGGAGAAAATTCAAAACATTCACTATTCAATAGAGCCCAATAGCAAAAATCAGGTTTTGAATGAAGAATCACATTTCTTGGTAAAATCATGCAGGATTGAAATTTTTGATGGTGTTTTACTCCTCTGAACAGCCCAAACAAGTTTCTAAAAGGATGAGTTTGCAACTACTTTACTTTTGGAGAAAATTCAAAACATTCATTATTCAATAGGGCCCAAACTATCAAAAACCAGCGGTTTCAATGAACACACATTTCTTGGTAGAATCATGCAGGACTGAAATTTTTGATGTTTTTCTACTCCTCTCATGAGCCCAAACAAGTCTCTAAAAGCATGAGTTTGCAACTACTTTACTTTTGGAGAAAATTCAAAACATTCATTATTCAAAAGGGCCCAAACTATCAAAAACCAGCGGTTTCAATGAACACACATTTCATGGTAGAATCGTTCAGGACTGAAATTTTTGATGTTTTTCTACTCCTCTCATGAGCCCAAACAAGTCTCTAAAAGCATGAGTTTGCAACTACTTTACTTTTGGAGAAAATTCAAAACATTCATTATTCAATAGAGCCCAATAGCAAAAATCAGGTTTTGAATGAAGAATCACATTTCTTGGTAGAATCATGCAGGATTGAAATTTTTGATGGTTTTTTACTCCTCTCAACAGCCCAAACAAGTTTCTAAAAGGATGAGTTTGCAACTACTTTACTTTTGGAGAAAATTCAAAACATTCATTATTCAATAGGGCCCAAAATATCAAAAACCAGCGGTTTGAATGAACACACATTTCTTGGTAGAATCGTGCAGGACTGAAATTTTTGATGTTTTTCTACTCCTCTCATGAGCCCAAACAAGTCTCTAAAAGGATGAGTTTGCAACTACTTTACTTTTGGAGAAAATTCAAAACATTCATTATTCAGTAGAGCCCAATAGCAAAAACCAGCGTTTTGAATGAAGAATCACATTTTTTGGTAGAATCATGCAGGATTGAAATTTTTGATGGTTTTTTACTCCTCTCAACAGCCCAAACAAGTTTCTAAAAGGATGAGTTTGCAACTACTTTACTTTTGGAGAAAATTCAAAACATTCATTATTCAATAGGGCCCAAACTATCAAAAACCAGCGGTTTCAATGAACACACATTTCTTGGTAGAATCATGCAGGACTGAAATTTTTGATGTTTTTCTACTCCTCTCATGAGCCCAAACAAGTCTCTAAAAGCATGAGTTTGCAACTACTTTACTTTTGGAGAAAATTCAAAACATTCATTATTCAATAGAGCCCAATAGCAAAAATCAGGTTTTGAATGAAGAATCACATTTCTTGGTAAAATCATGCAGGATTGAAATTTTTGATGGTTTTTTACTCCTCTCAACAGCCCAAACAAGTTTCTAAAAGGATGAGTTTGCAACTACTTTACTTTTGGAGAAAATTCAAAACATTCATTATTCAATAGGGCCCAAACTATCAAAAAACAGCGGTTTCAATGAACACACATTTCTTGGTAGAATCATGCAGGACTGAAATTTTTGATGTTTTTCTACTCCTCTCATGAGCCCAAACAAGTCTCTAAAAGCATGAGTTTGCAACTACTTTACTTTTGGAGAAAATTCAAAACATTCATTATTCAATAGAGCCCAATAGCAAAAATCAGGTTTTGAATGAAGAATCACATTTCTTGGTAAAATCATGCAGGATTGAAATTTTTGATGGGTTTTTACTCCTCTCAACAGCCCAAACAAGTTTCTAAAAGGATGAGTTTGCAACTACTTTACTTTTGGAGAAATTTCAAAACATTCATTATTCAATAGGGCCCAAACTATCAAAAACCAGCGGTTTCAATGAACACACATTTCTTGGTAGAATCATGCAGGACTGAAATTTTTGATGTTTTTCTACTCCTCTCATGAGCCCAAGCAAGTTTCTAAAAGCATGAGTTTGCAACTACTTTACTTTTGGAGAAAATTCAAAACATTCACTATTCAATAGAGCCCAATAGCAAAAATCAGGTTTTGAATGAAGAATCACATTTCTTGGTAAAATCATGCAGGATTGAAATTTTTGATGGTTTTTTACTCCTCTGAACAGCCCAAACAAGTTTCTAAAAGGATGAGTTTGCAACTACTTTACTTTTGGAGAAAATTCAAAACATTCATTATTCAATAGGGCCCAAACTATCAAAAACCAGCGGTTTCAATGAACACACATTTCTTGGTAGAATCGTGCAGGACTGAAATTTTTCATGTTTTTCTACTCCTCTCATGAGCCCAAACAAGTCTCTAAAAGCATGAGTTTGCAACTACTTTACTTTTGGAGAAAATTCAAAACATTCATTATTCAAAAGGGCCCAAACTATCAAAAACCAGCGGTTTCAATGAACACACATTTCTTGGTAGAATCGTGCAGGACTGAAATTTTTGATGTTTTTCTACTCCTCTCATGAGCCCAAACAAGTCTCTAAAAGCATGAGTTTGCAACTACTTTACTTTTGGAGAAAATTCAAAACATTCATTATTCAATAGAGCCCAATAGCAAAAATCAGGTTTTGAATGAAGAATCACATTTCTTGGTAGAATCATGCAGGATTGAAATTTTTGATGGTTTTTTACTCCTCTCAACAGCCCAAACAAGTTTCTAAAAGGATGAGTTTGCAACTACTTTACTTTTGGAGAAAATTCAAAACATTCATTATTCAATAGGGCCCAAAATATCAAAAACCAGCGGTTTGAATGAACACACATTTCTTGGTAGAATCGTGCAGGACTGAAATTTTTGATGTTTTTCTACTCCTCTCATGAGCCCAAACAAGTCTCTAAAAGGATGAGTTTGCAACTACTTTACTTTTGGAGAAAATTCAAAACATTCATTATTCAATAGAGCCCAATAGCAAAAACCAGCGTTTTGAATGAAGAATCACATTTTTTGGTAGAATCATGCAGGATTGAAATTTTTGATGGTTTTTTACTCCTCTCAACAGCTCAAACAAGTTTCTAAAAGGATGAGTTTGCAACTAATTTTCTTTTGGAGAAAATTCAAAACATTCATTATTCAATAGGGCCCAAACTATCAAAAACCAGCGGTTTCAATGAACACACATTTCTTGGTAGAATCGTGCAGGACTGAAATTTTTGATGTTTTTCTACTCCTCTCATGAGCCCAAACAAGTCTCTAAAAGCATGAGTTTGCAACTACTTTACTTTTGGAGAAAATTCAAAACATTCATTATTCAATAGCGCCCAATAGCAAAAATCAGGTTTTGAATGAAGAATCACATTTCTTGGTAGAATCATGCAGGATTGAAATTTTTGATGGTTTTTTACTCCTCTCAACAGCCCAAACAAGTTTCTAAAAGGATGAGTTTGCAACTACTTTACTTTTGGAGAAAATTCAAAACATTCATTATTCAATAGGGCCCAAACTATCAAAAACCAGCGGTTTCAATGAACACACATTTCTTGGTAGAATCATGCAGGACTGAAATTTTTGATGTTTTTCTACTCCTCTCATGAGCCCAAACAAGTCTCTAAAAGCATGAGTTTGCAACTACTTTACTTTTGGAGAAAATTCAAAACATTCATTATTCAATAGAGCCCAATAGCAAAAATCAGGTTTTGAATGAAGAATCACATTTCTTGGTAGAATCATGCAGGATTGAAATTTTTGATGGTTTTTTACTCCTCTCAACAGCCCAAACAAGTTTCTAAAAGGATGAGTTTGCAACTACTTTACTTTTGGAGAAAATTCAAAACATTCATTATTCAATAGGGCCCAAACTATCAAAAACCAGCGGTTTGAATGAACACACATTTCTTGGTAGAATCATGCAGGACTGAAATTTTTGATGTTTTTCTACTCCTCTCATGAGCCCAAACAAGTCTCTAAAAGCATGAGTTTGCAACTACTTTACTTTTGGAGAAAATTCAAAACATTCATTATTCAATATAGCCCAATAGCAAAAATCAGGTTTTGAATGAAGAATCACATTTCTTGGTAGAATCATGCAGGATTGAAATTTTTGATGGTTTTTTACTCCTCTCAACAGCCCAAACAAGTTTCTAAAAGGATGAGTTTGCAACTACTTTACTTTTGGAGAAAATTCAAAACATTCATTATTCAATAGGGCCCAAAATATCAAAAACCAGCGGTTTGAATGAACACACATTTCTTGGTAGAATCGTGCAGGACTGAAATTTTTGATGTTTTTCTACTCCTCTCATGAGCCCAAACAAGTCTCTAAAAGGATGAGTTTGCAACTACTTTACTTTTGGAGAAAATTCAAAACATTCATTATTCAATAGAGCCCAATAGCAAAAACCAGCGTTTTGAATGAAGAATCACATTTCTTGGTAGAATCATGCAGGATTGAAATTTTTGATGGTTTTTTACTCCTCTCAACAGCCCAAACAAGTTTCTAAAAGGATGAGTTTGCAACTACTTTACTTTTGGAGAAAATTCAAAACATTCATTATTCAATAGGGCCCAAACTATCAAAAACCAGCGGTTTCAATGAACACACATTTCTTGGTAGAATCGTGCAGGACTGAAATTTTTGATGTTTTTCTACTCCTCTCATGAGCCCAAACAAGTCTCTAAAAGCATGAGTTTGCAACTACTTTACTTTTGGAGAAAATTCAAAACATTCATTATTCAATAGCGCCCAATAGCAAAAATCAGGTTTTGAATGAAGAATCACATTTCTTGGTAGAATCATGCAGGATTGAAATTTTTGATGGTTTTTTACTCCTCTCAACAGCCCAAACAAGTTTCTAAAAGGATGAGTTTGCAACTACTTTACTTTTGGAGAAAATTCAAAACATTCATTATTCAATAGGGCCCAAACTATCAAAAACCAGCGGTTTCAATGAACACACATTTCTTGGTAGAATCATGCAGGACTGAAATTTTTGATGTTTTTCTACTCCTCTCATGAGCCCAAACAAGTCTCTAAAAGCATGAGTTTGCAACTACTTTACTTTTGGAGAAAATTCAAAACATTCATTATTCAATAGAGCCCAATAGCAAAAATCAGGTTTTGAATGAAGAATCACATTTCTTGGTAGAATCATGCAGGATTGAAATTTTTGATGGTTTTTTACTCCTCTCAACAGCCCAAACAAGTTTCTAAAAGGATGAGTTTGCAACTACTTTACTTTTGGAGAAAATTCAAAACATTCATTATTCAATAGGGCCCAAAATATCAAAAACCAGCAGTTTGAATGAACACACATTTCTTGGTAGAATCGTGCAGGACTGAAATTTTTGATGTTTTTCTACTCCTCTCATGAGCCCAAACAAGTCTCTAAAAGGATGAGTTTGCAACTACTTTACTTTTGGAGAAAATTCAAAACATTCACTTTTCACTAGAGCCCAATAGCAAAAATCAGGTTTTGAATGAAGAATCACATTTCTTGGTAGAATCATGCTGCATTGAAATTTTTGATGGTTTTTTACTCCTCTCAACAGCCCAAACAAGTTTCTAAAAGGATGAGTTTGCAACTACTTTACTTTTGGAGAAAATTCAAAACATTCATTATTCAATAGGGCCCAAACTATCAAAAACCAGCGGTTTAAATGAACACACATTTCTTGGTAGAATCATGCAGGACTGAAATTTTTGATGTTTTTCTACTCCTCTCATGAGCCCAAACAAGTCTCTAAAAGCATGAGTTTGCAACTACTTTACTTTTGGAGAAAATTCAAAACATTCATTATTCAATAGGGCCCAAACTATCAAAAACCAGCGGTTTCAATGAACACACATTTCTTGGTAGAATCATGCAGGACTGAAATTTTTGATGTTTTTCTACTCCTCTCATGAGCCCAAACAAGTCTCTAAAAGCATGAGTTTACAACTACTTTACTTTTGGAGAAAATTCAAAACATTCATTATTCAATAGAGCCCAATAGCAAAAATCAGGTTTTGAATGAAGAATCACATTTCTTGGTAAAATCATGCAGGATTGAAATTTTTGATGGTTTTTTACTCCTCTCAACAGCCCAAACAAGTTTCTAAAAGGATGAGTTTGCAACTACTTTACTTTTGGAGAAAATTCAAAACATTCATTATTCAATAGGGCCCAAACTATCAAAAACCAGCGGTTTCAATGAACACACATTTCTTGGTAGAATCATGCAGGACTGAAATTTTTGATGTTTTTCTACTCCTCTCATGAGCCCAAACAAGTCTCTAAAAGCATGAGTTTGCAACTACTTTACTTTCGGAGAAAATTCAAAACATTCACTACTCAATAGAGCCCAATAGCAAAAATCAGGTTTTGAATGAAGAATCACATTTCTTGGTAAAATCATGCAGGATTGAAATTTTTGATGGTTTTTTACTCCTCTCAACAGCCCAAACAAGTTTCTAAAAGGATGAGTTTGCAACTACTTTACTTTTGGAGAAAATTCAAAACATTCATTATTCAATAGGGCCGAAACTATCAAAAACCAGCGGTTTCAATGAACACACATTTATTGGTAGAATCGTGCAGGACTGAAATTTTTGATGTTTTTCTACTCCTCTCATGAGCCCAAACAAGTCTCTAAAAGCATGAGTTTGCAACTACTTTACTTTTGGAGAAAATTCAAAACATTCATTATTCAATAGGGCCCAAACTATCAAAAACCAGCGGTTTCAATGAACACACATTTCTTGGTAGAATCGTGCAGGACTGAAATTTTTGATGTTTTTCTACTCCTCTCATGAGCCCAAACAAGTCTCTAAAAGCATGAGTTTGCAACTACTTTACTTTTGGAGAAAATTCAAAACATTCATTATTCAATAGCGCCCAATAGCAAAAATCAGGTTTTGAATGAAGAATCACATTTCTTGGTAGAATCATGCAGGATTGAAATTTTTGATGTTTTTTTACTCCTCTCAACAGCCCAAACAAGTTTCTAAATGAGTTTGCAACTACTTTACTTTTGGAGAAAATTCAAAACATTCACTTTTCACTAGAGTCCAATAGCAAAAATCAGGTTTTGAATGAAGAATCACATTTCTTGGTAGAATCATGCTGCATTGAAATTTTTGATGGTTTTTTACTCCTCTCAAAAGCCCAAACAAGTTTCTAAAAGGATGAGTTTGCAACTACTTTACTTTTGGAGAAAATTCAAAACATTCATTATTCAATAGGGCCCAAACTATCAAAAACCAGCGGTTTCAATGAACACACATTTCTTGGTAGAATCATGCAGGACTGAAATTTTTGATGTTTTTCTACTCCTCTCATGAGCCCAAACAAGTCTCTAAAAGCATGAGTTTGCAACTACTTTACTTTTGGAGAAAATTCAAAACATTCATTATTCAATAGAGCCCAATAGCAAAAATCAGGTTTTGAATGAAGATTCACATTTCTTGGTAGAATCATGCAGGATTGAAATTTTTGATGGTTTTTTACTCCTCTCAACAGCCCAAACAAGTTTCTAAAAGGATGAGTTTGCAACTACTTTACTTTTGGAGAAAATTCAAAACATTCATTATTCAATAGGGCCCAAAATATCAAAAACCAGCGGTTTGAATGAACACACATTTCTTGGTAGAATCGTGCAGGACTGAAATTTTTGATTTTTTTCTACTCCTCTCATGAGCCCAAACAAGTCTCTAAAAGGATGAGTTTGCAACTACTTTACTTTTGGAGAAAATTCAAAACATTCATTATTCAATAGAGCCCAATAGCAAAAACCAGCGTTTTGAATGAAGAATCACATTTCTTGGTAAAATCATGCAGGATTGAAATTTTTGATGGTTTTTTACTCCTCTCAACAGCCCAAACAAGTTTCTAAAAGGATGAGTTTGCAACTACTTTACTTTTGGAGAAAATTCAAAACATTCATTATTCAATAGGGCCCAAACTATCAAAAACCAGCAGTTTCAATGAACACACATTTCTTGGTAGAATCATGCAGGACTGAAATTTTTGATGTTTTTCTACTCCTCTCATGAGCCCAAACAAGTCTCTAAAAGCATAAGTTTGCAACTACTTTACTTTTGGAGAAAATTCAAAACATTCATTATTCAATAGAGCCCAATAGCAAAAATCAGGTTTTGAATGAAGAATCACATTTCTTGGTAGAATCATGCAGGATTGAAATTTTTGATGGTTTTTTACTCCTCTCAACAGCCCAAACAAGTTTCTAAAAGGATGAGTTTGCAACTACTTTACTTTTGGAGAAAATTCAAAACATTCATTATTCAATAGGGCCCAAAATATCAAAAACCAGCGGTTTGAATGAACACACATTTCTTGGTAGAATCATGCAGGACTGAAATTTTTGATGTTTTTCTACTCCTCTCATGAGCCCAAACAAGTCTCTAAAAGGATGAGTTTGCAACTACTTTACTTTTGGAGAAAATTCAAAACATTCATTATTCAATAGAGCCCAATAGCAAAAACCAGCGTTTTGAATGAAGAATCACATTTCTTGGTAGAATCATGCAGGATTGAAATTTTTGATGGTTTTTTACTCCTCTCAACAGCCCAAACAAGTTTCTAAAAGGATGAGTTTGCAACTACTTTACTTTTGGAGAAAATTCAAAACATTCATTATTCAATAGGGCCCAAACTATCAAAAACCAGCGGTTTCAATGAACACACATTTCTTGGTAGAATCATGCAGGACTGAAATTTTTGATGTTTTTCTACTCTTCTCATGAGCCCAAACAAGACTCTAAAAGCATGAGTTTGCAACTACTTTACTTTTGGATAAAATTCAAAACATTCATTATTCAATAGAGCCCAATAGCAAAAATCAGGTTTTGAATGAAGAATCACATTTCTTGGTAAAATCATGCAGGATTGAAATTTTTGATGGTTTTTTACTCCTCTCAACAGCCCAAACAAGTTTCTAAAAGGATGAGTTTGCAACTACTTTACTTTTGGAGAAAATTCAAAACATTCATTATTCAATAGGGCCCAAACTATCAAAAACCAGCGGTTTGAATGAACACACATTTCTTGGTAGAATCATGCAGGACTGAAATTTTTGATGTTTTTCTACTCCTCTCATGAGCCCAAACAAGTCTCTAAAAGCATGAGTTTGCAACTACTTTACTTTTGGAGAAAATTCAAAACATTCATTATTCAATAGAGCCCAATAGCAAAAATCAGGTTTTGAATGAAGAATCACATTTCTTGGTAGAATCATGCAGGATTGAAATTTTTGATGGTTTTTTACTCCTCTCAACAGCCCAAACAAGTTTCTAAAAGGATGAGTTTGCAACTGCTTTACTTTTGGAGAAAATTCAAAACATTCATTATTCAATAGGGCCCAAACTATCAAAAACCAGCGGTTTGAATGAACACACATTTCTTGGTAGAATCATGCAGGATTGAAATTTTTGATGTTTTTCTACTCCTCTCATGAGCCCAAACTAGTCTCTAAAAGCATGAGTTTGCAACTACTTTACTTTTGGAGAAAATTCAAAACATTCATTATTCAATAGAGCCCAATAGCAAAAACCAGTGTTTTGAATGAAGAATCACATTTCTTGGTAGAATCATGCAGGATTGAAATTTTTGATGGTTTTTTACTCCTCTCAACAGCCCAAACAAGTTTCTAAAAGGATGAGTTTGCAACTACTTTACTTTTGGAGAAAATTCAAAACATTCATTATTCAATAGGGCCCAAACTATCAAAAACCAGCGGTTTCAATGAACACACATTTCTTGGTAGAATCATGCAGGACTGAAATTTTTGATGTTTTTCTACTCCTCTCATGAGCCCAAACAAGACTCTAAAAGCATGAGTTTGCAACTACTTTACTTTTGGAGAAAATTTAAAACATTCATTATTCAATAGAGCCCAATAGCAAAAATCAGGTTTTGAATGAAGAATCACATTTCTTGGTAAAATCATGCAGGATTGAAATTTTTGATGGTTTTTTACTCCTCTCAACAGCCCAAACAAGTTTCTAAAAGGATGAGTTTGCAACTACTTTACTTTTGGAGAAAATTCAAAACATTCATTATTCAATAGGGCCCAAACTATCAAAAACCAGCAGTTTCAATGAACACACATTTCTTGGTAGAATCATGCAGGACTGAAATTTTTGATGTTTTTCTACTCCTCTCATGAGCCCAAACAAGTCTCTAAAAGCATAAGTTTGCAACTACTTTACTTTTGGAGAAAATTCAAAACATTCATTATTCAATAGAGCCCAATAGCAAAAATCAGGTTTTGAATGAAGAATCACATTTCTTGGTAGAATCATGCAGGATTTAAATTTTTGATGGTTTTTTACTCCTCTCAACAGCCCAAACAAGTTTCTAAAAGGATGAGTTTGCAACTACTTTACTTTTGGAGAAAATTCAAAACATTCATTATTCAATAGGGCCCAAAATATCAAAAACCAGCGGTTTGAATGAACACACATTTCTTGGTAGAATCATGCAGGACTGAAATTTTTGATGTTTTTCTACTCCTCTCATGAGCCCAAACAAGTCTCTAAAAGGATGAGTTTGCAACTACTTTACTTTTGGAGAAAATTCAAAACATTCATTATTCAAAAGAGCCCAATAGCAAAAACCAGCGTTTTGAATGAAGAATCACATTTCTTGGTAGAATCATGCAGGATTGAAATTTTTGATGGTTTTTTATTCCTCTCAACAGCCCAAACAAGTTTCTAAAAGGATGAGTTTGCAACTACTTTACTTTTGGAGAAAATTCAAAACATTCATTATTCAATAGGGCCCAAACTATCAAAAACCAGCGGTTTGAATGAACACACATTTCTTGGTAGAATCGTGCAGGACTGAAATTTTTGATTTTTTTCTACTCCTCTCATGAGCCCAAACAAGTCTCTAAAAGGATGAGTTTGCAACTACTTTATTTTTGGAGAAAATTCAAAACATTCATTATTCAATAGAGCCCAATAGCAAAAACCAGCGTTTTGAATGAAGAATCACATTTCTTGGTAGAATCATGCAGGATTGAAATTTTTGATGGTTTTTTACTCCTCTCAACAGCCCAAACAAGTTTCTAAAAGGATGAGTTTGCAACTACTTTACTTTTGGAGAAAATTCAAAACATTCATTATTCAATAGGGCCCAAACTATCAAAAACCAGCGGTTTCAATGAACACACATTTCTTGGTAGAATCATGCAGGACTGAAATTTTTGATGTTTTTCTACTCTTCTCATGAGCCCAAACAAGACTCTAAAAGCATGAGTTTGCAACTACTTTACTTTTGGAGAAAATTCAAAACATTCATTATTCAATAGAGCCCAATAGCAAAAATCAGGTTTTGAATGAAGAATCACATTTCTTGGTAAAATCATGCAGGATTGAAATTTTTGATGGTTTTTTACTCCTCTCAACAGCCCAAACAAGTTTCTAAAAGGATGAGTTTGCAACTACTTTACTTTTGGAGAAAATTCAAAACATTCATTATTCAATAGGGCCCAAACTATCAAAAACCAGCGGTTTGAATGAACACACATTTCTTGGTAGAATCATGCAGGACTGAAATTTTTGATGTTTTTCTACTCCTCTCATGAGCCCAAACAAGTCTCTAAAAGCATGAGTTTGCAACTACTTTACTTTTGGAGAAAATTCAAAACATTCATTATTCAATAGAGCCCAATAGCAAAAATCAGGTTTTGAATGAAGAATCACATTTCTTGGTAGAATCATGCAGGATTGAAATTTTTGATGGTTTTTTACTCCTCTCAACAGCCCAAACAAGTTTCTAAAAGGATGAGTTTGCAACTGCTTTACTTTTGGAGAAAATTCAAAACATTCATTATTCAATAGGGCCCAAACTATCAAAAACCAGCGGTTTGAATGAACACACATTTCTTGGTAGAATCATGCAGGATTGAAATTTTTGATGTTTTTCTACTCCTCTCATGAGCCCAAACAAGTCTCTAAAAGCATGAGTTTGCAACTACTTTACTTTTGGAGAAAATTCAAAACATTCACTTTTCACTAGAGTCCAATAGCAAAAATCAGGTTTTGAATGAAGAATCACATTTCTTGGTAGAATCATGCTGCATTGAAATTTTTGATGGTTTTTTACTCCTCTCAAAAGCCCAAACAAGTTTCTAAAAGGATGAGTTTGCAACTACTTTACTTTTGGAGAAAATTCAAAACATTCATTATTCAATAGGGCCCAAACTATCAAAAACCAGCGGTTTCAATGAACACACATTTCTTGGTAGAATCATGCAGGACTGAAATTTTTGATGTTTTTCTACTCCTCTCATGAGCCCAAACAAGTCTCTAAAAGCATGAGTTTGCAACTACTTTACTTTTGGAGAAAATTCAAAACATTCATTATTCAATAGAGCCCAATAGCAAAAATCAGGTTTTGAATGAAGATTCACATTTCTTGGTAGAATCATGCAGGATTGAAATTTTTGATGGTTTTTTACTCCTCTCAACAGCCCAAACAAGTTTCTAAAAGGATGAGTTTGCAACTACTTTACTTTTGGAGAAAATTCAAAACATTCATTATTCAATAGGGCCCAAAATATCAAAAACCAGCGGTTTGAATGAACACACATTTCTTGGTAGAATCGTGCAGGACTGAAATTTTTGATTTTTTTCTACTCCTCTCATGAGCCCAAACAAGTCTCTAAAAGGATGAGTTTGCAACTACTTTACTTTTGGAGAAAATTCAAAACATTCATTATTCAATAGAGCCCAATAGCAAAAACCAGTGTTTTGAATGAAGAATCACATTTCTTGGTAGAATCATGCAGGATTGAAATTTTTGATGGTTTTTTACTCCTCTCAACAGCCCAAACAAGTTTCTAAAAGGATGAGTTTGCAACTACTTTACTTTTGTAGAAAATTCAAAACATTCATTATTCAATAGGGCCCAAACTATCAAAAACCAGCGGTTTCAATGAACACACATTTCTTGGTAGAATCATGCAGGACTGAAATTTTTGATGTTTTTCTACTCCTCTCATGAGCCCAAACAAGACTCTAAAAGCATGAGTTTGCAACTACTTTACTTTTGGAGAAAATTTAAAACATTCATTATTCAATAGAGCCCAATAGCAAAAATCAGGTTTTGAATGAAGAATCACATTTCTTGGTAAAATCATGCAGGATTGAAATTTTTGATGGTTTTTTACTCCTCTCAACAGCCCAAACAAGTTTCTAAAAGGATGAGTTTGCAACTACTTTACTTTTGGAGAAAATTCAAAACATTCATTATTCAATAGGGCCCAAACTATCAAAAACCAGCAGTTTCAATGAACACACATTTCTTGGTAGAATCATGCAGGACTGAAATTTTTGATGTTTTTCTACTCCTCTCATGAGCCCAAACAAGTCTCTAAAAGCATGAGTTTGCAACTACTTTACTTTTGGAGAAAATTCAAAACATTCATTATTCAATAGAGCCCAATAGCAAAAATCAGGTTTTGAATGAAGAATCACATTTCTTGGTAGAATCATGCAGGATTGAAATTTTTGATGGTTTTTTACTCCTCTCAACAGCCCAAACAAGTTTCTAAAAGGATGAGTTTGCAACTACTTTACTTTTGGAGAAAATTCAAAACATTCATTATTCAATAGGGCCCAAAATATCCAAAACCAGCGGTTTGAATGAACAAACATTTCTTGGTAGAATCGTGCAGGACTGAAATTTTTGATGTTTTTCTACTCCTCTCATGAGCCCAAACAAGTCTCTAAAAGCATGAGTTTGCAACTACTTTACTTTTGGAGAAAATTCAAAACATTCACTTTTCACTAGAGCCCAATAGCAAAAATCAGGTTTTGAATGAAGAATCACATTTCTTGGTAGAATCATGCTGCATTGAAATTTTTGATGGTTTTTTACTCCTCTCAACAGCCCAAACAAGTTTCTAAAAGGATGAGTTTGCAACTACTTTACTTTTGGAGAAAATTCAAAACATTCATTATTCAATAGGGCCCAAACTATCAAAAACCAGCGGTTTAAATGAACACACATTTCTTGGTAGAATCATGCAGGACTGAAATTTTTGATGTTTTTCTACTCCTCTCATGAGCCCAAACAAGTCTCTAAAAGCATGAGTTTGCAACTACTTTACTTTTGGAGAAAATTCAAAACATTCATTATTCAATAGGGCCCAAACTATCAAAAACCAGCGGTTTCAATGAACACACATTTCTTGGTAGAATCATGCAGGACTGAAATTTTTGATGTTTTTCTACTCCTCTCATGAGCCCAAACAAGTCTCTAAAAGCATGAGTTTACAACTACTTTACTTTTGGAGAAAATTCAAAACATTCATTATTCAATAGAGCCCAATAGCAAAAATCAGGTTTTGAATGAAGAATCACATTTCTTGGTAAAATCATGCAGGATTGAAATTTTTGATGGTTTTTTACTCCTCTCAACAGCCCAAACAAGTTTCTAAAAGGATGAGTTTGCAACTACTTTACTTTTGGAGAAAATTCAAAACATTCATTATTCAATAGGGCCCAAACTATCAAAAACCAGCGGTTTCAATGAACACACATTTCTTGGTAGAATCATGCAGGACTGAAATTTTTGATGTTTTTCTACTCCTCTCATGAGCCCAAACAAGTCTCTAAAAGCATGAGTTTGCAACTACTTTACTTTCGGAGAAAATTCAAAACATTCACTATTCAATAGAGCCCAATAGCAAAAATCAGGTTTTGAATGAAGAATCACATTTCTTGGTAAAATCATGCAGGATTGAAATTTTTGATGGTTTTTTACTCCTCTCAACAGCCCAAACAAGTTTCTAAAAGGATGAGTTTGCAACTACTTTACTTTTGGAGAAAATTCAAAACATTCATTATTCAATAGGGCCGAAACTATCAAAAACCAGCGGTTTCAATGAACACACATTTATTGGTAGAATCGTGCAGGACTGAAATTTTTGATGTTTTTCTACTCCTCTCATGAGCCCAAACAAGTCTCTAAAAGCATGAGTTTGCAACTACTTTACTTTTGGAGAAAATTCAAAACATTCATTATTCAATAGGGCCCAAACTATCAAAAACCAGCGGTTTCAATGAACACACATTTCTTGGTAGAATCGTGCATGACTGAAATTTTTGATGTTTTTCTACTCCTCTCATGAGCCCAAACAAGTCTCTAAAAGCATGAGTTTGCAACTACTTTACTTTTGGAGAAAATTCAAAACATTCATTATTCAATAGCGCCCAATAGCAAAAATCAGGTTTTGAATGAAGAATCACATTTCTTGGTAGAATCATGCAGGATTGAAATTTTTGATGGTTTTTACTCCTCTCAACAGCCCAAACAAGTTTCTAAAAGGATGAGTTTGCAACTACTTTACTTTTGGAGAAAATTCAAAACATTCATTTTTCAATAGGGCCCAAACTATCAAAAACCAGCGGTTTCAATGAACACACATTTCTTGGTAGAATCATGCAGGACTGAAATTTTTGATGTTTTTCTACTCCTCTCATGAGTCCAAACAAGTCTCTAAAAGCATGAGTTTGCAACTACTTTACTTTTGGAGAAAATTCAAAACATTCGTTATTCAATAGAGCCCAATAGCAAAAATCAGGTTTTGAATGAAGAATCACATTTCTTGGTAGAATCATGCAGGATTGAAATTTTTGATGGTTTTTTACTCCTCTCAACAGCCCAAACAAGTTTCTAAAAGGATGAGTTTGCAACTACTTTACTTTTGGAGAAAATTCAAAACATTCATTATTCAATAGGGCCCAAACTATCAAAAACCAGCGGTGTCAATGAACACACATTTCTTGGTAGAATCATGCAGGACTGAAATTTTTGATGTTTTTCTACTCCTCTCATGAGCCCAAACAAGTCTCTAAAAGCATGAGTTTGCAACTACTTTACTTTTGGAGAAAATTCAAAACATTCATTATTCAATAGCGCCCAATAGCAAAAATCAGGTTTTGAATGAAGAATCACATTTCTTGGTAGAATCATGCAGGATTGAAATTTTTGATGGTTTTTTACTCCTCTCAACAGCCCAAACAAGTTTCTAAAAGGATGAGTTTGCAACTACTTTACTTTTGGAGAAAATTAAAAACATTCATTATTCAATAGGGCCCAAACTATCAAAAACCAGCGGTTTCAATGAACACACATTTCTTGGTAGAATCATGCAGGACTGAAATTTTTGATGTTTTTCTACTCCTCTCATGAGCCCAAACAAGTCTCTAAAAGCATGAGTTTGCAACTACTTTACTTTTGGAGAAAATTCAAAACATTCATTATTCAATAGAGCCCAATAGCAAAAATCAGGTTTTGAATGAAGAATCACATTTCTAGGTAGATTCATGCAGGATTGAAATTTTTGATGGTTTTTTACTCCTCTCAACAGCCCAAACAAGTTTCTAAAAGGATGAGTTTGCAACTACTTTACTTTTGGAGAAAATTCAAAACATTCATTATTCAATAGGGCCCAAACTATCAAAAACCAGCGGTTTGAATGAACACACATTTCTTGGTAGAATCATGCAGGACTGAAATTTTTGATGTTTTTCTACTCCTCTCATGAGCCCAAACAATTCTCTAAAAGCATGAGTTTGCAACTACTTTACTTTTGGAGAAAATTCAAAACATTCATTATTCAATAGAGCCCAATAGCAAAAATCAGGTTTTGAATGAAGAATCACATTTCTTGGTAGAATCATGCAGGATTGAAATTTTTGATGGTTTTTTACTCCTCTCAACAGCCCAAACAAGTTTCTAAAAGGATGAGTTTGCAACTACTTTACTTTTGGAGAAAATTCAAAACATTCATTATTCAATAGAGCCCAATAGCAAAAATCAGGTTTTGAATGAAGAATCACATTTCTTGGTAGAATCATGCAGGATTTAAATTTTTGATGGTTTTTTACTCCTCTCAACAGCCCAAACAAGTTTCTAAAAGGATGAGTTTGCAACTACTTTACTTTTGGAGAAAATTCAAAACATTCATTATTCAATAGGGCCCAAACTATCAAAAACCAGCGGTTTCAATGAACACACATTTCTTGGTAGAATCGTGCAGGACTGAAATTTTTGATGTTTTTCTACTCCTCTCATGAGCCCAAACAAGTCTCTAAAAGCATGAGTTTGCAACTACTTTACTTTTGGAGAAAATTCAAAACATTCATTATTCAATAGCTCCCAATAGCAAAAATCAGGTTTTGAATGAAGAATCACATTTCTTGGTAGAATCATGCAGGATTGAAATTTTTGATGGTTTTTTACTCCTCTCAACAGCCCAAACAAGTTTCTAAAAGGATGAGTTTGCAACTACTTTACTTTTGGAGAAAATTCAAAACATTCATTATTCAATAGGGCCCAAACTATCAAAAACCAGCGGTTTCAATGAACACACATTTCTTGGTAGAATCATGCAGGACTGAAATTTTTGATGTTTTTCTACTCCTCTCATGAGCCCAAACAAGTCTCTAAAAGCATGAGTTTGCAACTACTTTACTTTTGGAGAAAATTCAAAACATTCATTATTCAATAGCGCCCAATAGCAAAAATCAGGTTTTGAATGAAGAATCACATTTCTTGGTAGAATCATGCAGGATTGAAATTTTTGATGGTTTTTTACTCCTCTCAACAGCCCAAACAAGTTTCTAAAAGGATGAGTTTGCAACTACTTTACTTTTGGAGAAAATTCAAAACATTCATTATTCAATAGGGCCCAAAATATCAAAAACCAGCGGTTTGAATGAACACACATTTCTTGGTAGAATCGTGCAGGACTGAAATTTTTGATGTTTTTCTACTCCTCTCATGAGCCCAAACAAGTCTCTAAAAGGATGAGTTTGCAACTACTTTACTTTTGGAGAAAATTCAAAACATTCATTATTCAATAGAGCCCAATAGCAAAAACCAGCGTTTTGAATGAAGAATCACATTTCTTGGTAGAATCATGCAGGATTGAAATTTTTGATGGTTTTTTACTCCTCTCAACAGCCCAAACAAGTTTCTAAAAGGATGAGTTTGCAAATACTTTACTTTTCGAGAAAATTCAAAACATTCATTATTCAATAGGGCCCAAACTATCAAAAACCAGCGGTTTCAATGAACACACATTTCTTGGTAGAATCATGCAGGACTGAAATTTTTGATGTTTTTCTACTCCTCTCATGAGCCCAAACAAGTCTCTAAAAGGATGAGTTTGCAACTACTTTACTTTTGGAGAAAATTCAAAACATTCATTATTCAATAGAGCCCAATAGCAAAAATCAGGTTTTGAATGAAGAATCACATTTCTTGGTAGAATCATGCAGGATTGAAATTTTTGATGGTTTTGTACTCCTCTCAACAGCCCAAACAAGTTTCTAAAAGGATGAGTTTGCAACTACTTTACTTTTGGAGAAAATTCAAAACATTCATTATTCACTAGGGCCCAAAATATCAAAAACCAGTGGTTTGAATGAACACACATTTCTTGGTAGAATCGTGCAGGACTGAAATTTTTGATGTTTTTCTACTCCTCTCATGAGCCCAAACAAGTCTCTAAAAGGATGAGTTTGCAACTACTTTACTTTTGGAGAAAATTCAAAACATTCATTATTCAATAGAGCCCAATAGCAAAAACCAGCGTTTTGAATGAAGAATCACATTTCTTGGTAGAATCATGCAGGATTACAATTTTTGATGGTTTTTTACTCCTCTCAACAGCCCAAACAAGTTTCTAAAAGGATGAGTTTGCAACTACTTTACTTTTGGAGAAAATTCAAAACATTCATTATTCAATAGGGCCCAAACTATCAAAAACCAGCGGTTTCAATGAACACACATTTCTTGGTAGAATCATGCAGGACTGAAATTTTTGATGTTTTTCTACTCCTCTCATGAGCCCAAACAAGTCTCTAAAAGCATGAGTTTGCAACTACTTTACTTTTGGAGAAAATTCAAAACATTCATTATTCAATAGAGCCCAATAGCAAAAATCAGGTTTTGAATGAAGAATCACATTTCTTGGTAGAATCATGCAGGATTTAAATTTTTGATGGTTTTTTACTCCTCTCAACAGCCCAAACAAGTTTCTAAAAGGATGAGTTTGCAACTACTTTACTTTTGGAGAAAATTCAAAACATTCATTATTCAATAGGGCCCAAACTATCAAAAACCAGCGGTTTCAATGAACACACATTTCTTGGTAGAATCATGCAGGACTGAAATTTTTTATGTTTTTCTACTCCTCTCATGAGCCCAAACAAGTCTCTAAAAGCATGAGTTTGCAACTACTTTACTTTTGGAGAAAATTCAAAACATTCACTATTCAATAGAGCCCAATAGCAAAAATCAGGTTTTGAATGAAGAATCACATTTCTTGGTAAAATCATGCAGGATTGAAATTTTTGATGGTTTTTTACTCCTCTCAACAGCCCAAACAAGTTTCTAAAAGGATGAGTTTGCAACTACTTTACTTTTGGAGAAAATTCAAAACATTCATTATTCAATAGGGCCCAAACTATCAAAAACCAGCGGTTTGAATGAACACACATTTCTTGGTAGAATCATGCAGGACTGAAATTTTTGATGTTTTTCTACTCCTCTCATGAGCCCAAACAAGTCTCTAAAAGCATGAGTTTGCAACTACTTTACTTTTGGAGAAAATTCAAAACATTCATTATTCAATAGAGCCCAATAGCAAAAATCAGGTTTTGAATGAAGAATCACATTTCTTGGTAGAATCATGCAGGATTGAAATTTTTGATGGTTTTTTACTCCTCTCAACAGCCCAAACAAGTTTCTAAAAGGATGAGTTTGCAACTGCTTTACTTTTGGAGAAAATTCAAAACATTCATTATTCAATAGGGCCCAAACTATCAAAAACCAGCGGTTTGAATGAACACACATTTCTTGGTAGAATCATGCAGGATTGAAATTTTTGATGTTTTTCTACTCCTCTCATGAGCCCAAACAAGTCTCTAAAAGCATGAGTTTGCAACTACTTTACTTTTGGAGAAAATTCAAAACATTCACTTTTCACTAGAGTCCAATAGCAAAAATCAGGTTTTGAATGAAGAATCACATTTCTTGGTAGAATCATGCTGCATTGAAATTTTTGATGGTTTTTTACTCCTCTCAAAAGCCCAAACAAGTTTCTAAAAGGATGAGTTTGCAACTACTTTACTTTTGGAGAAAATTCAAAACATTCATTATTCAATAGGGCCCAAACTATCAAAAACCAGCGGTTTCAATGAACACACATTTCTTGGTAGAATCATGCAGGACTGAAATTTTTGATGTTTTTCTACTCCTCTCATGAGCCCAAACAAGTCTCTAAAAGCATGAGTTTGCAACTACTTTACTTTTGGAGAAAATTCAAAACATTCATTATTCAATAGAGCCCAATAGCAAAAATCAGGTTTTGAATGAAGATTCACATTTCTTGGTAGAATCATGCAGGATTGAAATTTTTGATGGTTTTTTACTCCTCTCAACAGCCCAAACAAGTTTCTAAAAGGATGAGTTTGCAACTACTTTACTTTTGGAGAAAATTCAAAACATTCATTATTCAATAGGGCCCAAAATATCAAAAACCAGCGGTTTGAATGAACACACATTTCTTGGTAGAATCGTGCAGGACTGAAATTTTTGATTTTTTTCTACTCCTCTCATGAGCCCAAACAAGTCTCTAAAAGGATGAGTTTGCAACTACTTTACTTTTGGAGAAAATTCAAAACATTCATTATTCAATAGAGCCCAATAGCAAAAACCAGCGTTTTGAATGAAGAATCACATTTCTTGGTAGAATCATGCAGGATTGAAATTTTTGATGGTTTTTTACTCCTCTCAACAGCCCAAACAAGTTTCTAAAAGGATGAGCTTGCAACTACTTTACTTTTGGAGAAAATTCAAAACATTCATTATTCAATAGGGCCCAAACTATCAAAAACCAGCGGTTTCAATGAACACACATTTCTTGGTAGAATCATGCAGGACTGAAATTTTTGATGTTTTTCTACTCCTCTCATGAGCCCAAACAAGACTCTAAAAGCATGAGTTTGCAACTACTTTACTTTTGGAGAAAATTTAAAACATTCATTATTCAATAGAGCCCAATAGCAAAAATCAGGTTTTGAATGAAGAATCACATTTCTTGGTAAAATCATGCAGGATTGAAATTTTTGATGGTTTTTTACTCCTCTCAACAGCCCAAACAAGTTTCTAAAAGGATGAGTTTGCAACTACTTTACTTTTGGAGAAAATTAAAAACATTCATTATTCAATAGGGCCCAAACTATCAAAAACCAGCGGTTTCAATGAACACACATTTCTTGGTAGAATCATGCAGGACTGAAATTTTTGATGTTTTTCTACTCCTCTCATGAGCCCAAACAAGTCTCTAAAAGCATGAGTTTGCAACTACTTTACTTTTGGAGAAAATTCAAAACATTCATTATTCAATAGAGCCCAATAGCAAAAATCAGGTTTTGAATGAAGAATCACATTTCTAGGTAGATTCATGCAGGATTGAAATTTTTGATGGTTTTTTACTCCTCTCAACAGCCCAAACAAGTTTCTAAAAGGATGAGTTTGCAACTACTTTACTTTTGGAGAAAATTCAAAACATTCATTATTCAATAGGGCCCAAACTATCAAAAACCAGCGGTTTGAATGAACACACATTTCTTGGTAGAATCATGCAGGACTGAAATTTTTGATGTTTTTCTACTCCTCTCATGAGCCCAAACAATTCTCTAAAAGCATGAGTTTGCAACTACTTTACTTTTGGAGAAAATTCAAAACATTCATTATTCAATAGAGCCCAATAGCAAAAATCAGGTTTTGAATGAAGAATCACATTTCTTGGTAGAATCATGCAGGATTGAAATTTTTGATGGTTTTTTACTCCTCTCAACAGCCCAAACAAGTTTCTAAAAGGATGAGTTTGCAACTACTTTACTTTTGGAGAAAATTCAAAACATTCATTATTCAATAGAGCCCAATAGCAAAAATCAGGTTTTGAATGAAGAATCACATTTCTTGGTAGAATCATGCAGGATTTAAATTTTTGATGGTTTTTTACTCCTCTCAACAGCCCAAACAAGTTTCTAAAAGGATGAGTTTGCAACTACTTTACTTTTGGAGAAAATTCAAAACATTCATTATTCAATAGGGCCCAAACTATCAAAAACCAGCGGTTTCAATGAACACACATTTCTTGGTAGAATCGTGCAGGACTGAAATTTTTGATGTTTTTCTACTCCTCTCATGAGCCCAAACAAGTCTCTAAAAGCATGAGTTTGCAACTACTTTACTTTTGGAGAAAATTCAAAACATTCATTATTCAATAGCTCCCAATAGCAAAAATCAGGTTTTGAATGAAGAATCACATTTCTTGGTAGAATCATGCAGGATTGAAATTTTTGATGGTTTTTTACTCCTCTCAACAGCCCAAACAAGTTTCTAAAAGGATGAGTTTGCAACTACTTTACTTTTGGAGAAAATTCAAAACATTCATTATTCAATAGGGCCCAAACTATCAAAAACCAGCGGTTTCAATGAACACACATTTCTTGGTAGAATCATGCAGGACTGAAATTTTTGATGTTTTTCTACTCCTCTCATGAGCCCAAACAAGTCTCTAAAAGCATGAGTTTGCAACTACTTTACTTTTGGAGAAAATTCAAAACATTCATTATTCAATAGCGCCCAATAGCAAAAATCAGGTTTTGAATGAAGAATCACATTTCTTGGTAGAATCATGCAGGATTGAAATTTTTGATGGTTTTTTACTCCTCTCAACAGCCCAAACAAGTTTCTAAAAGGATGAGTTTGCAACTACTTTACTTTTGGAGAAAATTCAAAACATTCATTATTCAATAGGGCCCAAAATATCAAAAACCAGCGGTTTGAATGAACACACATTTCTTGGTAGAATCGTGCAGGACTGAAATTTTTGATGTTTTTCTACTCCTCTCATGAGCCCAAACAAGTCTCTAAAAGGATGAGTTTGCAACTACTTTACTTTTGGAGAAAATTCAAAACATTCATTATTCAATAGAGCCCAATAGCAAAAACCAGCGTTTTGAATGAAGAATCACATTTCTTGGTAGAATCATGCAGGATTGAAATTTTTGATGGTTTTTTACTCCTCTCAACAGCCCAAACAAGTTTCTAAAAGGATGAGTTTGCAAATACTTTACTTTTCGAGAAAATTCAAAACATTCATTATTCAATAGGGCCCAAACTATCAAAAACCAGCGGTTTCAATGAACACACATTTCTTGGTAGAATCATGCAGGACTGAAATTTTTGATGTTTTTCTACTCCTCTCATGAGCCCAAACAAGTCTCTAAAAGGATGAGTTTGCAACTACTTTACTTTTGGAGAAAATTCAAAACATTCATTATTCAATAGAGCCCAATAGCAAAAATCAGGTTTTGAATGAAGAATCACATTTCTTGGTAGAATCATGCAGGATTGAAATTTTTGATGGTTTTGTACTCCTCTCAACAGCCCAAACAAGTTTCTAAAAGGATGAGTTTGCAACTACTTTACTTTTGGAGAAAATTCAAAACATTCATTATTCACTAGGGCCCAAAATATCAAAAACCAGTGGTTTGAATGAACACACATTTCTTGGTAGAATCGTGCAGGACTGAAATTTTTGATGTTTTTCTACTCCTCTCATGAGCCCAAACAAGTCTCTAAAAGGATGAGTTTGCAACTACTTTACTTTTGGAGAAAATTCAAAACATTCATTATTCAATAGAGCCCAATAGCAAAAACCAGCGTTTTGAATGAAGAATCACATTTCTTGGTAGAATCATGCAGGATTACAATTTTTGATGGTTTTTTACTCCTCTCAACAGCCCAAACAAGTTTCTAAAAGGATGAGTTTGCAACTACTTTACTTTTGGAGAAAATTCAAAACATTCATTATTCAATAGGGCCCAAACTATCAAAAACCAGCGGTTTCAATGAACACACATTTCTTGGTAGAATCATGCAGGACTGAAATTTTTGATGTTTTTCTACTCCTCTCATGAGCCCAAACAAGTCTCTAAAAGCATGAGTTTGCAACTACTTTACTTTTGGAGAAAATTCAAAACATTCATTATTCAATAGAGCCCAATAGCAAAAATCAGGTTTTGAATGAAGAATCACATTTCTTGGTAGAATCATGCAGGATTTAAATTTTTGATGGTTTTTTACTCCTCTCAACAGCCCAAACAAGTTTCTAAAAGGATGAGTTTGCAACTACTTTACTTTTGGAGAAAATTCAAAACATTCATTATTCAATAGGGCCCAAACTATCAAAAACCAGCGGTTTCAATGAACACACATTTCTTGGTAGAATCATGCAGGACTGAAATTTTTTATGTTTTTCTACTCCTCTCATGAGCCCAAACAAGTCTCTAAAAGCATGAGTTTGCAACTACTTTACTTTTGGAGAAAATTCAAAACATTCACTATTCAATAGAGCCCAATAGCAAAAATCAGGTTTTGAATGAAGAATCACATTTCTTGGTAAAATCATGCAGGATTGAAATTTTTGATGGTTTTTTACTCCTCTCAACAGCCCAAACAAGTTTCTAAAAGGATGAGTTTGCAACTACTTTACTTTTGGAGAAAATTCAAAACATTCATTATTCAATAGGGCCCAAACTATCAAAAACCAGCGGTTTGAATGAACACACATTTCTTGGTAGAATCATGCAGGACTGAAATTTTTGATGTTTTTCTACTCCTCTCATGAGCCCAAACAAGTCTCTAAAAGCATGAGTTTGCAACTACTTTACTTTTGGAGAAAATTCAAAACATTCATTATTCAATAGAGCCCAATAGCAAAAATCAGGTTTTGAATGAAGAATCACATTTCTTGGTAGAATCATGCAGGATTGAAATTTTTGATGGTTTTTTACTCCTCTCAACAGCCCAAACAAGTTTCTAAAAGGATGAGTTTGCAACTGCTTTACTTTTGGAGAAAATTCAAAACATTCATTATTCAATAGGGCCCAAACTATCAAAAACCAGCGGTTTGAATGAACACACATTTCTTGGTAGAATCATGCAGGATTGAAATTTTTGATGTTTTTCTACTCCTCTCATGAGCCCAAACAAGTCTCTAAAAGCATGAGTTTGCAACTACTTTACTTTTGGAGAAAATTCAAAACATTCACTTTTCACTAGAGTCCAATAGCAAAAATCAGGTTTTGAATGAAGAATCACATTTCTTGGTAGAATCATGCTGCATTGAAATTTTTGATGGTTTTTTACTCCTCTCAAAAGCCCAAACAAGTTTCTAAAAGGATGAGTTTGCAACTACTTTACTTTTGGAGAAAATTCAAAACATTCATTATTCAATAAGGCCCAAACTATCAAAAACCAGCGGTTTCAATGAACACACATTTCTTGGTAGAATCATGCAGGACTGAAATTTTTGATGTTTTTCTACTCCTCTCATGAGCCCAAACAAGTCTCTAAAAGCATGAGTTTGCAACTACTTTACTTTTGGAGAAAATTCAAAACATTCATTATTCAATAGAGCCCAATAGCAAAAATCAGGTTTTGAATGAAGATTCACATTTCTTGGTAGAATCATGCAGGATTGAAATTTTTGATGGTTTTTTACTCCTCTCAACAGCCCAAACAAGTTTCTAAAAGGATGAGTTTGCAACTACTTTACTTTTGGAGAAAATTCAAAACATTCATTATTCAATAGGGCCCAAAATATCAAAAACCAGCGGTTTGAATGAACACACATTTCTTGGTAGAATCGTGCAGGACTGAAATTTTTGATTTTTTTCTACTCCTCTCATGAGCCCAAACAAGTCTCTAAAAGGATGAGTTTGCAACTACTTTACTTTTGGAGAAAATTCAAAACATTCATTATTCAATAGAGCCCAATAGCAAAAACCAGCGTTTTGAATGAAGAATCACATTTCTTGGTAGAATCATGCAGGATTGAAATTTTTGATGGTTTTTTACTCCTCTCAACAGCCCAAACAAGTTTCTAAAAGGATGAGCTTGCAACTACTTTACTTTTGGAGAAAATTCAAAACATTCATTATTCAATAGGGCCCAAACTATCAAAAACCAGCGGTTTCAATGAACACACATTTCTTGGTAGAATCATGCAGGACTGAAATTTTTGATGTTTTTCTACTCCTCTCATGAGCCCAAACAAGACTCTAAAAGCATGAGTTTGCAACTACTTTACTTTTGGAGAAAATTTAAAACATTCATTATTCAATAGAGCCCAATAGCAAAAATCAGGTTTTGAATGAAGAATCACATTTCTTGGTAAAATCATGCAGGATTGAAATTTTTGATGGTTTTTTACTCCTCTCAACAGCCCAAACAAGTTTCTAAAAGGATGAGTTTGCAACTACTTTACTTTTGGAGAAAATTCAAAACATTCATTATTCAATAGGGCCCAAACTATCAAAAACCAGCAGTTTCAATGAACACACATTTCTTGGTAGAATCATGCAGGACTGAAATTTTTGATGTTTTTCTACTCCTCTCATGAGCCCAAACAAGTCTCTAAAAGCATAAGTTTGCAACTACTTTACTTTTGGAGAAAATTCAAAACATTCATTATTCAATAGAGCCCAATAGCAAAAATCAGGTTTTGAATGAAGAATCACATTTCTTGGTAGAATCATGCAGGATTGAAATTTTTGATGGTTTTTTACTCCTCTCAACAGCCCAAACAAGTTTCTAAAAGGATGAGTTTGCAACTACTTTACTTTTGGAGAAAATTCAAAACATTCATTATTCAATAGGGCCCAAAATATCAAAAACCAGCGGTTTGAATGAACACACATTTCTTGGTAGAATCATGCAGGACTGAAATTTTTGATGTTTTTCTACTCCTCTCATGAGCCCAAACAAGTCTCTAAAAGGATGAGTTTGCAACTACTTTACTTTTGGAGAAAATTCAAAACATTCATTATTCAATAGAGCCCAATAGCAAAAACCAGCGTTTTGAATGAAGAATCACATTTCTTGGTAGAATCATGCAGGATTGAAATTTTTGATGGTTTTTTACTCCTCTCAACAGCCCAAACAAGTTTCTAAAAGGATGAGTTTGCAACTACTTTACTTTTGGAGAAAATTCAAAACATTCATTATTCAATAGGGCCCAAACTATCAAAAACCAGCGGTTTCAATGAACACACATTTCTTGGTAGAATCATGCAGGACTGAAATTTTTGATGTTTTTCTACTCTTCTCATGAGCCCAAACAAGACTCTAAAAGCATGAGTTTGCAACTACTTTACTTTTGGATAAAATTCAAAACATTCATTATTCAATAGAGCCCAATAGCAAAAATCAGGTTTTGAATGAAGAATCACATTTCTTGGTAAAATCATGCAGGATTGAAATTTTTGATGGTTTTTTACTCCTCTCAACAGCCCAAACAAGTTTCTAAAAGGATGAGTTTGCAACTACTTTACTTTTGGAGAAAATTCAAAACATTCATTATTCAATAGGGCCCAAACTATCAAAAACCAGCGGTTTGAATGAACACACATTTCTTGGTAGAATCATGCAGGACTGAAATTTTTGATGTTTTTCTACTCCTCTCATGAGCCCAAACAAGTCTCTAAAAGCATGAGTTTGCAACTACTTTACTTTTGGAGAAAATTCAAAACATTCATTATTCAATAGAGCCCAATAGCAAAAATCAGGTTTTGAATGAAGAATCACATTTCTTGGTAGAATCATGCAGGATTGAAATTTTTGATGGTTTTTTACTCCTCTCAACAGCCCAAACAAGTTTCTAAAAGGATGAGTTTGCAACTGCTTTACTTTTGGAGAAAATTCAAAACATTCATTATTCAATAGGGCCCAAACTATCAAAAACCAGCGGTTTGAATGAACACACATTTCTTGGTAGAATCATGCAGGATTGAAATTTTTGATGTTTTTCTACTCCTCTCATGAGCCCAAACTAGTCTCTAAAAGCATGAGTTTGCAACTACTTTACTTTTGGAGAAAATTCAAAACATTCATTATTCAATAGAGCCCAATAGCAAAAACCAGCGTTTTGAATGAAGAATCACATTTCTTGGTAGAATCATGCAGGATTGAAATTTTTGATGGTTTTTTACTCCTCTCAACAGCCCAAACAAGTTTCTAAAAGGATGAGTTTGCAACTACTTTACTTTTGGAGAAAATTCAAAACATTCATTATTCAATAGGGCCCAAACTATCAAAAACCAGCGGTTTCAATGAACACACATTTCTTGGTAGAATCATGCAGGACTGAAATTTTTGATGTTTTTCTACTCCTCTCATGAGCCCAAACAAGACTCTAAAAGCATGAGTTTGCAACTACTTTACTTTTGGAGAAAATTTAAAACATTCATTATTCAATAGAGCCCAATAGCAAAAATCAGGTTTTGAATGAAGAATCACATTTCTTGGTAAAATCATGCAGGATTGAAATTTTTGATGGTTTTTTACTCCTCTCAACAGCCCAAACAAGTTTCTAAAAGGATGAGTTTGCAACTACTTTACTTTTGGAGAAAATTCAAAACATTCATTATTCAATAGGGCCCAAACTATCAAAAACCAGCAGTTTCAATGAACACACATTTCTTGGTAGAATCATGCAGGACTGAAATTTTTGATGTTTTTCTACTCCTCTCATGAGCCCAAACAAGTCTCTAAAAGCATAAGTTTGCAACTACTTTACTTTTGGAGAAAATTCAAAACATTCATTATTCAATAGAGCCCAATAGCAAAAATCAGGTTTTGAATGAAGAATCACATTTCTTGGTAGAATCATGCAGGATTTAAATTTTTGATGGTTTTTTACTCCTCTCAACAGCCCAAACAAGTTTCTAAAAGGATGAGTTTGCAACTACTTTACTTTTGGAGAAAATTCAAAACATTCATTATTCAATAGGGCCCAAAATATCAAAAACCAGCGGTTTGAATGAACACACATTTCTTGGTAGAATCATGCAGGACTGAAATTTTTGATGTTTTTCTACTCCTCTCATGAGCCCAAACAAGTCTCTAAAAGGATGAGTTTGCAACTACTTTACTTTTGGAGAAAATTCAAAACATTCATTATTCAAAAGAGCCCAATAGCAAAAACCAGCGTTTTGAATGAAGAATCACATTTCTTGGTAGAATCATGCAGGATTGAAATTTTTGATGGTTTTTTATTCCTCTCAACAGCCCAAACAAGTTTCTAAAAGGATGAGTTTGCAACTACTTTACTTTTGGAGAAAATTCAAAACATTCATTATTCAATAGGGCCCAAACTATCAAAAACCAGCGGTTTGAATGAACACACATTTCTTGGTAGAATCATGCAGGACTGAAATTTTTGATGTTTTTCTACTCCTCTCATGAGCCCAAACAAGTCTCTAAAAGCATGAGTTTGCAACTACTTTACTTTTGGAGAAAATTCAAAACATTCATTATTCAATAGAGCCCAATAGCAAAAACCAGCGTTTTGAATGAAGAATCACTTTTGTTGGTAGAATCATGCAGGATTGAAATTTTTGATGGTTTTTTACTCCTCTCAACAGCCCAAACAAGTTTCTAAAAGGATGAGTTTGCAACTACTTTACTTTTGGAGAAAATTCAAAACATTCGTTATTCAATAGGGCCCAAACTATCAAAAACCAGCGGTTTCAATGAACACACATTTCTTGGTAGAATCGTGCAGGACTGAAATTTTTGATGTTTTTCTACTCCTCTCATGAGCCCAAACAAGTCTCTAAAAGCATGAGTTTGCAACTACTTTACTTTTGGAGAAAATTCAAAACATTCATTATTCAATAGTGCCCAATAGCAAAAATCAGGTTTTGAATGAAGAATCACTTTTCTTGGTAGAATCATGCAGGATTGAAATTTTTGATGGTTTTTTTACTCCTCTCAACAGCCCAAACAAGTTTCTAAAAGGATGAGTTTGCAACTACTTTACTTTTGGAGAAAATTCAAAACATTCATTATTCAATAGTGCCCAAAATATCAAAAACCAGCGGTTTCAATGAACACACATTTCTTGGTAGAATCATGCAGGACTGAAATTTTTGATGTTTTTCTACTCCTCTCATGAGCCCAAACAAGTCTCTAAAAGCATGAGTTTGCAACTACTTTACTTTTGGAGAAAATTCAAAACATTCATTATTCAATAGAGCCCAATAGCAAAAATCAGGTTTTGAATGAAGAATCACATTTCTTGGTGAATCATGCAGGATTGAAATTTTTGATGGTTTTTTACTCCTCTCAACAGCCCAAACAAGTTTCTAAAAGGATGAGTTTGCAACTACTTTACTTTTGGAGAAAATTCAAAACATTCATTATTCAATAGGGCCCAAAATATCAAAAACCAGCGGTTTGAATGAACACACATTTCTTGGTAGAATCGTGCAGGACTGAAATTTTTGATGTTTTTCTACTCCTCTCCTGAGCCCAAACAAGTCTCTAAAAGGATGAGTTTGCAACTACTTTACTTTTGGAGAAAATTCAAAACATTCATTATTCAATAGAGCCCAATAGCAAAAACCAGCGTTTTGAATGAAGAATCACATTTCTTGGTAGAATCATGCAGGATTGAAATTTTTGATGGTTTTTTACTCCTCTCAACAGCCCAAACAAGTTTCTAAAAGGATGAGTTTGCAAATACTTTACTTTTGGAGAAAATTCAAAACATTCATTATTCAATAGGGCCCAAACTATCAAAAACCAGCGGTTTCAATGAACACACATTTCTTGGTAGAATCATGCAGGACTGAAATTTTTGATGTTTTTCCACTCCGTTCATGAGCCCAAACAAGTCTCTAAAAGCATGAGTTTGCAACTACTTTACTTTTGGAGAAAATTCAAAACATTCATTATTCAATAGAGCCCAATAGCAAAAACCAGCGTTTTGAATGAAGAATCACATTTCTTGGTAGAATCATGCAGGATTGAAATTTTTGATGGTTTTTTACTCCTCTCAACAGCCCAAACAAGTTTCTAAAAGGATGAGTTTGCAACTACTTTACTTTTGGAGAAAATTCAAAACATTCATTATTCAATAGGGCCCAAACTATCAAAAACCAGCGGTTTGAATGAACACACATTTCTTGGTAGAATCATGCAGGACTGAAATTTTTGATGTTTTTCTACTCCTCTCATGAGCCCAAACAAGTCTCTAAAAGCATGAGTTTGCAACTACTTTACTTTTGGAGAAAATTCAAAACATTCATTATTCAATAGAGCCCAATAGCAAAAATCAGGTTTTGAATGAAGAATCACATTTCTTGGTAGAATCATGCAGGATTGAAATTTTTGATGGTTTTTTACTCCTCTCAACAGCCCAAACAAGTTTCTAAAAGGATGAGTTTGCAACTACTTTACTTTTGGAGAAAATTCAAAACATTCATTATTCAATAGAGCCCAATAGCAAAAATCAGGTTTTGAATGAAGAATCACATTTATTGGTAGAATCATGCAGGATTGAAATTTTTGATGGTTTTTTACTCCTCTCAACAGCCCAAACAAGTTTCTAAAAGGATGAGTTTGCAACTACTTTACTTTTGGAGAAAATTCAAAACATTCATTATTCAATAGGGCCCAAACTATCAAAAACCAGCGGTTTCAATGAACACACATTTCTTGGTAGAATCGTGCAGGACTGAAATTTTTGATGTTTTTCTACTCCTCTCATGAGCCCAAACAAGTCTCTAAAAGCATGAGTTTGCAACTACTTTACTTTTGGAGAAAATTCAAAACATTCATTATTCAATAGCGCCCAATAGCAAAAATCAGGTTTTGAATGAAGAATCACATTTCTTGGTAGAATCATGCAGGATTGAAATTTTTGATGGTTTTTTACTCCTCTCAACAGCCCAAACAAGTTTCTAAAAGGATGAGTTTGCAACTACTTTACTTTTGGAGAAAATTCAAAACATTCATTATTCAATAGGGCCCAAACTATCAAAAACCAGCGGTTTCAATGAACACACATTTCTTGGTAGAATCATGCAGGACTGAAATTTTTGATGTTTTTCTACTCCTCTCATGAGCCCAAACAAGTCTCTAAAAGCATGAGTTTGCAACTACTTTACTTTTGGAGAAAATTCAAAACATTCATTATTCAATAGAGCCCAATAGCAAAAATCAGGTTTTGAATGAAGATTCACATTTCTTGGTAGAATCATGCAGGATTGAAATTTTTGATGGTTTTTTACTCCTCTCAACAGCCCAAACAAGTTTCTAAAAGGATGAGTTTGCAACTACTTTACTTTTGTAGAAAATTCAAAACATTCATTATTCAATAGGGCCCAAAATATCAAAAACCAGCGGTTTGAATGAACACACATTTCTTGGTAGAATCGTGCAGGACTGAAATTTTTGATTTTTTTCTACTCCTCTCATGAGCCCAAACAAGTCTCTAAAAGGATGAGTTTGCAACTACTTTACTTTTGGAGAAAATTCAAAACATTCATTATTCAATAGAGCCCAATAGCAAAAACCAGCGTTTTGAATGAAGAATCACATTTCTTGGTAGAATCATGCAGGATTGAAATTTTTGATGGTTTTTTACTCCTCTCAACAGCCCAAACAAGTTTCTAAAAGGATGAGCTTGCAACTACTTTACTTTTGGAGAAAATTCAAAACATTCATTATTCAATAGGGCCCAAACTATCAAAAACCAGCGGTTTCAATGAACACACATTTCTTGGTAGAATCATGCAGGACTGAAATTTTTGATGTTTTTCTACTCCTCTCATGAGCCCAAACAAGACTCTAAAAGCATGAGTTTGCAACTACTTTACTTTTGGAGAAAATTTAAAACATTCATTATTCAATAGAGCCCAATAGCAAAAATCAGGTTTTGAATGAAGAATCACATTTCTTGGTAAAATCATGCAGGATTGAAATTTTTGATGGTTTTTTACTCCTCTCAACAGCCCAAACAAGTTTCTAAAAGGATGAGTTTGCAACTACTTTACTTTTGGAGAAAATTCAAAACATTCATTATTCAATAGGGCCCAAACTATCAAAAACCAGCAGTTTCAATGAACACACATTTCTTGGTAGAATCATGCAGGACTGAAATTTTTGATGTTTTTCTACTCCTCTCATGAGCCCAAACAAGTCTCTAAAAGCATAAGTTTGCAACTACTTTACTTTTGGAGAAAATTCAAAACATTAATTATTCAATAGAGCCCAATAGCAAAAATCAGGTTTTGAATGAAGAATCACATTTCTTGGTAGAATCATGCAGGATTGAAATTTTTGATGGTTTTTTACTCCTCTCAACAGCCCAAACAAGTTTCTAAAAGGATGAGTTTGCAACTACTTTACTTTTGGAGAAAATTCAAAACATTCATTATTCAATAGGGCCCAAAATATCAAAAACCAGCGGTTTGAATGAACACACATTTCTTGGTAGAATCATGCAGGACTGAAATTTTTGATGTTTTTCTACTCCTCTCATGAGCCCAAACAAGTCTCTAAAAGGATGAGTTTGCAACTACTTTACTTTTGGAGAAAATTCAAAACATTCATTATTCAATAGAGCCCAATAGCAAAAACCAGCGTTTTGAATGAAGAATCACATTTCTTGGTAGAATCATGCAGGATTGAAATTTTTGATGGTTTTTTACTCCTCTCAACAGCCCAAACAAGTTTCTAAAAGGATGAGTTTGCAACTACTTTACTTTTGGAGAAAATTCAAAACATTCATTATTCAATAGGGCCCAAACTATCAAAAACCAGCGGTTTCAATGAACACACATTTCTTGGTAGAATCATGCAGGACTGAAATTTTTGATGTTTTTCTACTCTTCTCATGAGCCCAAACAAGACTCTAAAAGCATGAGTTTGCAACTACTTTACTTTTGGATAAAATTCAAAACATTCATTATTCAATAGAGCCCAATAGCAAAAATCAGGTTTTGAATGAAGAATCACATTTCTTGGTAAAATCATGCAGGATTGAAATTTTTGATGGTTTTTTACTCCTCTCAACAGCCCAAACAAGTTTCTAAAAGGATGAGTTTGCAACTACTTTACTTTTGGAGAAAATTCAAAACATTCATTATTCAATAGGGCCCAAACTATCACAAACCAGCGGTTTGAATGAACACACATTTCTTGGTAGAATCATGCAGGACTGAAATTTTTGATGTTTTTCTACTCCTCTCATGAGCCCAAACAAGTCTCTAAAAGCATGAGTTTGCAACTACTTTACTTTTGGAGAAAATTCAAAACATTCATTATTCAATAGAGCCCAATAGCAAAAATCAGGTTTTGAATGAAGAATCACATTTCTTGGTAGAATCATGCAGGATTGAAATTTTTGATGGTTTTTTACTCCTCTCAACAGCCCAAACAAGTTTCTAAAAGGATGAGTTTGCAACTGCTTTACTTTTGGAGAAAATTCAAAACATTCATTATTCAATAGGGCCCAAACTATCAAAAACCAGCGGTTTGAATGAACACACATTTCTTGGTAGAATCATGCAGGATTGAAATTTTTGATGTTTTTCTACTCCTCTCATGAGCCCAAACTAGTCTCTAAAAGCATGAGTTTGCAACTACTTTACTTTTGGAGAAAATTCAAAACATTCATTATTCAATAGAGCCCAATAGCAAAAACCAGCGTTTTGAATGAAGAATCACATTTCTTGGTAGAATCATGCAGGATTGAAATTTTTGATGGTTTTTTACTCCTCTCAACAGCCCAAACAAGTTTCTAAAAGGATGAGTTTGCAACTACTTTACTTTTGGAGAAAATTCAAAACATTCATTATTCAATAGGGCCCAAACTATCAAAAACCAGCGGTTTCAATGAACACACATTTCTTGGTAGAATCATGCAGGACTGAAATTTTTGATGTTTTTCTACTCCTCTCATGAGCCCAAACAAGACTCTAAAAGCATGAGTTTGCAACTACTTTACTTTTGGAGAAAATTTAAAACATTCATTATTCAATAGAGCCCAATAGCAAAAATCAGGTTTTGAATGAAGAATCACATTTCTTGGTAAAATCATGCAGGATTGAAATTTTTGATGGTTTTTTACTCCTCTCAACAGCCCAAACAAGTTTCTAAAAGGATGAGTTTGCAACTACTTTACTTTTGGAGAAAATTCAAAACAATCATTATTCAATAGGGCCCAAACTATCAAAAACCAGCAGTTTCAATGAACACACATTTCTTGGTAGAATCATGCAGGACTGAAATTTTTGATGTTTTTCTACTCCTCTCATGAGCCCAAACAAGTCTCTAAAAGCATAAGTTTGCAACTACTTTACTTTTGGAGAAAATTCAAAACATTCATTATTCAATAGAGCCCAATAGCAAAAATCAGGTTTTGAATGAAGAATCACATTTCTTGGTAGAATCATGCAGGATTTAAATTTTTGATGGTTTTTTACTCCTCTCAACAGCCCAAACAAGTTTCTAAAAGGATGAGTTTGCAACTACTTTACTTTTGGAGAAAATTCAAAACATTCATTATTCAATAGGGCCCAAAATATCAAAAACCAGCGGTTTGAATGAACACACATTTCTTGGTAGAATCATGCAGGACTGAAATTTTTGATGTTTTTCTACTCCTCTCATGAGCCCAAACAAGTCTCTAAAAGGATGAGTTTGCAACTACTTTACTTTTGGAGAAAATTCAAAACATTCATTATTCAAAAGAGCCCAATAGCAAAAACCAGCGTTTTGAATGAAGAATCACATTTCTTGGTAGAATCATGCAGGATTGAAATTTTTGATGGTTTTTTATTCCTCTCAACAGCCCAAACAAGTTTCTAAAAGGATGAGTTTGCAACTACTTTACTTTTGGAGAAAATTCAAAACATTCATTATTCAATAGGGCCCAAACTATCAAAAACCAGCGGTTTGAATGAACACACATTTCTTGGTAGAATCATGCAGGACTGAAATTTTTGATGTTTTTCTACTCCTCTCATGAGCCCAAACAAGTCTCTAAAAGCATGAGTTTGCAACTACTTTACTTTTGGAGAAAATTCAAAACATTCATTATTCAATAGAGCCCAATAGCAAAAACCAGCGTTTTGAATGAAGAATCACTTTTGTTGGTAGAATCATGCAGGATTGAAATTTTTGATGGTTTTTTACTCCTCTCAACAGCCCAAACAAGTTTCTAAAAGGATGAGTTTGCAACTACTTTACTTTTGGAGAAAATTCAAAACATTCGTTATTCAATAGGGCCCAAACTATCAAAAACCAGCGGTTTCAATGAACACACATTTCTTGGTAGAATCGTGCAGGACTGAAATTTTTGATGTTTTTCTACTCCTCTCATGAGCCCAAACAAGTCTCTAAAAGCATGAGTTTGCAACTACTTTACTTTTGGAGAAAATTCAAAACATTCATTATTCAATAGTGCCCAATAGCAAAAATCAGGTTTTGAATGAAGAATCACTTTTCTTGGTAGAATCATGCAGGATTGAAATTTTTGATGGTTTTTTTACTCCTCTCAACAGCCCAAACAAGTTTCTAAAAGGATGAGTTTGCAACTACTTTACTTTTGGAGAAAATTCAAAACATTCATTATTCAATAGTGCCCAAAATATCAAAAACCAGCGGTTTCAATGAACACACATTTCTTGGTAGAATCATGCAGGACTGAAATTTTTGATGTTTTTCTACTCCTCTCATGAGCCCAAACAAGTCTCTAAAAGCATGAGTTTGCAACTACTTTACTTTTGGAGAAAATTCAAAACATTCATTATTCAATAGAGCCCAATAGCAAAAATCAGGTTTTGAATGAAGAATCACATTTCTTGGTGAATCATGCAGGATTGAAATTTTTGATGGTTTTTTACTCCTCTCAACAGCCCAAACAAGTTTCTAAAAGGATGAGTTTGCAACTACTTTACTTTTGGAGAAAATTCAAAACATTCATTATTCAATAGGGCCCAAAATATCAAAAACCAGCGGTTTGAATGAACACACATTTCTTGGTAGAATCGTGCAGGACTGAAATTTTTGATGTTTTTCTACTCCTCTCCTGAGCCCAAACAAGTCTCTAAAAGGATGAGTTTGCAACTACTTTACTTTTGGAGAAAATTCAAAACATTCATTATTCAATAGAGCCCAATAGCAAAAACCAGCGTTTTGAATGAAGAATCACATTTCTTGGTAGAATCATGCAGGATTGAAATTTTTGATGGTTTTTTACTCCTCTCAACAGCCCAAACAAGTTTCTAAAAGGATGAGTTTGCAAATACTTTACTTTTGGAGAAAATTCAAAACATTCATTATTCAATAGGGCCCAAACTATCAAAAACCAGCGGTTTCAATGAACACACATTTCTTGGTAGAATCATGCAGGACTGAAATTTTTGATGTTTTTCCACTCCGTTCATGAGCCCAAACAAGTCTCTAAAAGCATGAGTTTGCAACTACTTTACTTTTGGAGAAAATTCAAAACATTCATTATTCAATAGAGCCCAATAGCAAAAATCAGGTTTTGAATGAAGAATCACATTTCTTGGTAGAATCATGCAGGATTGAAATTTTTGATGGTTTTGTACTCCTCTCAACAGCCCAAACAAGTTTCTAAAAGGATGAGTTTGCAGCTACTTTACTTTTGGAGAAAATTCAAAACATTCATTATTCAATAGGGCCCAAAATATCAAAAACCAGCGGTTTGAATGAACACACATTTCTTGGTAGAATCGTGCAGGACTGAAATTTTTGATGTTTTTCTACTCCTCTCATGAGCCCAAACAAGTCTCTAAAAGGATGAGTTTGCAACTACTTTACTTTTGGAGAAAATTCAAAACATTCATTATTCAATAGAGCTCAATAGCAAAAACCAGCGTTTTGAATGAAGAATCACATTTCTTGGTAGAATCATGCAGGATTGAAATTTTTGATGGTTTTTTACTCCTCTCAACAGCCCAAACAAGTTTCTAAAAGGATGAGTTTGCAACTACTTTACTTTTGGAGAAAATTCAAAACATTCATTATTCAATAGGGCCCAAACTATCAAAAACCAGCGGTTTGAATGAACACACATTTCTTGGTAGAATCATGCAGGACTGAAATTTTTGATGTTTTTCTACTCCTCTCATGAGCCCAAACAAGTCTCTAAAAGCATGAGTTTGCAACTACTTTACTTTTGGAGAAAATTCAAAACATTCATTATTCAATAGAGCCCAATAGCAAAAATCAGGTTTTGAATGAAGAATCACATTTCTTGGTAGAATCATGCAGGATTGAAATTTTTGATGGTTTTTTACTCCTCTCAACAGCCCAAACAAGTTTCTAAAAGGATGAGTTTGCAACTACTTTACTTTTGGAGAAAATTCAAAACATTCATTATTCAATAGAGCCCAATAGCAAAAATCAGGTTTTGAATGAAGAATCACATTTATTGGTAGAATCATGCAGGATTGAAATTTTTGATGGTTTTTTACTCCTCTCAACAGCCCAAACAAGTTTCTAAAAGGATGAGTTTGCAACTACTTTACTTTTGGAGAAAATTCAAAACATTCATTATTCAATAGGGCCCAAACTATCAAAAACCAGCGGTTTCAATGAACACACATTTCTTGGTAGAATCGTGCAGGACTGAAATTTTTGATGTTTTTCTACTCCTCTCATGAGCCCAAACAAGTCTCTAAAAGCATGAGTTTGCAACTACTTTACTTTTGGAGAAAATTCAAAACATTCATTATTCAATAGCGCCCAATAGCAAAAATCAGGTTTTGAATGAAGAATCACATTTCTTGGTAGAATCATGCAGGATTGAAATTTTTGATGGTTTTTTACTCCTCTCAACAGCCCAAACAAGTTTCTAAAAGGATGAGTTTGCAACTACTTTACTTTTGGAGAAAATTCAAAACATTCATTATTCAATAGGGCCCAAACTATCAAAAACCAGCGGTTTCAATGAACACACATTTCTTGGTAGAATCATGCAGGACTGAAATTTTTGATGTTTTTCTACTCCTCTCATGAGCCCAAACAAGTCTCTAAAAGCATGAGTTTGCAACTACTTTACTTTTGGAGAAAATTCAAAACATTCATTATTCAATAGAGCCCAATAGCAAAAATCAGGTTTTGAATGAAGAATCACATTTCTTGGTAGAATCATGCAGGATTGAAATTTTTGATGGTTTTTTACTCCTCTCAACAGCCCAAACAAGTTTCTAAAAGGATGAGTTTGCAACTACTTTACTTTTGGAGAAAATTCAAAACATTCATTATTCAATAGGGCCCAAAATATCAAAAACCAGCGGTTTGAATGAACACACATTTCTTGGTAGAATCGTGCAGGACTGAAATTTTTGATGTTTTTCTACTCCTCTCATGAGCCCAAACAAGTCTCTAAAAGGATGAGTTTGCAACTACTTTACTTTTGGAGAAAATTCAAAACATTCATTATTCAATAGAGCCCAATAGCAAAAACCAGCGTTTTGAATGAAGAATCACATTTCTTGGTAGAATCATGCAGGATTGAAATTTTTGATGGTTTTTTACTCCTCTCAACAGCCCAAACAAGTTTCTAAAAGGATGAGTTTGCAACTACTTTACTTTTGGAGAAAATTCAAAACATTCATTATTCAATAGAGCCCAATAGCAAAAATCAGGTTTTGAATGAAGAATCACATTTATTGGTAGAATCATGCAGGATTGAAATTTTTGATGGTTTTTTACTCCTCTCAACAGCCCAAACAAGTTTCTAAAAGGATGAGTTTGCAACTACTTTACTTTTGGAGAAAATTCAAAACATTCATTATTCAATAGGGCCCAAACTATCAAAAACCAGCGGTTTCAATGAACACACATTTCTTGGTAGAATCGTGCAGGACTGAAATTTTTGATGTTTTTCTACTCCTCTCATGAGCCCAAACAAGTCTCTAAAAGCATGAGTTTGCAACTACTTTACTTTTGGAGAAAATTCAAAACATTCATTATTCAATAGCGCCCAATAGCAAAAATCAGGTTTTGAATGAAGAATCACATTTCTTGGTAGAATCATGCAGGATTGAAATTTTTGATGGTTTTTTACTCCTCTCAACAGCCCAAACAAGTTTCTAAAAGGATGAGTTTGCAACTACTTTACTTTTGGAGAAAATTCAAAACATTCATTATTCAATAGAGCCCAATAGCAAAAATCAGGTTTTGAATGAAGAATCACATTTCTTGGTAGAATCATGCAGGATTGAAATTTTTGATGGTTTTTTACTCCTCTCAACAGCCCAAACAAGTTTCTAAAAGGATGAGTTTGCAACTGCTTTACTTTTGGAGAAAATTCAAAACATTCATTATTCAATAGGGCCCAAACTATCAAAAACCAGCGGTTTGAATGAACACACATTTCTTGGTAGAATCATGCAGGATTGAAATTTTTGATGTTTTTCTACTCCTCTCATGAGCCCAAACAAGTCTCTAAAAGCATGAGTTTGCAACTACTTTACTTTTGGAGAAAATTCAAAACATTCACTTTTCACTAGAGTCCAATAGCAAAAATCAGGTTTTGAATGAAGAATCACATTTCTTGGTAGAATCATGCTGCATTGAAATTTTTGATGGTTTTTTACTCCTCTCAAAAGCCCAAACAAGTTTCTAAAAGGATGAGTTTGCAACTACTTTACTTTTGGAGAAAATTCAAAACATTCATTATTCAATAGGGCCCAAACTATCAAAAACCAGCGGTTTCAATGAACACACATTTCTTGGTAGAATCATGCAGGACTGAAATTTTTGATGTTTTTCTACTCCTCTCATGACCCCAAACAAGACTCTAAAAGCATGAGTTTGCAACTACTTTACTTTTGGAGAAAATTTAAAACATTCATTATTCAATAGAGCCCAATAGCAAAAATCAGGTTTTGAATGAAGAATCACATTTCTTGGTAAAATCATGCAGGATTGAAATTTTTGATGGTTTTTTACTCCTCTCAACAGCCCAAACAAGTTTCTAAAAGGATGAGTTTGCAACTACTTTACTTTTGGAGAAAATTCAAAACATTCATTATTCAATAGGGCCCAAACTATCAAAAACCAGCAGTTTCAATGAACACACATTTCTTGGTAGAATCATGCAGGACTGAAATTTTTGATGTTTTTCTACTCCTCTCATGAGCCCAAACAAGTCTCTAAAAGCATAAGTTTGCAACTACTTTACTTTTGGAGAAAATTCAAAACATTCATTATTCAATAGTGCCCAATAGCAAAAATCAGGTTTTGAATGAAGAATCACTTTTCTTGGTAGAATCATGCAGGATTGAAATTTTTGATGGTTTTTTACTCCTCTCAACAGCCCAAACAAGTTTCTAAAAGGATGAGTTTGCAACTACTTTACTTTTGGAGAAAATTCAAAACATTCATTATTCAATAGTGCCCAAAATATCAAAAACCAGCGGTTTCAATGAACACACATTTCTTGGTAGAATCATGCAGGACTGAAATTTTTGATGTTTTTCTACTCCTCTCATGAGCCCAAACAAGTCTCTAAAAGCATGAGTTTGCAACTACTTTACTTTTGGAGAAAATTCAAAACATTCATTATTCAATAGAGCCCAATAGCAAAAATCAGGTTTTGAATGAAGAATCACATTTCTTGGTGAATCATGCAGATTTGAAATTTTTGATGGTTTTTTACTCCTCTCAACAGCCCAAACAAGTTTCTAAAAGGATGAGTTTGCAACTACTTTACTTTTGGAGAAAATTCAAAACATTCATTATTCAATAGGGCCCAAAATATCAAAAACCAGCGGTTTGAATGAACACACATTTCTTGGTAGAATCGTGCAGGACTGAAATTTTTGATGTTTTTCTACTCCTCTCCTGAGCCCAAACAAGTCTCTAAAAGGATGAGTTTGCAACTACTTTACTTTTGGAGAAAATTCAAAACATTCATTATTCAATAGAGCCCAATAGCAAAAACCAGCGTTTTGAATGAAGAATCACATTTCTTGGTAGAATCATGCAGGATTGAAATTTTTGATGGTTTTTTACTCCTCTCAACAGCCCAAACAAGTTTCTAAAAGGATGAGTTTGCAAATACTTTACTTTTGGAGAAAATTCAAAACATTCATTATTCAATAGGGCCCAAACTATCAAAAACCAGCGGTTTCAATGAACACACATTTCTTGGTAGAATCATGCAGGACTGAAATTTTTGATGTTTTTCTACTCCGTTCATGAGCCCAAACAAGTCTCTAAAAGCATGAGTTTGCAACTACTTTACTTTTGGAGAAAATTCAAAACATTCATTATTCAATAGAGCCCAATAGCAAATATCAGGTTTTGAATGAAGAATCACATTTCTTGGTAGAATCATGCAGGATTGAAATTTTTGATGGTTTTGTACTCCTCTCAACAGCTCAAACAAGTTTCTAAAAGGATGAGTTTGCAACTACTTTACTTTTGGAGAAAATTCAAAACATTCATTATTCAATAGAGCTCAATAGCAAAAACCAGCGTTTTGAATGAAGAATCACATTTCTTGGTAGAATCATGCAGGATTGAAATTTTTGATGGTTTTTTACTCCTCTCAACAGCCCAAACAAGTTTCTAAATGGATGAGTTTGCAACTACTTTACTTTTGGAGAAAATTCAAAACATTCATTATTCAATAGGGCCCAAACTATCAAAAACCAGCGGTTTGAATGAACACACATTTCTTGGTAGAATCATGCAGGACTGAAATTTTTGATGTTTTTCTAGTCCTCTCATGAGCCCAAACAAGTCTCTAAAAGCATGAGTTTGCAACTACTTTACTTTTGGAGAAAATTCAAAACATTCATTATTCAATAGAGCCCAATAGCAAAAATCAGGTTTTGAATGAAGAATCACATTTCTTGGTAGAATCATGCAGGATTGAAATTTTTGATGGTTTTTTACTCCTCTCAACAGCCCAAACAAGTTTCTAAAAGGATGAGTTTGCAACTACTTTACTTTTGGAGAAAATTCAAAACATTCATTATTCAATAGAGCCCAATAGCAAAAATCAGGTTTTGAATGAAGAATCACATTTATTGGTAGAATCATGCAGGATTGAAATTTTTGATGGTTTTTTACTCCTCTCAACAGCCCAAACAAGTTTCTAAAAGGATGAGTTTGCAACTACTTTACTTTTGGAGAAAATTCAAAACATTCATTATTCAATAGGGCCCAAACTATCAAAAACCAGCGGTTTCAATGAACACACATTTCTTGGTAGAATCGTGCAGGACTGAAATTTTTGATGTTTTTCTACTCCTCTCATGAGCCCAAACAAGTCTCTAAAAGCATGAGTTTGCAACTACTTTACTTTTGGAGAAAATTCAAAACATTCATTATTCAATAGCGCCCAATAGCAAAAATCAGGTTTTGAATGAAGAATCACATTTCTTGGTAGAATCATGCAGGATTGAAATTTTTGATGGTTTTTACTCCTCTCAACAGCCCAAACAAGTTTCTAAAAGGATGAGTTTGCAACTACTTTACTTTTGGAGAAAATTCAAAACATTCATTATTCAATAGGGCCCAAACTATCAAAAACCAGCGGTTTGAATGAACACACATTTCTTGGTAGAATCATGCAGGACTGAAATTTTTGATGTTTTTCTACTCCTCTCATGAGCCCAAACAAGTCTCTAAAAGCATGAGCTTGCAACTACTTTACTTTTGGAGAAAATTCAAAACATTCATTATTCAATAGAGCCCAATAGCAAAAACCAGCGTTTTGAATGAAGAATCACATTTCTTGGTAGAATCATGCAGGATTGAAATTTTTGATGGTTTTTTACTCCTCTCAACAGCCCAAACAAGTTTCTAAAAGGATGAGTTTGCAACTACTTTACTTTTGGAGAAAATTCAAAACATTCATTATTCAATAGGGCCCAAACTATCAAAAACCAGCGGTTTGAATGAACACACATTTCTTGGTAGAATCATGCAGGACTGAAATTTTTGATGTTTTTCTACTCCTCTCATGAGCCCAAACAAGTCTCTAAAAGCATGAGTTTGCAACTACTTTACTTTTGGAGAAAATTCAAAACATTCATTATTCAATAGAGCCCAATAGCAAAAATCAGGTTTTGAATGAAGAATCACATTTCTTGGTAGAATCATGCAGGATTGAAATTTTTGATGGTTTTTTACTCCTCTCAACAGCCCAAACAAGTTTCTAAAAGGATGAGTTTGCAACTACTTTACTTTTGGAGAAAATTCAAAACATTCATTATTCAATAGAGCCCAATAGCAAAAATCAGGTTTTGAATGAAGAATCACATTTATTGGTAGAATCATGCAGGATTGAAATTTTTGATGGTTTTTTACTCCTCTCAACAGCCCAAACAAGTTTCTAAAAGGATGAGTTTGCAACTACTTTACTTTTGGAGAAAATTCAAAACATTCATTATTCAATAGGGCCCAAACTATCAAAAACCAGCGGTTTCAATGAACACACATTTCTTGGTAGAATCGTGCAGGACTGAAATTTTTGATGTTTTTCTACTCCTCTCATGAGCCCAAACAAGTCTCTAAAAGCATGAGTTTGCAACTACTTTACTTTTGGAGAAAATTCAAAACATTCATTATTCAATAGCGCCCAATAGCAAAAATCAGGTTTTGAATGAAGAATCACATTTCTTGGTAGAATCATGCAGGATTGAAATTTTTGATGGTTTTTTACTCCTCTCAACAGCCCAAACAAGTTTCTAAAAGGATGAGTTTGCAACTACTTTACTTTTGGAGAAAATTCAAAACATTCATTATTCAATAGGGCCCAAACTATCAAAAACCAGCGGTTTCAATGAACACACATTTCTTGGTAGAATCATGCAGGACTGAAATTTTTGATGTTTTTCTACTCCTCTCATGAGCCCAAACAAGTCTCTAAAAGCATGAGTTTGCAACTACTTTACTTTTGGAGAAAATTCAAAACATTCATTATTCAATAGAGCCCAATAGCAAAAATCAGGTTTTGAATGAAGAATCACATTTCTTGGTAGAATCATGCAGGATTGAAATTTTTGATGGTTTTTTACTCCTCTCAACAGCCCAAACAAGTTTCTAAAAGGATGAGTTTGCAACTACTTTACTTTTGGAGAAAATTCAAAACATTCATTATTCAATAGGGCCCAAAATATCAAAAACCAGCGGTTTGAATGAACACACATTTCTTGGTAGAATCGTGCAGGACTGAAATTTTTGATGTTTTTCTACTCCTCTCATGAGCCCAAACAAGTCTCTAAAAGGATGAGTTTGCAACTACTTTACTTTTGGAGAAAATTCAAAACATTCATTATTCAATAGAGCCCAATAGCAAAAACCAGCGTTTTGAATGAAGAATCACATTTCTTGGTAGAATCATGCAGGATTGAAATTTTTGATGGTTTTTTAATCCTCTCAACAGCCCAAACAAGTTTCTAAAAGGATGAGTTTGCAAATACTTTACTTTTGGAGAAAATTCAAAACATTCATTATTCAATAGGGCCCAAACTATCAAAAACCAGCGGTTTCAATGAACACACATTTCTTGGTAGAATCATGCAGGACTGAAATTTTTGATGTTTTTCTACTCCTTTCATGAGCCCAAACAAGTCTCTAAAAGGATGAGTTTGCAACTACTTTACTTTTGGAGAAAATTCAAAACATTCATTATTCAATAGAGCCCAATAGCAAAAATCAGGTTTTGAATGAAGAATCACATTTCTTGGTAGAATCATGCAGGATTGAAATTTTTGATGGTTTTGTACTCCTCTCAACAGCCCAAACAAGTTTCTAAAAGGATGAGTTTGCAACTACTTTACTTTTGGAGAAAATTCAAAACATTCATTATTCAATAGGGCCCAAAATATCAAAAACCAGCGGTTTGAATGAACACACATTTCTTGGTAGAATCGTGCAGGACTGAAATTTTTGATGTTTTTCTACTCCTCTCATGAGCCCAAACAAGTCTCTAAAAGGATGAGTTTGCAACTACTTTACTTTTGGAGAAAATTCAAAACATTCATTATTCAATAGAGCCCAATAGCAAAAACCAGCGTTTTGAATGAAGAATCACATTTCTTGGTAGAATCATGCAGGATTACAATTTTTGATGGTTTTTTACTCCTCTCAACAGCCCAAACAAGTTTCTAAAAGGATGAGTTTGCAACTACTTTACTTTTGGAGAAAATTCAAAACATTCATTATTCAATAGGGCCCAAACTATCAAAAACCAGCGGTTTCAATGAACACACATTTCTTGGTAGAATCATGCAGGACTGAAATTTTTGATGTTTTTCTACTCCTCTCATGAGCCCAAACAAGTCTCTAAAAGCATGAGTTTGCAACTACTTTACTTTTGGAGAAAATTCAAAACATTCACTATTCAATAGAGCCCAATAGCAAAAATCAGGTTTTGAATGAAGAATCACATTTCTTGGTAAAATCATGCAGGATTGAAATTTTTGATGGTTTTTTACTCCTCTCAACAGCCCAAACAAGTTTCTAAAAGGATGAGTTTGCAACTACTTTACTTTTGGAGAAAATTCAAAACATTCATTATTCAATAGGGCCCAAACTATCAAAAACCAGCGGTTTCAATGAACACACATTTCTTGGTAGAATCATGCAGGACTGAAATTTTTGATGTTTTTCTACTACTCTCATGAGCCCAAACAAGTCTCTAAAAGCATGAGTTTGCAACTACTTTACTTTTGGAGAAAATTCAAAACATTCATTATTCAATAGAGCCCAATAGCAAAAACCAGCGTTTTGAATGAAGAATCACTTTTCTTGGTAGAATCATGCAGGATTGAAATTTTTGATGGTTTTTTACTCCTCTCAACAGCCCAAACAAGTTTCTAAAAGGATGAGTTTGCAACTACTTTACTTTTGGAGAAAATTCAAAACATTCATTATTCAATAGGGCCCAAACTATCAAAAACCAGCGGTTTCAATGAACACACATTTCTTGGTAGAATCGTGCAGGACTGAAATTTTTGATGTTTTTCTACTCCTCTCATGAGCACAAACAAGTCTCTAAAAGCATGAGTTTGCAACTACTTTACTTTTGGAGAAAATTCAAAACATTCATTATTCAATAGTGCCCAATAGCAAAAATCAGGTTTTGAATGAAGAATCACTTTTCTTGGTAGAATCATGCAGGATTGAAATTTTTGATGGTTTTTTACTCCTCTCAACAGCCCAAACAAGTTTCTAAAAGGATGAGTTTGCAACTACTTTACTTTTGGAGAAAATTCAAAACATTCATTATTCAATAGAGCCCAATAGCAAAAATCAGGTTTTGAATGAAGAATCACATTTATTGGTAGAATCATGCAGGATTGAAATTTTTGATGGTTTTTTACTCCTCTCAACAGCCCAAACAAGTTTCTAAAAGGATGAGTTTGCAACTACTTTACTTTTGGAGAAAATTCAAAACATTCATTATTCAATAGGGCCCAAACTATCAAAAACCAGCGGTTTCAATGAACACACATTTCTTGGTAGAATCGTGCAGGACTGAAATTTTTGATGTTTTTCTACTCCTCTCATGAGCCCAAACAAGTCTCTAAAAGCATGAGTTTGCAACTACTTTACTTTTGGAGAAAATTCAAAACATTCATTATTCAATAGCGCCCAATAGCAAAAATCAGGTTTTGAATGAAGAATCACATTTCTTGGTAGAATCATGCAGGATTGAAATTTTTGATGGTTTTTTACTCCTCTCAACAGCCCAAACAAGTTTCTAAAAGGATGAGTTTGCAACTACTTTACTTTTGGAGAAAATTCAAAACATTCATTATTCAATAGGGCCCAAACTATCAAAAACCAGCGGTTTCAATGAACACACATTTCTTGGTAGAATCATGCAGGACTGAAATTTTTGATGTTTTTCTACTCCTCTCATGAGCCCAAACAAGTCTCTAAAAGCATGAGTTTGCAACTACTTTACTTTTGGAGAAAATTCAAAACATTCATTATTCAATAGGGCCCAATAGCAAAAATCAGGTTTTGAATGAAGAATCACATTTCTTGGTAAAATCATGCAGGATTGAAATTTTTGATGGTTTTTTACTCCTCTCAACAGCCCAAACAAGTTTCTAAAAGGATGAGTTTGCAACTACTTTACTTTTGGAGAAAATTCAAAACATTCATTATTCAATAGGGCCCAAACTATCAAAAACCAGCGGTTTCAATGAACACACATTTCTTGGTAGAATCATGCAGGACTGAAATTTTTTATGTTTTTCTACTCCTCTCATGAGCCCAAACAAGTCTCTAAAAGCATGAGTTTGCAACTACTTTACTTTTGGAGAAAATTCAAAACATTCACTATTCAATAGAGCCCAATAGCAAAAATCAGGTTTTGAATGAAGAATCACATTTCTTGGTAAAATCATGCAGGATTGAAATTTTTGATGGTTTTTTACTCCTCTCAACAGCCCAAACAAGTTTCTAAAAGGATGAGTTTGCAACTACTTTACTTTTGGAGAAAATTCAAAACATTCATTATTCAATAGGGCCCAAACTATCAAAAACCAGCGGTTTCAATGAACACACATTTCTTGGTAGAATCATGCAGGACTGAAATTTTTGATGTTTTTCTACTCCTTTCATGAGCCCAAACAAGTCTCTAAAAGGATGAGTTTGCAACTACTTTACTTTTGGAGAAAATTCAAAACATTCATTATTCAATAGAGCCCAATAGCAAAAATCAGGTTTTGAATGAAGAATCACATTTCTTGGTAGAATCATGCAGGATTGAAATTTTTGATGGTTTTGTACTCCTCTCAACAGCCCAAACAAGTTTCTAAAAGGATGAGTTTGCAACTACTTTACTTTTGGAGAAAATTCAAAACATTCATTATTCAATAGGGCCCAAAATATCAAAAACCAGCGGTTTGAATGAACACACATTTCTTGGTAGAATCGTGCAGGACTGAAATTTTTGATGTTTTTCTACTCCTCTCATGAGCCCAAACAAGTCTCTAAAAGGATGAGTTTGCAACTACTTTACTTTTGGAGAAAATTCAAAACATTCATTATTCAATAGAGCCCAATAGCAAAAACCAGCGTTTTGAATGAAGAATCACATTTCTTGGTAGAATCATGCAGGATTACAATTTTTGATGGTTTTTTACTCCTCTCAACAGCCCAAACAAGTTTCTAAAAGGATGAGTTTGCAACTACTTTACTTTTGGAGAAAATTAAAAACATTCATTATTCAATAGGGCCCAAACTATCAAAAACCAGCGGTTTCAATGAACACACATTTCTTGGTAGAATCATGCAGGACTGAAATTTTTGATGTTTTTCTACTCCTCTCATGAGCCCAAACAAGTCTCTAAAAGCATGAGTTTGCAACTACTTTACTTTTGGAGAAAATTCAAAACATTCACTATTCAATAGAGCCCAATAGCAAAAATCAGGTTTTGAATGAAGAATCACATTTCTTGGTAAAATCATGCAGGATTGAAATTTTTGATGGTTTTTTACTCCTCTCAACAGCCCAAACAAGTTTCTAAAAGGATGAGTTTGCAACTACTTTACTTTTGGAGAAAATTCAAAACATTCATTATTCAATAGGGCCCAAACTATCAAAAACCAGCGGTTTCAATGAACACACATTTCTTGGTAGAATCATGCAGGACTGAAATTTTTGATGTTTTTCTACTACTCTCATGAGCCCAAACAAGTCTCTAAAAGCATGAGTTTGCAACTACTTTACTTTTGGAGAAAATTCAAAACATTCATTATTCAATAGAGCCCAATAGCAAAAACCAGCGTTTTGAATGAAGAATCACTTTTCTTGGTAGAATCATGCAGGATTGAAATTTTTGATGGTTTTTTACTCCTCTCAACAGCCCAAACAAGTTTCTAAAAGGATGAGTTTGCAACTACTTTACTTTTGGAGAAAATTCAAAACATTCATTATTCAATAGGGCCCAAACTATCAAAAACCAGCGGTTTCAATGAACACACATTTCTTGGTAGAATCGTGCAGGACTGAAATTTTTGATGTTTTTCTACTCCTCTCATGAGCACAAACAAGTCTCTAAAAGCATGAGTTTGCAACTACTTTACTTTTGGAGAAAATTCAAAACATTCATTATTCAATAGTGCCCAATAGCAAAAATCAGGTTTTGAATGAAGAATCACTTTTCTTGGTAGAATCATGCAGGATTGAAATTTTTGATGGTTTTTTACTCCTCTCAACAGCCCAAACAAGTTTCTAAAAGGATGAGTTTGCAACTACTTTACTTTTGGAGAAAATTCAAAACATTCATTATTCAATAGAGCCCAATAGCAAAAATCAGGTTTTGAATGAAGAATCACATTTATTGGTAGAATCATGCAGGATTGAAATTTTTGATGGTTTTTTACTCCTCTCAACAGCCCAAACAAGTTTCTAAAAGGATGAGTTTGCAACTACTTTACTTTTGGAGAAAATTCAAAACATTCATTATTCAATAGGGCCCAAACTATCAAAAACCAGCGGTTTCAATGAACACACATTTCTTGGTAGAATCATGCAGGACTGAAATTTTTGATGTTTTTCTACTCCTCTCATGAGCCCAAACAAGTCTCTAAAAGCATGAGTTTGCAACTACTTTACTTTTGGAGAAAATTCAAAACATTCATTATTCAATAGAGCCCAATAGCAAAAATCAGGTTTTGAATGAAGAATCACATTTCTTGGTAGAATCATGCAGGATTGAAATTTTTGATGGTTTTTTACTCCTCTCAACAGCCCAAACAAGTTTCTAAAAGGATGAGTTTGCAACTACTTTACTTTTGGAGAAAATTCAAAACATTCATTATTCAATAGGGCCCAAAATATCAAAAACCAGCGGTTTGAATGAACACACATTTCTTGGTAGAATCGTGCAGGACTGAAATTTTTGATGTTTTTCTACTCCTCTCATGAGCCCAAACAAGTCTCTAAAAGGATGAGTTTGCAACTACTTTACTTTTGGAGAAAATTCAAAACATTCATTATTCAATAGAGCCCAATAGCAAAAACCAGCGTTTTGAATGAAGAATCACATTTCTTGGTAGAATCATGCAGGATTGAAATTTTTGATGGTTTTTTAATCCTCTCAACAGCCCAAACAAGTTTCTAAAAGGATGAGTTTGCAAATACTTTACTTTTGGAGAAAATTCAAAACATTCATTATTCAATAGGGCCCAAACTATCAAAAACCAGCGGTTTCAATGAACACACATTTCTTGGTAGAATCATGCAGGACTGAAATTTTTGATGTTTTTCTACTCCTTTCATGAGCCCAAACAAGTCTCTAAAAGGATGAGTTTGCAACTACTTTACTTTTGGAGAAAATTCAAAACATTCATTATTCAATAGAGCCCAATAGCAAAAATCAGGTTTTGAATGAAGAATCACATTTCTTGGTAGAATCATGCAGGATTGAAATTTTTGATGGTTTTGTACTCCTCTCAACAGCCCAAACAAGTTTCTAAAAGGATGAGTTTGCAACTACTTTACTTTTGGAGAAAATTCAAAACATTCATTATTCAATAGGGCCCAAAATATCAAAAACCAGCGGTTTGAATGAACACACATTTCTTGGTAGAATCGTGCAGGACTGAAATTTTTGATGTTTTTCTACTCCTCTCATGAGCCCAAACAAGTCTCTAAAAGGATGAGTTTGCAACTACTTTACTTTTGGAGAAAATTCAAAACATTCATTATTCAATAGAGCCCAATAGCAAAAACCAGCGTTTTGAATGAAGAATCACATTTCTTGGTAGAATCATGCAGGATTACAATTTTTGATGGTTTTTTACTCCTCTCAACAGCCCAAACAAGTTTCTAAAAGGATGAGTTTGCAACTACTTTACTTTTGGAGAAAATTCAAAACATTCATTATTCAATAGGGCCCAAACTATCAAAAACCAGCGGTTTCAATGAACACACATTTCTTGGTAGAATCATGCAGGACTGAAATTTTTGATGTTTTTCTACTCCTCTCATGAGCCCAAACAAGTCTCTAAAAGCATGAGTTTGCAACTACTTTACTTTTGGAGAAAATTCAAAACATTCACTATTCAATAGAGCCCAATAGCAAAAATCAGGTTTTGAATGAAGAATCACATTTCTTGGTAAAATCATGCAGGATTGAAATTTTTGATGGTTTTTTACTCCTCTCAACAGCCCAAACAAGTTTCTAAAAGGATGAGTTTGCAACTACTTTACTTTTGGAGAAAATTCAAAACATTCATTATTCAATAGGGCCCAAACTATCAAAAACCAGCGGTTTCAATGAACACACATTTCTTGGTAGAATCATGCAGGACTGAAATTTTTGATGTTTTTCTACTACTCTCATGAGCCCAAACAAGTCTCTAAAAGCATGAGTTTGCAACTACTTTACTTTTGGAGAAAATTCAAAACATTCATTATTCAATAGAGCCCAATAGCAAAAACCAGCGTTTTGAATGAAGAATCACTTTTCTTGGTAGAATCATGCAGGATTGAAATTTTTGATGGTTTTTTACTCCTCTCAACAGCCCAAACAAGTTTCTAAAAGGATGAGTTTGCAACTACTTTACTTTTGGAGAAAATTCAAAACATTCATTATTCAATAGGGCCCAAACTATCAAAAACCAGCGGTTTCAATGAACACACATTTCTTGGTAGAATCGTGCAGGACTGAAATTTTTGATGTTTTTCTACTCCTCTCATGAGCACAAACAAGTCTCTAAAAGCATGAGTTTGCAACTACTTTACTTTTGGAGAAAATTCAAAACATTCATTATTCAATAGTGCCCAATAGCAAAAATCAGGTTTTGAATGAAGAATCACTTTTCTTGGTAGAATCATGCAGGATTGAAATTTTTGATGGTTTTTTACTCCTCTCAACAGCCCAAACAAGTTTCTAAAAGGATGAGTTTGCAACTACTTTACTTTTGGAGAAAATTCAAAACATTCATTATTCAATAGAGCCCAATAGCAAAAATCAGGTTTTGAATGAAGAATCACATTTATTGGTAGAATCATGCAGGATTGAAATTTTTGATGGTTTTTTACTCCTCTCAACAGCCCAAACAAGTTTCTAAAAGGATGAGTTTGCAACTACTTTACTTTTGGAGAAAATTCAAAACATTCATTATTCAATAGGGCCCAAACTATCAAAAACCAGCGGTTTCAATGAACACACATTTCTTGGTAGAATCGTGCAGGACTGAAATTTTTGATGTTTTTCTACTCCTCTCATGAGCCCAAACAAGTCTCTAAAAGCATGAGTTTGCAACTACTTTACTTTTGGAGAAAATTCAAAACATTCATTATTCAATAGCGCCCAATAGCAAAAATCAGGTTTTGAATGAAGAATCACATTTCTTGGTAGAATCATGCAGGATTGAAATTTTTGATGGTTTTTTACTCCTCTCAACAGCCCAAACAAGTTTCTAAAAGGATGAGTTTGCAACTACTTTACTTTTGGAGAAAATTCAAAACATTCATTATTCAATAGGGCCCAAACTATCAAAAACCAGCGGTTTCAATGAACACACATTTCTTGGTAGAATCATGCAGGACTGAAATTTTTGATGTTTTTCTACTCCTCTCATGAGCCCAAACAAGTCTCTAAAAGCATGAGTTTGCAACTACTTTACTTTTGGAGAAAATTCAAAACATTCATTATTCAATAGGGCCCAATAGCAAAAATCAGGTTTTGAATGAAGAATCACATTTCTTGGTAAAATCATGCAGGATTGAAATTTTTGATGGTTTTTTACTCCTCTCAACAGCCCAAACAAGTTTCTAAAAGGATGAGTTTGCAACTACTTTACTTTTGGAGAAAATTCAAAACATTCATTATTCAATAGGGCCCAAACTATCAAAAACCAGCGGTTTCAATGAACACACATTTCTTGGTAGAATCATGCAGGACTGAAATTTTTTATGTTTTTCTACTCCTCTCATGAGCCCAAACAAGTCTCTAAAAGCATGAGTTTGCAACTACTTTACTTTTGGAGAAAATTCAAAACATTCACTATTCAATAGAGCCCAATAGCAAAAATCAGGTTTTGAATGAAGAATCACATTTCTTGGTAAAATCATGCAGGATTGAAATTTTTGATGGTTTTTTACTCCTCTCAACAGCCCAAACAAGTTTCTAAAAGGATGAGTTTGCAACTACTTTACTTTTGGAGAAAATTCAAAACATTCATTATTCAATAGGGCCCAAACTATCAAAAACCAGCGGTTTCAATGAACACACATTTCTTGGTAGAATCATGCAGGACTGAAATTTTTGATGTTTTTCTACTCCTTTCATGAGCCCAAACAAGTCTCTAAAAGGATGAGTTTGCAACTACTTTACTTTTGGAGAAAATTCAAAACATTCATTATTCAATAGAGCCCAATAGCAAAAATCAGGTTTTGAATGAAGAATCACATTTCTTGGTAGAATCATGCAGGATTGAAATTTTTGATGGTTTTGTACTCCTCTCAACAGCCCAAACAAGTTTCTAAAAGGATGAGTTTGCAACTACTTTACTTTTGGAGAAAATTCAAAACATTCATTATTCAATAGGGCCCAAAATATCAAAAACCAGCGGTTTGAATGAACACACATTTCTTGGTAGAATCGTGCAGGACTGAAATTTTTGATGTTTTTCTACTCCTCTCATGAGCCCAAACAAGTCTCTAAAAGGATGAGTTTGCAACTACTTTACTTTTGGAGAAAATTCAAAACATTCATTATTCAATAGAGCCCAATAGCAAAAACCAGCGTTTTGAATGAAGAATCACATTTCTTGGTAGAATCATGCAGGATTACAATTTTTGATGGTTTTTTACTCCTCTCAACAGCCCAAACAAGTTTCTAAAAGGATGAGTTTGCAACTACTTTACTTTTGGAGAAAATTCAAAACATTCATTATTCAATAGGGCCCAAACTATCAAAAACCAGCGGTTTCAATGAACACACATTTCTTGGTAGAATCATGCAGGACTGAAATTTTTGATGTTTTTCTACTCCTCTCATGAGCCCAAACAAGTCTCTAAAAGCATGAGTTTGCAACTACTTTACTTTTGGAGAAAATTCAAAACATTCACTATTCAATAGAGCCCAATAGCAAAAATCAGGTTTTGAATGAAGAATCACATTTCTTGGTAAAATCATGCAGGATTGAAATTTTTGATGGTTTTTTACTCCTCTCAACAGCCCAAACAAGTTTCTAAAAGGATGAGTTTGCAACTACTTTACTTTTGGAGAAAATTCAAAACATTCATTATTCAATAGGGCCCAAACTATCAAAAACCAGCGGTTTCAATGAACACACATTTCTTGGTAGAATCATGCAGGACTGAAATTTTTGATGTTTTTCTACTACTCTCATGAGCCCAAACAAGTCTCTAAAAGCATGAGTTTGCAACTACTTTACTTTTGGAGAAAATTCAAAACATTCATTATTCAATAGAGCCCAATAGCAAAAACCAGCGTTTTGAATGAAGAATCACTTTTCTTGGTAGAATCATGCAGGATTGAAATTTTTGATGGTTTTTTACTCCTCTCAACAGCCCAAACAAGTTTCTAAAAGGATGAGTTTGCAACTACTTTACTTTTGGAGAAAATTCAAAACATTCATTATTCAATAGGGCCCAAACTATCAAAAACCAGCGGTTTCAATGAACACACATTTCTTGGTAGAATCGTGCAGGACTGAAATTTTTGATGTTTTTCTACTCCTCTCATGAGCACAAACAAGTCTCTAAAAGCATGAGTTTGCAACTACTTTACTTTTGGAGAAAATTCAAAACATTCATTATTCAATAGTGCCCAATAGCAAAAATCAGGTTTTGAATGAAGAATCACTTTTCTTGGTAGAATCATGCAGGATTGAAATTTTTGATGGTTTTTTACTCCTCTCAACAGCCCAAACAAGTTTCTAAAAGGATGAGTTTGCAACTACTTTACTTTTGGAGAAAATTCAAAACATTCATTATTCAATAGAGCCCAATAGCAAAAATCAGGTTTTGAATGAAGAATCACATTTATTGGTAGAATCATGCAGGATTGAAATTTTTGATGGTTTTTTACTCCTCTCAACAGCCCAAACAAGTTTCTAAAAGGATGAGTTTGCAACTACTTTACTTTTGGAGAAAATTCAAAACATTCATTATTCAATAGGGCCCAAACTATCAAAAACCAGCGGTTTCAATGAACACACATTTCTTGGTAGAATCGTGCAGGACTGAAATTTTTGATGTTTTTCTACTCCTCTCATGAGCCCAAACAAGTCTCTAAAAGCATGAGTTTGCAACTACTTTACTTTTGGAGAAAATTCAAAACATTCATTATTCAATAGCGCCCAATAGCAAAAATCAGGTTTTGAATGAAGAATCACATTTCTTGGTAGAATCATGCAGGATTGAAATTTTTGATGGTTTTTTACTCCTCTCAACAGCCCAAACAAGTTTCTAAAAGGATGAGTTTGCAACTACTTTACTTTTGGAGAAAATTCAAAACATTCATTATTCAATAGGGCCCAAACTATCAAAAACCAGCGGTTTCAATGAACACACATTTCTTGGTAGAATCATGCAGGACTGAAATTTTTGATGTTTTTCTACTCCTCTCATGAGCCCAAACAAGTCTCTAAAAGCATGAGTTTGCAACTACTTTACTTTTGGAGAAAATTCAAAACATTCATTATTCAATAGGGCCCAATAGCAAAAATCAGGTTTTGAATGAAGAATCACATTTCTTGGTAAAATCATGCAGGATTGAAATTTTTGATGGTTTTTTACTCCTCTCAACAGCCCAAACAAGTTTCTAAAAGGATGAGTTTGCAACTACTTTACTTTTGGAGAAAATTCAAAACATTCATTATTCAATAGGGCCCAAACTATCAAAAACCAGCGGTTTCAATGAACACACATTTCTTGGTAGAATCATGCAGGACTGAAATTTTTTATGTTTTTCTACTCCTCTCATGAGCCCAAACAAGTCTCTAAAAGCATGAGTTTGCAACTACTTTACTTTTGGAGAAAATTCAAAACATTCACTATTCAATAGAGCCCAATAGCAAAAATCAGGTTTTGAATGAAGAATCACATTTCTTGGTAAAATCATGCAGGATTGAAATTTTTGATGGTTTTTTACTCCTCTCAACAGCCCAAACAAGTTTCTAAAAGGATGAGTTTGCAACTACTTTACTTTTGGAGAAAATTCAAAACATTCATTATTCAATAGGGCCCAAACTATCAAAAACCAGCGGTTTCAATGAACACACATTTCTTGGTAGAATCATGCAGGCCTGAAATTTTTGATGTTTTTCTACTACTCTCATGAGCCCAAACAAGTCTCTAAAAGCATGAGTTTGCAACTACTTTACTTTTGGAGAAAATTCAAAACATTCATTATTCAATAGAGCCCAATAGCAAAAACCAGCGTTTTGAATGAAGAATCACTTTTCTTGGTAGAATCATGCAGGATTGAAATTTTTGATGGTTTTTTACTCCTCTCAACAGCCCAAACAAGTTTCTAAAAGGATGAGTTTGCAACTACTTTACTTTTGGAGAAAATTCAAAACATTCATTATTCAATAGGGCCCAAACTATCAAAAACCAGCGGTTTCAATGAACACACATTTCTTGGTAGAATCGTGCAGGACTGAAATTTTTGATGTTTTTCTACTCCTCTCATGAGCACAAACAAGTCTCTAAAAGCATGAGTTTGCAACTACTTTACTTTTGGAGAAAATTCAAAACATTCATTATTCAATAGTGCCCAATAGCAAAAATCAGGTTTTGAATGAAGAATCACTTTTCTTGGTAGAATCATGCAGGATTGAAATTTTTGATGGTTTTTTACTCCTCTCAACAGCCCAAACAAGTTTCTAAAAGGATGAGTTTGCAACTACTTTACTTTTGGAGAAAATTCAAAACATTCATTATTCAATAGGGCCCAAAATATCAAAAACCAGCGGTTTCAATGAACACACATTTCTTGGTAGAATCATGCAGGACTGAAATTTTTGATGTTTTTCTACTCCTCTCATGAGCCCAAACAAGTCTCTAAAAGCATGAGTTTGCAACTACTTTACTTTTGGAGAAAATTCAAAACATTCATTATTCAATAGAGCCCAATAGCAAAAATCAGGTTTTGAATGAAGAATCACATTTCTTGGTGAATCATGCAGGATTGAAATTTTTGATGGTTTTTTACTCCTCTCAACAGCCCAAACAAGTTTCTAAAAGGATGAGTTTGCAACTACTTTACTTTTGGAGAAAATTCAAAACATTCATTATTCAATAGGGCCCAAAATATCAAAAACCAGCGGTTTGAATGAACACACATTTCTTGGTAGAATCGTGCAGGACTGAAATTTTTGATGTTTTTCTACTCCTCTCCTGAGCCCAAACAAGTCTCTAAAAGGATGAGTTTGCAACTACTTTACTTTTGGAGAAAATTCAAAACATTCATTATTCAATAGAGCCCAATAGCAAAAACCAGCGTTTTGAATGAAGAATCACATTTCTTGGTAGAATCATGCAGGATTGAAATTTTTGATGGTTTTTTACTCCTCTCAACAGCCCAAACAAGTTTCAAAAAGGATGAGTTTGCAACTACTTTACTTTTGGAGAAAATTCAAAACATTCATTATTCAATAGGGCCCAAACTATCAAAAACCAGCGGTTTCAATGAACACACATTTCTTGGTAGAATCATGCAGGACTGGAATTTTTGATGTTTTTCTACTCCTTTCATGAGCCCAAACAAGTCTCTAAAAGCATGAGTTTGCAACTACTTTACTTTTGGAGAAAATTTAAAACATTCATTATTCAATAGAGCCCAATAGCAAAAATCAGGTTTTGAATGAAGAATCACATTTCTTGGTAGAATCATGCAGGATTGAAATTTTTGATGGTTTTGTACTCCTCTCAACAGCCCAAACAAGTTTCTAAAAGGATGAGTTTGCAACTACTTTACTTTTGGAGAAAATTCAAAACATTCATTATTCAATAGGGCCCAAAATATCAAAAACCAGCGGTTTGAATGAACACACATTTCTTGGTAGAATCGTGCAGGACTGAAATTTTTGATGTTTTTCTACTCCTCTCATGAGCCCAAACAAGTCTCTAAAAGGATGAGTTTGCAACTACTTTACTTTTGGAGAAAATTCAAAACATTCATTATTCAATAGAGCCCAATAGCAAAAACCAGCGTTTTGAATGAAGAATCACATTTCTTGGTAGAATCATGCAGGATTGAAATTTTTGATGGTTTTTTACTCCTCTCATCAGCCCAAACAAGTTTCTAAAAGGATGAGTTTGCAACTACTTTACTTTTGGAGAAAATTCAAAACATTCATTATTCAATAGGGCCCAAACTATCAAAAACCAGCGGTTTGAATGAACACACATTTCTTGGTAGAATCATGCAGGACTGAAATTTTTGATGTTTTTCTACTCCTCTCATGAGCCCAAACAAGTCTCTAAAAGCATGAGTTTGCAACTACTTTACTTTTGGAGAAAATTCAAAACATTCATTATTCAATAGAGCCCAATAGCAAAAATCAGGTTTTGAATGAAGAATCACATTTCTTGGTAGAATCATGCAGGATTGAAATTTTTGATGGTTTTTTACTCCTCTCAACAGCCCAAACAAGTTTCTAAAAGGATGAGTTTGCAACTACTTTACTTTTGGAGAAAATTCAAAACATTCATTATTCAATAGAGCCCAATAGCAAAAATCAGGTTTTGAATGAAGAATCACATTTATTGGTAGAATCATGCAGGATTGAAATTTTTGATGGTTTTTTACTCCTCTCAACAGCCCAAACAAGTTTCTAAAAGGATGAGTTTGCAACTACTTTACTTTTGGAGAAAATTCAAAACATTCATTATTCAATAGGGCCCAAACTATCAAAAACCAGCGGTTTCAATGAACACACATTTCTTGGTAGAATCGTGCAGGACTGAAATTTTTGATGTTTTTCTACTCCTCTCATGAGCCCAAACAAGTCTCTAAAAGCATGAGTTTGCAACTACTTTACTTTTGGAGAAAATTCAAAACATTCATTATTCTATAGCGCCCAATAGCAAAAATCAGGTTTTGAATGAATAATCACATTTCTTGGTAGAATCATGCAGGATTGAAATTTTTGATGGTTTTTTACTCCTCTCAACAGCCCAAACAAGTTTCTAAAAGGATGAGTTTGCAACTACTTTACTTTTGGAGAAAATTCAAAACATTCATTATTCAATAGGGCCCAAACTATCAAAAACCAGCGGTTTCAATGAACACACATTTCTTGGTAGAATCATGCAGGACTGAAATTTTTGATGTTTTTCTACTCCTCTCATGAGCCCAAACAAGTCTCTAAAAGCATGAGTTTGCAACTACTTTACTTTTGGAGAAAATTCAAAACATTCATTATTCAATAGAGCCCAATAGCAAAAATCAGGTTTTGAATGAAGAATCACATTTCTTGGTAGAATCATGCAGGATTGAAATTTTTGATGGTTTTTTACTCCTCTCAACAGCCCAAACAAGTTTCTAAAAGGATGAGTTTGCAACTACTTTACTTTTGGAGAAAATTCAAAACATTCATTATTCAATAGGGCCCAAAATATCAAAAACCAGCGGTTTGAATGAACACACATTTCTTGGTAGAATCGTGCAGGACTGAAATTTTTGATGTTTTTCTACTCCTCTCATGAGCCCAAACAAGTCTCTAAAAGGATGAGTTTGCAACTACTTTACTTTTGGAGAAAATTCAAAACATTCATTATTCAATAGAGCCCAATAGCAAAAACCAGCGCTTTGAATGAAGAATCACATTTCTTGGTAGAATCATGCAGGATTGAAATTTTTGATGGTTTTGTACTCCTCTCAACAGCCCAAACAAGTTTCTAAAAGGATGAGTTTGCAACTACTTTACTTTTGGAGAAAATTCAAAACATTCATTATTCAAAAGAGCCCAATAGCAAAAACCAGCGTTTTGAATGAAGAATCACATTTCTTGGTAGAATCATGCAGGATTGAAATTTTTGATGGTTTTTTATTCCTCTCAACAGCCCAAACAAGTTTCTAAAAGGATGAGTTTGCAACTACTTTACTTTTGGAGAAAATTCAAAACATTCATTATTCAATAGGGCCCAAACTATCAAAAACCAGCGGTTTCAATGAACACACATTTCTTGGTAGAATCGTGCAGGACTGAAATTTTTGATGTTTTTCTACTCCTCTCATGAGCCCAAACAAGTCTCTAAAAGCATGAGTTTGCAACTACTTTACGAGAAAATTCAAAACATTCATTATTCAATAGTGCCCAATAGCAAAAATCAGGTTTTGAATGAAGAATCACTTTTCTTGGTAGAATCATGCAGGATTGAAATTTTTGATGGTTTTTTACTCCTCTCAACAGCCCAAACAAGTTTCTAAAAGGATGAGTTTGCAACTACTTTACTTTTGGAGAAAATTCAAAACATTCATTATTCAATAGGGCCCAAAATATCAAAAACCAGCGGTTTCAATGAACACACATTTCTTGGTAGAATCATGCAGGACTGAAATTTTTGATGTTTTTCTACTCCTCTCATGAGCCCAAACAAGTCTCTAAAAGCATGAGTTTGCAACTACTTTACTTTTGGAGAAAATTCAAAACATTCCTTATTCAATAGAGCCCAATAGCAAAAATCAGGTTTTGAATGAAGAATCACATTTCTTGGTGAATCATGCAGGATTGAAATTTTTGATGGTTTTTTACTCCTCTCAACAGCCCAAACAAGTTTCTAAAAGGATGAGTTTGCAACTACTTTACTTTTGGAGAAAATTCAAAACATTCATTATTCAATAGGGACCAAAATATCAAAAACCAGCGGTTTGAATGAACACACATTTCTTGGTAGAATCGTGCAGGACTGAAATTTTTGATGTTTTTCTACTCCGTTCATGAGCCCAAACAAGTCTCTAAAAGCATGAGTTTGCAACTACTTTACTTTTGGAGAAAATTCAAAACATTCATTATTCAATAGAGCCCAATAGCAAAAATCAGGTTTTGAATGAAGAATCACATTTCTTGGTAGAATCATGCAGGATTGAAATTTTTGATGGTTTTGTACTCCACTCAACAGCCCAAACAAGTTTCTAAAAGGATGAGTTTGCAACTACTTTACTTTTGGAGAAAATTCAAAACATTCATTATTCAATAGGGCCCAAAATATCAAAAACCAGCGCTTTGAATGAACACACATTTCTTGGTAGAATCGTGCAGGACTGAAATTTTTGATGTTTTTCTACTCCTCTCATGAGCCCAAACAAGTCTCTAAAAGGATGAGTTTGCAACTACTTTACTTTTGGAGAAAATTCAAAACATTCATTATTCAATAGAGCCCAATAGCAAAAACCAGCGTTTTGAATGAAGAATCACATTTCTTTGTAGAATCATGCAGGATTGAAATTTTTGATGGTTTTTTACTCCTCTCAACAGCCCAAACAAGTTTCTAAAAGGATGAGTTTGCAACTACTTTACTTTTGGAGAAAATTCAAAACATTCATTATTCAATAGGGCCCAAACTATCAAAAACCAGCGGTTTGAATGAACACACATTTCTTGGTAGAATCATGCAGGACTGAAATTTTTGATGTTTTTCTACTCCTCTCATGAGCCCAAACAAGTCTCTAAAAGCATGAGTTTGCAACTACTTTACTTTTGGAGAAAATTCAAAACATTCATTATTCAATAGAGCCCAATAGCAAAAATCAGGTTTTGAATGAAGAATCACATTTCTTGGTAGAATCATGCAGGATTGAAATTTTTGATGGTTTTTTACTCCTCTCAACAGCCCAAACAAGTTTCTAAAAGGATGAGTTTGCAACTACTTTACTTTTGGAGAAAATTCAAAACATTCATTATTCAATAGAGCCCAATAGCAAAAATCAGGTTTTGAATGAAGAATCACATTTCTTGGTAGAATCATGCAGGATTGAAATTTTTGATGGTTTTTTACTCCTCTCAACAGCCCAAACAAGTTTCTAAAAGGATGAGTTTGCAAATACTTTACTTTTGGAGAAAATTCAAAACATTCATTATTCAATAGGGCCCAAACTATCAAAAACCAGCGGTTTCAATGAACACACATTTCTTGGTAGAATCATGCAGGACTGAAATTTTTGATGTTTTTCTACTCCTTTCATGAGCCCAAACAAGTCTCTAAAAGGATGAATTTGCAACTACTTTACTTTTGGAGAAAATTCAAAACATTCATTATTCAATAGAGCCCAATAGCAAAAATCAGGTTTTGAATGAAGAATCACATTTCTTGGTAGAATCATGCAGGATTGAAATTTTTGATGGTTTTGTACTCCTCTCAACAGCCCAAACAAGTTTCTAAAAGGATGAGTTTGCAACTACTTTACTTTTGGAGAAAATTCAAAACATTCATTATTCAATAGGGCCCAAAATATCAAAAACCAGCGGTTTGAATGAACACACATTTCTTGGTAGAATCGTGCAGGACTGAAATTTTTGATGTTTTTCTACTCCTCTCATGAGCCCAAACAAGTCTCTAAAAGGATGAGTTTGCAACTACTTTACTTTTGGAGAAAATTCAAAACATTCATTATTCAATAGAGCCCAATAGCAAAAACCAGCGTTTTGAATGAAGAATCACATTTCTTGGTAGAATCATGCAGGATTACAATTTTTGATGGTTTTTTACTCCTCTCAACAGCCCAAACAAGTTTCTAAAAGGATGAGTTTGCAACTACTTTACTTTTGGAGAAAATTCAAAACATTCATTATTCAATAGGGCCCAAACTATCAAAAACCAGCGGTTTCAATGAACACACATTTCTTGGTAGAATCATGCAGGACTGAAATTTTTGATGTTTTTCTACTCCTCTCATGAGCCCAAACAAGTCTCTAAAAGCATGAGTTTGCAACTACTTTACTTTTGGAGAAAATTCAAAACATTCATTATTCAATAGAGCCCAATAGCAAAAATCAGGTTTTGAATGAAGAATCACATTTCTTGGTAAAATCATGCAGGATTGAAATTTTTGATGGTTTTTTACTCCTCTCAACAGCCCAAACAAGTTTCTAAAAGGATGAGTTTGCAACTACTTTACTTTTGGAGAAAATTCAAAACATTCATTATTCAATAGGGCCCAAACTATCAAAAACCAGCGGTTTCAATGAACACACATTTCTTGGTAGAATCATGCAGGACTGAAATTTTTTATGTTTTTCTACTCCTCTCATGAGCCCAAACAAGTCTCTAAAAGCATGAGTTTGCAACTACTTTACTTTTGGAGAAAATTCAAAACATTCACTATTCAATAGAGCCCAATAGCAAAAATCAGGTTTTGAATGAAGAATCACATTTCTTGGTAAAATCATGCAGGATTGAAATTTTTGATGGTTTTTTACTCCTCTCAACAGCCCAAACAAGTTTCTAAAAGGATGAGTTTGCAACTACTTTACTTTTGGAGAAAATTCAAAACATTCATTATTCAATAGGGCCCAAACTATCAAAAACCAGCGGTTTCAATGAACACACATTTCTTGGTAGAATCATGCAGGACTGAAATTTGTGATGTTTTTCTACTCCTCTCATGAGCCCAAACAAGTCTCTAAAAGCATGAGTTTGCAACTACTTTACTTTTGGAGAAAATTCAAAACATTCATTATTCAATAGAGCCCAATAGCAAAAACCAGCGTTTTGAATGAAGAATCACTTTTCTTGGTAGAATCATGCAGGATTGAAATTTTTGATGGTTTTTTACTCCTATCAACAGCCCAAACAAGTTTCTAAAAGGATGAGTTTGCAACTACTTTACTTTTGGAGAAAATTCAAAACATTCATTATTCAATAGGGCCCAAACTATCAAAAACCAGCGGTTTCAATGAACACACATTTCTTGGTAGAATCGTGCAGGACTGAAATTTTTGATGTTTTTCTACTCCTCTCATGAGCACAAACAAGTCTCTAAAAGCATGAGTTTGCAACTACTTTACTTTTGGAGAAAATTCAAAACATTCATTATTCAATAGTGCCCAATAGCAAAAATCAGGTTTTGAATGAAGAATCACTTTTCTTGGTAGAATCATGCAGGATTGAAATTTTTGATGGTTTTTTACTCCTCTCAACAGCCCAAACAAGTTTCTAAAAGGATGAGTTTGCAACTACTTTACTTTTGGAGAAAATTCAAAACATTCATTATTCAATAGGGCCCAAAATATCAAAAACCAGCGGTTTCAATGAACACACATTTCTTGGTAGAATCATGCAGGACTGAAATTTTTGATGTTTTTCTACTCCTCTCATGAGCCCAAACAAGTCTCTAAAAGCATGAGTTTGCAACTACTTTACTTTTGGAGAAAATTCAAAACATTCATTATTCAATAGAGCCCAATAGCAAAAATCAGGTTTTGAATGAAGAATCACATTTCTTGGTGAATCATGCAGGATTGAAATTTTTGATGGTTTTTTACTCCTCTCAACAGCCCAAACAAGTTTCTAAAAGGATGAGTTTGCAACTACTTTACTTTTGGAGAAAATTCAAAACATTCATTATTCAATAGGGCCCAAAATATCAAAAACCAGCGGTTTGAATGAACACACATTTCTTGGTAGAATCATGCAGGACTGAAATTTTTGATGTTTTTCTACTCCTTTCATGAGCCCAAACAAGTCTCTAAAAGCATGAGTTTGCAACTACTTTACTTTTGGAGAAAATTTAAAACATTCATTATTCAATAGAGTCCAATAGCAAAAATCAGGTTTTGAATGAAGAATCACATTTCTTGGTAGAATCATGCAGGATTGAAATTTTTGATGGTTTTGTACTCCTCTCAACAGCCCAAACAAGTTTCTAAAAGGATGAGTTTGCAACTACTTTACTTTTGGAGAAAATTCAAAACATTCATTATTCAATAGGGCCCAAACTATCAAAAACCAGCGGTTTGAATGAACACACATTTCTTGGTAGAATCATGCAGGACTGAAATTTTTGATGTTTTTCTACTCCTCTCATGAGCCCAAATAAGTCTCTAAAAGCATGAGTTTGCAACTACTTTACTTTTGGAGAAAATTCAAAACATTCATTATTCAATAGAGCCCAATAGCAAAAATCAGGTTTTGAATGAAGAATCACATTTCTTGGTAGAATCATGCAGGATTGAAATTTTTGATGGTTTTTTACTCCTCTCAACAGCCCAAACAAGTTTCTAAAAGGATGAGTTTGCAACTACTTTACTTTTGGAGAAAATTCAAAACATTCATTATTCAATAGGGCCCAAAATATCAAAAACCAGCGGTTTGAATGAACACACATTTCTTGGTAGAATCGTGCAGGACTGAAATTTTTGATGTTTTTCTACTCCACTCATGAGCCCAAACAAGTCTCTAAAAGGATGAGTTTGCAACTACTTTACTTTTGGAGAAAATTCATAACATTCATTATTCAATAGAGCCCAATAGCAAAAACCAGCGTTTTGAATGAAGAATCACATTTCTTGGTAGAATCATGCAGGATTACAATTTTTGATGGTTTTTTACTCCTCTCAACAGCCCAAACAAGTTTCTAAAAGGATGAGTTTGCAACTACTTTACTTTTGGAGAAAATTCAAAACATTCATTATTCAATAGGGCCCAAACTATCAAAAAACAGCGGTTTCAATGAACACACATTTCTTGGTAGAATCATGCAGGACTGAAATTTTTGATGTTTTTCTACTCCTCTCATGAGCCCAAACAAGTCTCTAAAAGCATGAGTTTGCAACTACTTTACTTTTGGAGAAAATTCAAAACATTCATTATTCAATAGAGCCCAATAGCAAAAATCAGGTTTTGAATGAAGAATCACATTTCTTGGTAAAATCATGCAGGATTGAAATTTTTGATGGTTTTTTACTCCTCTCAACAGCCCAAACAAGTTTCAAAAAGGATGAGTTTGCAACTACTTTACTTTTGGAGAAAATTCAAAACATTCATTATTCAATAGGGCCCAAACTATCAAAAACCAGCGGTTTCAATGAACACACATTTCTTGGTAGAATCATGCAGGACTGAAATTTTTTATGTTTTTCTACTCCTCTCATGAGCCCAAACAAGTCTCTAAAAGCATGAGTTTGCAACTACTTTACTTTTGGAGAAAATTCAAAACATTCATTATTCAATAGTGCCCAATAGCAAAAATCAGGTTTTGAATGAAGAATCACTTTTCTTGGTAGAATCATGCAGGATTGAAATTTTTGATGGTTTTTTACTCCTCTCAACAGCCCAAACAAGTTTCTAAAAGGATGAGTTTGCAACTACTTTACTTTTGGAGAAAATTCAAAACATTCATTATTCAATAGGGCCCAAAATATCAAAAACCAGCGGTTTCAATGAACACACATTTCTTGGTAGAATCATGCAGGACTGAAATTTTTGATGTTTTTCTACTCCTCTCATGAGCCCAAACAAGTCTCTAAAAGCATGAGTTTGCAACTACTTTACTTTTGGAGAAAATTCAAAACATTCATTATTCAATAGAGCCCAATAGCAAAAATCAGGTTTTGAATGAAGAATCACATTTCTTGGTGAATCATGCAGGATTGAAATTTTTGATGGTTTTTTACTCCTCTCAACAGCCCAAACAAGTTTCTAAAAGGATGAGTTTGCAACTACTTTACTTTTGGAGAAAATTCAAAACATTCATTATTCAATAGGGCCCAAAATATCAAAAACCAGCGGTTTGAATGAACACACATTTCTTGGTAGAATTGTGCAGGACTGAAATTTTTGATGTTTTTCTACTCCTCTCCTGAGCCCAAACAAGTCTCTAAAAGGATGAGTTTGCAACTACTTTACTTTTGGAGAAAATTCAAAACATTCATTATTCAATAGAGCCCAATAGCAAAAACCAGCGTTTTGAATGAAGAATCACATTTCTTGGTAGAATCATGCAGGATTGAAATTTTTGATGGTTTTTTACTCCTCTCAACAGCCCAAACAAGTTTCAAAAAGGATGAGTTTGCAACTACTTTACTTTTGGAGAAAATTCAAAACATTCATTATTCAATAGGGCCCAAACTATCAAAAACCAGCGGTTTCAATGAACACACATTTCTTGGTAGAATCATGCAGGACTGGAATTTTTGATGTTTTTCTACTCCTTTCATGAGCCCAAACAAGTCTCTAAAAGCATGAGTTTGCAACTACTTTACTTTTGGAGAAAATTTAAAACATTCATTATTCAATAGAGCCCAATAGCAAAAATCAGGTTTTGAATGAAGAATCACATTTCTTGGTAGAATCATGCAGGATTGAAATTTTTGATGGTTTTGTACTCCTCTCAACAGCCCAAACAAGTTTCTAAAAGGATGAGTTTGCAACTACTTTACTTTTGGAGAAAATTCAAAACATTCATTATTCAATAGGGCCCAAAATATCAAAAACCAGCGGTTTGAATGAACACACATTTCTTGGTAGAATCGTGCAGGACTGAAATTTTTGATGTTTTTCTACTCCTCTCATGAGCCCAAACAAGTCTCTAAAAGGATGAGTTTGCAACTACTTTACTTTTGGAGAAAATTCATAACATTCATTATTCAATAGAGCCCAATAGCAAAAACCAGCGTTTTGAATGAAGAATCACATTTCTTGGTAGAATCATGCAGGATTACAATTTTTCATGGTTTTTTACTCCTCTCAACAGCCCAAACAAGTTTCTAAAAGGATGAGTTTGCAACTACTTTACTTTTGGAGAAAATTCAAAACATTCATTATTCAATAGGGCCCAAACTATCAAAAAACAGCGGTTTCAATGAACACACATTTCTTGGTAGAATCATGCAGGACTGAAATTTTTGATGTTTTTCTACTCCTCTCATGAGCCCAAACAAGTCTCTAAAAGCATGAGTTTGCAACTACTTTACTTTTGGAGAAAATTCAAAACATTCATTATTCAATAGAGCCCAATAGCAAAAATCAGGTTTTGAATGAAGAATCACATTTCTTGGTAAAATCATGCAGGATTGAAATTTTTGATGGTTTTTTACTCCTCTCAACAGCCCAAACAAGTTTCAAAAAGGATGAGTTTGCAACTACTTTACTTTTGGAGAAAATTCAAAACATTCATTATTCAATAGGGCCCAAACTATCAAAAACCAGCGGTTTCAATGAACACACATTTCTTGGTAGAATCATGCAGGACTGAAATTTTTTATGTTTTTCTACTCCTCTCATGAGCCCAAACAAGTCTCTAAAAGCATGAGTTTGCAACTACTTTACTTTTGGAGAAAATTCAAAACATTCACTATTCAATAGAGCCCAATAGCAAAAATCAGGTTTTGAATGAAGAATCACATTTCTTGGTAAAATCATGCAGGATTGAAATTTTTGATGGTTTTTTACTCCTCTCAACAGCCCAAACAAGTTTCTAAAAGGATGAGTTTGCAACTACTTTACTTTTGGAGAAAATTCAAAACATTCATTATTCAATAGGGCCCAAACTATCAAAAACCAGCGGTTTCAATGAACACACATTTCTTGGTAGAATCATGCAGGACTGAAATTTTTGATGTTTTTCTACTACTCTCATGAGCCCAAACAAGTCCCTAAAAGCATGAGTTTGCAACTACTTTACTTTTGGAGAAAATTCAAAACATTCATTATTCAATAGAGCCCAATAGCAAAAACCAGCGTTTTGAATGAAGAATCACTTTTCTTGGTAGAATCATGCAGGATTGAAATTTTTGATGGTTTTTTACTCCTCTCAACAGCCCAAACAAGTTTCTAAAAGGATGAGTTTGCAACTACTTTACTTTTGGAGAAAATTCAAAACATTCATTATTCAATAGGGCCCAAACTATCAAAAACCAGCGGTTTCAATGAACACACATTTCTTGGTAGAATCGTGCAGGACTGAAATTTTTGATGTTTTTCTACTCCTCTCATGAGCACAAACAAGTCTCTAAAAGCATGAGTTTGCAACTACTTTACTTTTGGAGAAAATTCAAAACATTCATTATTCAATAGTGCCCAATAGCAAAAATCAGGTTTTGAATGAAGAATCACTTTTCTTGGTAGAATCATGCAGGATTGAAATTTTTGATGGTTTTTTACTCCTCTCAACAGCCCAAACAAGTTTCTAAAAGGATGAGTTTGCAACTACTTTACTTTTGGAGAAAATTCAAAACATTCATTATTCAATAGGGCCCAAAATATCAAAAACCAGCGGTTTCAATGAACACACATTTCTTGGTAGAATCATGCAGGACTGAAATTTTTGATGTTTTTCTACTCCTCTCATGAGCCCAAACAAGTCTCTAAAAGCATGAGTTTGCAACTACTTTACTTTTGGAGAAAATTCAAAACATTCATTATTCAATAGAGCCCAATAGCAAAAATCAGGTTTTGAATGAAGAATCACATTTCTTGGTGAATCATGCAGGATTGAAATTTTTGATGGTTTTTTACTCCTCTCAACAGCCCAAACAAGTTTCTAAAAGGATGAGTTTGCAACTACTTTACTTTTGGAGAAAATTCAAAACATTCATTATTCAATAGGGCCCAAAATATCAAAAACCAGCGGTTTGAATGAACACACATTTCTTGGTAGAATCGTGCAGGACTGAAATTTTTGATGTTTTTCTACTCCTCTCCTGAGCCCAAACAAGTCTCTAAAAGGATGAGTTTGCAACTACTTTACTTTTGGAGAAAATTCAAAACATTCATTATTCAATAGAGCCCAATAGCAAAAACCAGCGTTTTGAATGAAGAATCACATTTCTTGGTAGAATCATGCAGGATTGAAATTTTTGATGGTTTTTTACTCCTCTCAACAGCCCAAACAAGTTTCAAAAAGGATGAGTTTGCAACTACTTTACTTTTGGAGAAAATTCAAAACATTCATTATTCAATAGGGCCCAAACTATCAAAAACCAGCGGTTTCAATGAACACACATTTCTTGGTAGAATCATGCAGGACTGGAATTTTTGATGTTTTTCTACTCCTTTCATGAGCCCAAACAAGTCTCTAAAAGCATGAGTTTGCAACTACTTTACTTTTGGAGAAAATTTAAAACATTCATTATTCAATAGAGCCCAATAGCAAAAATCAGGTTTTGAATGAAGAATCACATTTCTTGGTAGAATCATGCAGGATTGAAATTTTTGATGGTTTTGTACTCCTCTCAACAGCCCAAACAAGTTTCTAAAAGGATGAGTTTGCAACTACTTTACTTTTGGAGAAAATTCAAAACATTCATTATTCAATAGGGCCCAAAATATCAAAAACCAGCGGTTTGAATGAACACACATTTCTTGGTAGAATCGTGCAGGACTGAAATTTTTGATGTTTTTCTACTCCTCTCATGAGCCCAAACAAGTCTCTAAAAGGATGAGTTTGCAACTACTTTACTTTTGGAGAAAATTCAAAACATTCATTATTCAATAGAGCCCAATAGCAAAAATCAGGTTTTGAATGAAGAATCACATTTCTTGGTGAATCATGCAGGATTGAAATTTTTGATGGTTTTTTACTCCTCTCAACAGCCCAAACAAGTTTCTAAAAGGATGAGTTTGCAACTACTTTACTTTTGGAGAAAATTCAAAACATTCATTATTCAATAGGGCCCAAAATATCAAAAACCAGCGGTTTGAATGAACACACATTTCTTGGTAGAATCGTGCAGGACTGAAATTTTTGATGTTTTTCTACTCCTCTCCTGAGCCCAAACAAGTCTCTAAAAGGATGAGTTTGCAACTACTTTACTTTTGGAGAAAATTCAAAACATTCATTATTCAATAGAGCCCAATAGCAAAAACCAGCGTTTTGAATGAAGAATCACATTTCTTGGTAGAATCATGCAGGATTGAAATTTTTGATGGTTTTTTACTCCTCTCAACAGCCCAAACAAGTTTCAAAAAGGATGAGTTTGCAACTACTTTACTTTTGGAGAAAATTCAAAACATTCATTATTCAATAGGGCCCAAACTATCAAAAACCAGCGGTTTCAATGAACACACATTTCTTGGTAGAATCATGCAGGACTGGAATTTTTGATGTTTTTCTACTCCTTTCATGAGCCCAAACAAGTCTCTAAAAGCATGAGTTTGCAACTACTTTACTTTTGGAGAAAATTTAAAACATTCATTATTCAATAGAGCCCAATAGCAAAAATCAGGTTTTGAATGAAGAATCACATTTCTTGGTAGAATCATGCAGGATTGAAATTTTTGATGGTTTTGTACTCCTCTCAACAGCCCAAACAAGTTTCTAAAAGGATGAGTTTGCAACTACTTTACTTTTGGAGAAAATTCAAAACATTCATTATTCAATAGGGCCCAAAATATCAAAAACCAGCGGTTTGAATGAACACACATTTCTTGGTAGAATCGTGCAGGACTGAAATTTTTGATGTTTTTCTACTCCTCTCATGAGCCCAAACAAGTCTCTAAAAGGATGAGTTTGCAACTACTTTACTTTTGGAGAAAATTCAAAACATTCATTATTCAATAGAGCCCAATAGCAAAAACCAGCGTTTTGAATGAAGAATCACATTTCTTGGTAGAATCATGCAGGATTGAAATTTTTGATGGTTTTTTACTCCTCTCAACAGCCCAAACAAGTTTCTAAAAGGATGAGTTTGCAACTACTTTACTTTTGGAGAAAATTCAAAACATTCATTATTCAATAGGGCCCAAACTATCAAAAACCAGCGGTTTGAATGAACACACATTTCTTGGTAGAATCATGCAGGACTGAAATTTTTGATGTTTTTCTACTCCTCTCATGAGCCCAAACAAGTCTCTAAAAGCATGAGTTTGCAACTACTTTACTTTTGGATAAAATTCAAAACATTCATTATTCAATAGAGCCCAATAGCAAAAATCAGGTTTTGAATGAAGAATCACATTTCTTGGTAGAATCATGCAGGATTGAAATTTTTGATGGTTTTTTACTCCTCTCAACAGCCCAAACAAGTTTCTAAAAGGATGAGTTTGCAACTACTTTACTTTTGGAGAAAATTCAAAACATTCATTATTCAATAGAGCCCAATAGCAAAAATCAGGTTTTGAATGAAGAATCACATTTATTGGTAGAATCATGCAGGATTGAAATTTTTGATGGTTTTTTACTCCTCTCAACAGCCCAAACAAGTTTCTAAAAGGATGAGTTTGCAACTACTTTACTTTTGGAGAAAATTCAAAACATTCATTATTCAATAGGGCCCAAACTATCAAAAACCAGCGGTTTCAATGAACACACATTTCTTGGTAGAATCATGCAGGACTGAAATTTTTGATGTTTTTCTACTCCTCTCATGAGCCCAAACAAGTCTCTAAAAGCATGAGTTTGCAACTACTTTACTTTTGGAGAAAATTCAAAACATTCATTATTCAATAGAGCCCAATAGCAAAAACCAGCGTTTTGAATGAAGAATCACTTTTCTTGGTAGAATCATGCAGGATTGAAATTTTTGATGGTTTTTTACTCCTATCAACAGCCCAAACAAGTTTCTAAAAGGATGAGTTTGCAACTACTTTACTTTTGGAGAAAATTCAAAACATTCATTATTCAATAGGGCCCAAACTATCAAAAACCAGCGGTTTCAATGAACACACATTTCTTGGTAGAATCGTGCAGGACTGAAATTTTTGATGTTTTTCTACTCCTCTCATGAGCACAAACAAGTCTCTAAAAGCATGAGTTTGCAACTACTTTACTTTTGGAGAAAATTCAAAACATTCATTATTCAATAGTGCCCAATAGCAAAAATCAGGTTTTGAATGAAGAATCACTTTTCTTGGTAGAATCATGCAGGATTGAAATTTTTGATGGTTTTTTACTCCTCTCAACAGCCCAAACAAGTTTCTAAAAGGATGAGTTTGCAACTACTTTACTTTTGGAGAAAATTCAAAACATTCATTATTCAATAGGGCCCAAAATATCAAAAACCAGCGGTTTCAATGAACACACATTTCTTGGTAGAATCATGCAGGACTGAAATTTTTGATGTTTTTCTACTCCTCTCATGAGCCCAAACAAGTCTCTAAAAGCATGAGTTTGCAACTACTTTACTTTTGGAGAAAATTCAAAACATTCATTATTCAATAGAGCCCAATAGCAAAAATCAGGTTTTGAATGAAGAATCACATTTCTTGGTGAATCATGCAGGATTGAAATTTTTGATGGTTTTTTACTCCTCTCAACAGCCCAAACAAGTTTCTAAAAGGATGAGTTTGCAACTACTTTACTTTTGGAGAAAATTCAAAACATTCATTATTCAATAGGGCCCAAAATATCAAAAACCAGCGGTTTGAATGAACACACATTTCTTGGTAGAATCATGCAGGACTGAAATTTTTGATGTTTTTCTACTCCTTTCATGAGCCCAAACAAGTCTCTAAAAGCATGAGTTTGCAACTACTTTACTTTTGGAGAAAATTTAAAACATTCATTATTCAATAGAGCCCAATAGCAAAAATCAGGTTTTGAATGAAGAATCACATTTCTTGGTAGAATCATGCAGGATTGAAATTTTTGATGGTTTTGTACTCCTCTCAACAGCCCAAACAAGTTTCTAAAAGGATGAGTTTGCAACTACTTTACTTTTGGAGAAAATTCAAAACATTCATTATTCAATAGGGCCCAAACTATCAAAAACCAGCGGTTTGAATGAACACACATTTCTTGGTAGAATCATGCAGGACTGAAATTTTTGATGTTTTTCTACTCCTCTCATGAGCCCAAATAAGTCTCTAAAAGCATGAGTTTGCAACTACTTTACTTTTGGAGAAAATTCAAAACATTCATTATTCAATAGAGCCCAATAGCAAAAATCAGGTTTTGAATGAAGAATCACATTTCTTGGTAGAATCATGCAGGATTGAAATTTTTGATGGTTTTTTACTCCTCTCAACAGCCCAAACAAGTTTCTAAAAGGATGAGTTTGCAACTACTTTACTTTTGGAGAAAATTCAAAACATTCATTATTCAATAGGGCCCAAAATATCAAAAACCAGCGGTTTGAATGAACACACATTTCTTGGTAGAATCGTGCAGGACTGAAATTTTTGATGTTTTTCTACTCCTCTCATGAGCCCAAACAAGTCTCTAAAAGGATGAGTTTGCAACTACTTTACTTTTGGAGAAAATTCATAACATTCATTATTCAATAGAGCCCAATAGCAAAAACCAGCGTTTTGAATGAAGAATCACATTTCTTGGTAGAATCATGCAGGATTACAATTTTTGATGGTTTTTTACTCCTCTCAACAGCCCAAACAAGTTTCTAAAAGGATGAGTTTGCAACTACTTTACTTTTGGAGAAAATTCAAAACATTCATTATTCAATAGGGCCCAAACTATCAAAAAACAGCGGTTTCAATGAACACACATTTCTTGGTAGAATCATGCAGGACTGAAATTTTTGATGTTTTTCTACTCCTCTCATGAGCCCAAACAAGTCTCTAAAAGCATGAGTTTGCAACTACTTTACTTTTGGAGAAAATTCAAAACATTCATTATTCAATAGAGCCCAATAGCAAAAATCAGGTTTTGAATGAAGAATCACATTTCTTGGTAAAATCATGCAGGATTGAAATTTTTGATGGTTTTTTACTCCTCTCAACAGCCCAAACAAGTTTCAAAAAGGATGAGTTTGCAACTACTTTACTTTTGGAGAAAATTCAAAACATTCATTATTCAATAGGGCCCAAACTATCAAAAACCAGCGGTTTCAATGAACACACATTTCTTGGTAGAATCATGCAGGACTGAAATTTTTTATGTTTTTCTACTCCTCTCATGAGCCCAAACAAGTCTCTAAAAGCATGAGTTTGCAACTACTTTACTTTTGGAGAAAATTCAAAACATTCACTATTCAATAGAGCCCAATAGCAAAAATCAGGTTTTGAATGAAGAATCACGTTTCTTGGTAAAATCATGCAGGATTGAAATTTTTGATGGTTTTTTACTCCTCTCAACAGCCCAAACAAGTTTCTAAAAGGATGAGTTTGCAACTACTTTACTTTTGGAGAAAATTCAAAACATTCATTATTCAATAGGGCCCAAACTATCAAAAACCAGCGGTTTCAATGAACACACATTTCTTGGTAGAATCATGCAGGACTGAAATTTTTGATGTTTTTCTACTACTCTCATGAGCCCAAACAAGTCTCTAAAAGCATGAGTTTGCAACTACTTTACTTTTGGAGAAAATTCAAAACATTCATTATTCAATAGAGCCCAATAGCAAAAACCAGCGTTTTGAATGAAGAATCACTTTTCTTGGTAGAATCATGCAGGATTGAAATTTTTGATGGTTTTTTACTCCTCTCAACAGCCCAAACAAGTTTCTAAAAGGATGAGTTTGCAACTACTTTACTTTTGGAGAAAATTCAAAACATTCATTATTCAATAGGGCCCAAACTATCAAAAACCAGCGGTTTCAATGAACACACATTTCTTGGTAGAATCGTGCAGGACTGAAATTTTTGATGTTTTTCTACTCCTCTCATGAGCCCAAACAAGTCTCTAAAAGCATGAGTTTGCAACTACTTTACTTTTGGAGAAAATTCAAAACATTCATTATTCAATAGTGCCCAATAGCAAAAATCAGGTTTTGAATGAAGAATCACTTTTCTTGGTAGAATCATGCAGGATTGAAATTTTTGATGGTTTTTTACTCCTCTCAACAGCCCAAACAAGTTTCTAAAAGGATGAGTTTGCAACTACTTTACTTTTGGAGAAAATTCAAAACATTCATTATTCAATAGGGCCCAAAATATCAAAAACCAGCGGTTTCAATGAACACACATTTCTTGGTAGAATCATGCAGGACTGAAATTTTTGATGTTTTTCTACTCCTCTCATGAGCCCAAACAAGTCTCTAAAAGCATGAGTTTGCAACTACTTTACTTTTGGAGAAAATTCAAAACATTCATTATTCAATAGAGCCCAATAGCAAAAATCAGGTTTTGAATGAAGAATCACATTTCTTGGTGAATCATGCAGGATTGAAATTTTTGATGGTTTTTTACTCCTCTCAACAGCCCAAACAAGTTTCTAAAAGGATGAGTTTGCAACTACTTTACTTTTGGAGAAAATTCAAAACATTCATTATTCAATAGGGCCCAAAATATCAAAAACCAGCGGTTTGAATGAACACACATTTCTTGGTAGAATCGTGCAGGACTGAAATTTTTGATGTTTTTCTACTCCTCTCCTGAGCCCAAACAAGTCTCTAAAAGGATGAGTTTGCAACTACTTTACTTTTGGAGAAAATTCAAAACATTCATTATTCAATAGAGCCCAATAGCAAAAACCAGCGTTTTGAATGAAGAATCACATTTCTTGGTAGAATCATGCAGGATTGAAATTTTTGATGGTTTTTTACTCCTCTCAACAGCCCAAACAAGTTTCAAAAAGGATGAGTTTGCAACTACTTTACTTTTGGAGAAAATTCAAAACATTCATTATTCAATAGGGCCCAAACTATCAAAAACCAGCGGTTTCAATGAACACACATTTCTTGGTAGAATCATGCAGGACTGGAATTTTTGATGTTTTTCTACTCCTTTCATGAGCCCAAACAAGTCTCTAAAAGCATGAGTTTGCAACTACTTTACTTTTGGAGAAAATTTAAAACATTCATTATTCAATAGAGCCCAATAGCAAAAATCAGGTTTTGAATGAAGAATCACATTTCTTGGTAGAATCATGCAGGATTGAAATTTTTGATGGTTTTGTACTCCTCTCAACAGCCCAAACAAGTTTCTAAAAGGATGAGTTTGCAACTACTTTACTTTTGGAGAAAATTCAAAACATTCATTATTCAATAGGGCCCAAAATATCAAAAACCAGCGGTTTGAATGAACACACATTTCTTGGTAGAATCGTGCAGGACTGAAATTTTTGATGTTTTTCTACTCCTCTCATGAGCCCAAACAAGTCTCTAAAAGGATGAGTTTGCAACTACTTTACTTTTGGAGAAAATTCAAAACATTCATTATTCAATAGAGCCCAATAGCAAAAACCAGCGTTTTGAATGAAGAATCACATTTCTTGGTAGAATCATGCAGGATTGAAATTTTTGATGGTTTTTTACTCCTCTCAACAGCCCAAACAAGTTTCTAAAAGGATGAGTTTGCAACTACTTTACTTTTGGAGAAAATTCAAAACATTCATTATTCAATAGGGCCCAAACTATCAAAAACCAGCGGTTTGAATGAACACACATTTCTTGGTAGAATCATGCAGGACTGAAATTTTTGATGTTTTTCTACTCCTCTCATGAGCCCAAACAAGTCTCTAAAAGCATGAGTTTGCAACTACTTTACTTTTGGATAAAATTCAAAACATTCATTATTCAATAGAGCCCAATAGCAAAAATCAGGTTTTGAATGAAGAATCACATTTCTTGGTAGAATCATGCAGGATTGAAATTTTTGATGGTTTTTTACTCCTCTCAACAGCCCAAACAAGTTTCTAAAAGGATGAGTTTGCAACTACTTTACTTTTGGAGAAAATTCAAAACATTCATTATTCAATAGAGCCCAATAGCAAAAACCAGCGCTTTGAATGAAGAATCACATTTCTTGGTAGAATCATGCAGGATTGAAATTTTTGATGGTTTTGTACTCCTCTCAACAGCCCAAACAAGTTTCTAAAAGGATGAGTTTGCAACTACTTTACTTTTGGAGAAAATTCAAAACATTCATTATTCAAAAGAGCCCAATAGCAAAAACCAGCGTTTTGAATGAAGAATCACATTTCTTGGTAGAATCATGCAGGATTGAAATTTTTGATGGTTTTTTATTCCTCTCAACAGCCCAAACAAGTTTCTAAAAGGATGAGTTTGCAACTACTTTACTTTTGGAGAAAATTCAAAACATTCATTATTCAATAGGGCCCAAACTATCAAAAACCAGCGGTTTCAATGAACACACATTTCTTGGTAGAATCGTGCAGGACTGAAATTTTTGATGTTTTTCTACTCCTCTCATGAGCCCAAACAAGTCTCTAAAAGCATGAGTTTGCAACTACTTTACTTTTGGAGAAAATTCAAAACATTCATTATTCAATAGTGCCCAATAGCAAAAATCAGGTTTTGAATGAAGAATCACTTTTCTTGGTAGAATCATGCAGGATTGAAATTTTTGATGGTTTTTTACTCCTCTCAACAGCCCAAACAAGTTTCTAAAAGGATGAGTTTGCAACTACTTTACTTTTGGAGAAAATTCAAAACATTCATTATTCAATAGGGCCCAAAATATCAAAAACCAGCGGTTTCAATGAACACACATTTCTTGGTAGAATCATGCAGGACTGAAATTTTTGATGTTTTTCTACTCCTCTCATGAGCCCAAACAAGTCTCTAAAAGCATGAGTTTGCAACTACTTTACTTTTGGAGAAAATTCAAAACATTCATTATTCAATAGAGCCCAATAGCAAAAATCAGGTTTTGAATGAAGAATCACATTTCTTGGTGAATCATGCAGGATTGAAATTTTTGATGGTTTTTTACTCCTCTCAACAGCCCAAACAAGTTTCTAAAAGGATGAGTTTGCAACTACTTTACTTTTGGAGAAAATTCAAAACATTCATTATTCAATAGGGCCCAAAATATCAAAAACCAGCGGTTTGAATGAACACACATTTCTTGGTAGAATCGTGCAGGACTGAAATTTTTGATGTTTTTCTACTCCTCTCATGAGCCCAAACAAGTCTCTAAAAGGATGAGTTTGCAACTACTTTACTTTTGGAGAAAATTCAAAACATTCATTATTCAATAGAGCCCAATAGCAAAAACCAGCGCTTTGAATGAAGAATCACATTTCTTGGTAGAATCATGCAGGATTGAAATTTTTGATGGTTTTGTACTCCTCTCAACAGCCCAAACAAGTTTCTAAAAGGATGAGTTTGCAACTACTTTACTTTTGGAGAAAATTCAAAACATTCATTATTCAAAAGAGCCCAATAGCAAAAACCAGCGTTTTGAATGAAGAATCACATTTCTTGGTAGAATCATGCAGGATTGAAATTTTTGATGGTTTTTTATTCCTCTCAACAGCCCAAACAAGTTTCTAAAAGGATGAGTTTGCAACTACTTTACTTTTGGAGAAAATTCAAAACATTCATTATTCAATAGGGCCCAAACTATCAAAAACCAGCGGTTTCAATGAACACACATTTCTTGGTAGAATCGTGCAGGACTGAAATTTTTGATGTTTTTCTACTCCTCTCATGAGCCCAAACAAGTCTCTAAAAGCATGAGTTTGCAACTACTTTACTTTTGGAGAAAATTCAAAACATTCATTATTCAATAGTGCCCAATAGCAAAAATCAGGTTTTGAATGAAGAATCACTTTTCTTGGTAGAATCATGCAGGATTGAAATTTTTGATGGTTTTTTACTCCTCTCAACAGCCCAAACAAGTTTCTAAAAGGATGAGTTTGCAACTACTTTACTTTTGGAGAAAATTCAAAACATTCATTATTCAATAGGGCCCAAAATATCAAAAACCAGCGGTTTCAATGAACACACATTTCTTGGTAGAATCATGCAGGACTGAAATTTTTGATGTTTTTCTACTCCTCTCATGAGCCCAAACAAGTCTCTAAAAGCATGAGTTTGCAACTACTTTACTTTTGGAGAAAATTCAAAACATTCATTATTCAATAGAGCCCAATAGCAAAAATCAGGTTTTGAATGAAGAATCACATTTCTTGGTGAATCATGCAGGATTGAAATTTTTGATGGTTTTTTACTCCTCTCAACAGCCCAAACAAGTTTCTAAAAGGATGAGTTTGCAACTACTTTACTTTTGGAGAAAATTCAAAACATTCATTATTCAATAGGGCCCAAAATATCAAAAACCAGCGGTTTGAATGAACACACATTTCTTGGTAGAATCGTGCAGGACTGAAATTTTTGATGTTTTTCTACTCCGTTCATGAGCCCAAACAAGTCTCTAAAAGCATGAGTTTGCAACTACTTTACTTTTGGAGAAAATTCAAAACATTCATTATTCAATAGAGCCCAATAGCAAAAATCAGGTTTTGAATGAAGAATCACATTTCTTGGTAGAATCATGCAGGATTGAAATTTTTGATGGTTTTGTACTCCACTCAACAGCCCAAACAAGTTTCTAAAAGGATGAGTTTGCAACTACTTTACTTTTGGAGAAAATTCAAAACATTCATTATTCAATAGGGCCCAAAATATCAAAAACCAGCGGTTTGAATGAACACACATTTCTTGGTAGAATCGTGCAGGACTGAAATTTTTGATGTTTTTCTACTCCTCTCATGAGCCCAAACAAGTCTCTAAAAGGATGAGTTTGCAACTACTTTACTTTTGGAGAAAATTCAAAACATTCATTATTCAATAGAGCCCAATAGCAAAAACCAGCGTTTTGAATGAAGAATCACATTTCTTGGTAGAATCATGCAGGATTGAAATTTTTGATGGTTTTTTACTCCTCTCAACAGCCCAAACAAGTTTCTAAAAGGATGAGTTTGCAACTACTTTACTTTTGGAGAAAATTCAAAACATTCATTATTCAATAGGGCCCAAACTATCAAAAACCAGCGGTTTGAATGAACACACATTTCTTGGTAGAATCATGCAGGACTGAAATTTTTGATGTTTTTCTACTCCTCTCATGAGCCCAAACAAGTCTCTAAAAGCATGAGTTTGCAACTACTTTACTTTTGGAGAAAATTCAAAACATTCATTATTCAATAGAGCCCAATAGCAAAAATCAGGTTTTGAATGAAGAATCACATTTCTTGGTAGAATCATGCAGGATTGAAATTTTTGATGGTTTTTTACTCCTCTCAACAGCCCAAACAAGTTTCTAAAAGGATGAGTTTGCAACTACTTTACTTTTGGAGAAAATTCAAAACATTCATTATTCAATAGAGCCCAATAGCAAAAATCAGGTTTTGAATGAAGAATCACATTTCTTGGTAGAATCATGCAGGATTGAAATTTTTGATGGTTTTTTACTCCTCTCAACAGCCCAAACAAGTTTCTAAAAGGATGAGTTTGCAAATACTTTACTTTTGGAGAAAATTCAAAACATTCATTATTCAATAGGGCCCAAACTATCAAAAACCAGCGGTTTCAATGAACACACATTTCTTGGTAGAATCATGCAGGACTGAAATTTTTGATGTTTTTCTACTCCTTTCATGAGCCCAAACAAGTCTCTAAAAGGATGAATTTGCAACTACTTTACTTTTGGAGAAAATTCAAAACATTCATTATTCAATAGAGCCCAATAGCAAAAATCAGGTTTTGAATGAAGAATCACATTTCTTGGTAGAATCATGCAGGATTGAAATTTTTGATGGTTTTGTACTCCTCTCAACAGCCCAAACAAGTTTCTAAAAGGATGAGTTTGCAACTACTTTACTTTTGGAGAAAATTCAAAACATTCATTATTCAATAGGGCCCAAAATATCAAAAACCAGCGGTTTGAATGAACACACATTTCTTGGTAGAATCGTGCAGGACTGAAATTTTTGATGTTTTTCTACTCCTCTCATGAGCCCAAACAAGTCTCTAAAAGGATGAGTTTGCAACTACTTTACTTTTGGAGAAAATTCAAAACATTCATTATTCAATAGAGCCCAATAGCAAAAACCAGCGTTTTGAATGAAGAATCACATTTCTTGGTAGAATCATGCAGGATTACAATTTTTGATGGTTTTTTACTCCTCTCAACAGCCCAAACAAGTTTCTAAAAGGATGAGTTTGCAACTACTTTACTTTTGGAGAAAATTCAAAATATTCATTATTCAATAGGGCCCAAACTATCAAAAACCAGCGGTTTCAATGAACACACATTTCTTGGTAGAATCATGCAGGACTGAAATTTTTGATGTTTTTCTACTCCTCTCATGAGCCCAAACAAGTCTCTAAAAGCATGAGTTTGCAACTACTTTACTTTTGGAGAAAATTCAAAACATTCATTATTCAATAGAGCCCAATAGCAAAAATCAGGTTTTGAATGAAGAATCACATTTCTTGGTAAAATCATGCAGGATTGAAATTTTTGATGGTTTTTTACTCCTCTCAACAGCCCAAACAAGTTTCTAAAAGGATGAGTTTGCAACTACTTTACTTTTGGAGAAAATTCAAAACATTCATTATTCAATAGGGCCCAAACTATCAAAAACCAGCGGTTTCAATGAACACACATTTCTTGGTAGAATCATGCAGGACTGAAATTTTTTATGTTTTTCTACTCCTCTCATGAGCCCAAACAAGTCTCTAAAAGCATGAGTTTGCAACTACTTTACTTTTGGAGAAAATTCAAAACATTCACTATTCAATAGAGCCCAATAGCAAAAATCAGGTTTTGAATGAAGAATCACATTTCTTGGTAAAATCATGCAGGATTGAAATTTTTGATGGTTTTTTACTCCTCTCAACAGCCCAAACAAGTTTCTAAAAGGATGAGTTTGCAACTACTTTACTTTTGGAGAAAATTCAAAACATTCATTATTCAATAGGGCCCAAACTATCAAAAACCAGCGGTTTCAATGAACACACATTTCTTGGTAGAATCATGCAGGACTGAAATTTTTGATGTTTTTCTACTCCTCTCATGAGCCCAAACAAGTCTCTAAAAGCATGAGTTTGCAACTACTTTACTTTTGGAGAAAATTCAAAACATTCATTATTCAATAGAGCCCAATAGCAAAAACCAGCGTTTTGAATGAAGAATCACTTTTCTTGGTAGAATCATGCAGGATTGAAATTTTTGATGGTTTTTTACTCCTATCAACAGCCCAAACAAGTTTCTAAAAGGATGAGTTTGCAACTACTTTACTTTTGGAGAAAATTCAAAACATTCATTATTCAATAGGGCCCAAACTATCAAAAACCAGCGGTTTCAATGAACACACATTTCTTGGTAGAATCGTGCAGGACTGAAATTTTTGATGTTTTTCTACTCCTCTCATGAGCACAAACAAGTCTCTAAAAGCATGAGTTTGCAACTACTTTACTTTTGGAGAAAATTCAAAACATTCATTATTCAATAGAGCCCAATAGCAAAAATCAGGTTTTGAATGAAGAATCACATTTCTTGGTGAATCATGCAGGATTGAAATTTTTGATGGTTTTTTACTCCTCTCAACAGCCCAAACAAGTTTCTAAAAGGATGAGTTTGCAACTACTTTACTTTTGGAGAAAATTCAAAACATTCATTATTCAATAGGGCCCAAAATATCAAAAACCAGCGGTTTGAATGAACACACATTTCTTGGTAGAATCGTGCAGGACTGAAATTTTTGATGTTTTTCTACTCCGTTCATGAGCCCAAACAAGTCTCTAAAAGCATGAGTTTGCAACTACTTTACTTTTGGAGAAAATTCAAAACATTCATTATTCAATAGAGCCCAATAGCAAAAATCAGGTTTTGAATGAAGAATCACATTTCTTGGTAGAATCATGCAGGATTGAAATTTTTGATGGTTTTGTACTCCACTCAACAGCCCAAACAAGTTTCTAAAAGGATGAGTTTGCAACTACTTTACTTTTGGAGAAAATTCAAAACATTCATTATTCAATAGGGCCCAAAATATCAAAAACCAGCGGTTTGAATGAACACACATTTCTTGGTAGAATCGTGCAGGACTGAAATTTTTGATGTTTTTCTACTCCTCTCATGAGCCCAAACAAGTCTCTAAAAGGATGAGTTTGCAACTACTTTACTTTTGGAGAAAATTCAAAACATTCATTATTCAATAGAGCCCAATAGCAAAAACCAGCGTTTTGAATGAAGAATCACATTTCTTGGTAGAATCATGCAGGATTGAAATTTTTGATGGTTTTTTACTCCTCTCAACAGCCCAAACAAGTTTCTAAAAGGATGAGTTTGCAACTACTTTACTTTTGGAGAAAATTCAAAACATTCATTATTCAATAGGGCCCAAACTATCAAAAACCAGCGGTTTGAATGAACACACATTTCTTGGTAGAATCATGCAGGACTGAAATTTTTGATGTTTTTCTACTCCTCTCATGAGCCCAAACAAGTCTCTAAAAGCATGAGTTTGCAACTACTTTACTTTTGGAGAAAATTCAAAACATTCATTATTCAATAGAGCCCAATAGCAAAAATCAGGTTTTGAATGAAGAATCACATTTCTTGGTAGAATCATGCAGGATTGAAATTTTTGATGGTTTTTTACTCCTCTCAACAGCCCAAACAAGTTTCTAAAAGGATGAGTTTGCAACTACTTTACTTTTGGAGAAAATTCAAAACATTCATTATTCAATAGAGCCCAATAGCAAAAATCAGGTTTTGAATGAAGAATCACATTTCTTGGTAGAATCATGCAGGATTGAAATTTTTGATGGTTTTTTACTCCTCTCAACAGCCCAAACAAGTTTCTAAAAGGATGAGTTTGCAAATACTTTACTTTTGGAGAAAATTCAAAACATTCATTATTCAATAGGGCCCAAACTATCAAAAACCAGCGGTTTCAATGAACACACATTTCTTGGTAGAATCATGCAGGACTGAAATTTTTGATGTTTTTCTACTCCTTTCATGAGCCCAAACAAGTCTCTAAAAGGATGAATTTGCAACTACTTTACTTTTGGAGAAAATTCAAAACATTCATTATTCAATAGAGCCCAATAGCAAAAATCAGGTTTTGAATGAAGAATCACATTTCTTGGTAGAATCATGCAGGATTGAAATTTTTGATGGTTTTGTACTCCTCTCAACAGCCCAAACAAGTTTCTAAAAGGATGAGTTTGCAACTACTTTACTTTTGGAGAAAATTCAAAACATTCATTATTCAATAGGGCCCAAAATATCAAAAACCAGCGGTTTGAATGAACACACATTTCTTGGTAGAATCGTGCAGGACTGAAATTTTTGATGTTTTTCTACTCCTCTCATGAGCCCAAACAAGTCTCTAAAAGGATGAGTTTGCAACTACTTTACTTTTGGAGAAAATTCAAAACATTCATTATTCAATAGAGCCCAATAGCAAAAACCAGCGTTTTGAATGAAGAATCACATTTCTTGGTAGAATCATGCAGGATTACAATTTTTGATGGTTTTTTACTCCTCTCAACAGCCCAAACAAGTTTCTAAAAGGATGAGTTTGCAACTACTTTACTTTTGGAGAAAATTCAAAATATTCATTATTCAATAGGGCCCAAACTATCAAAAACCAGCGGTTTCAATGAACACACATTTCTTGGTAGAATCATGCAGGACTGAAATTTTTGATGTTTTTCTACTCCTCTCATGAGCCCAAACAAGTCTCTAAAAGCATGAGTTTGCAACTACTTTACTTTTGGAGAAAATTCAAAACATTCATTATTCAATAGAGCCCAATAGCAAAAATCAGGTTTTGAATGAAGAATCACATTTCTTGGTAAAATCATGCAGGATTGAAATTTTTGATGGTTTTTTACTCCTCTCAACAGCCCAAACAAGTTTCTAAAAGGATGAGTTTGCAACTACTTTACTTTTGGAGAAAATTCAAAACATTCATTATTCAATAGGGCCCAAACTATCAAAAACCAGCGGTTTCAATGAACACACATTTCTTGGTAGAATCATGCAGGACTGAAATTTTTTATGTTTTTCTACTCCTCTCATGAGCCCAAACAAGTCTCTAAAAGCATGAGTTTGCAACTACTTTACTTTTGGAGAAAATTCAAAACATTCACTATTCAATAGAGCCCAATAGCAAAAATCAGGTTTTGAATGAAGAATCACATTTCTTGGTAAAATCATGCAGGATTGAAATTTTTGATGGTTTTTTACTCCTCTCAACAGCCCAAACAAGTTTCTAAAAGGATGAGTTTGCAACTACTTTACTTTTGGAGAAAATTCAAAACATTCATTATTCAATAGGGCCCAAACTATCAAAAACCAGCGGTTTCAATGAACACACATTTCTTGGTAGAATCATGCAGGACTGAAATTTTTGATGTTTTTCTACTCCTCTCATGAGCCCAAACAAGTCTCTAAAAGCATGAGTTTGCAACTACTTTACTTTTGGAGAAAATTCAAAACATTCATTATTCAATAGAGCCCAATAGCAAAAACCAGCGTTTTGAATGAAGAATCACTTTTCTTGGTAGAATCATGCAGGATTGAAATTTTTGATGGTTTTTTACTCCTATCAACAGCCCAAACAAGTTTCTAAAAGGATGAGTTTGCAACTACTTTACTTTTGGAGAAAATTCAAAACATTCATTATTCAATAGGGCCCAAACTATCAAAAACCAGCGGTTTCAATGAACACACATTTCTTGGTAGAATCGTGCAGGACTGAAATTTTTGATGTTTTTCTACTCCTCTCATGAGCACAAACAAGTCTCTAAAAGCATGAGTTTGCAACTACTTTACTTTTGGAGAAAATTCAAAACATTCATTATTCAATAGTGCCCAATAGCAAAAATCAGGTTTTGAATGAAGAATCACTTTTCTTGGTAGAATCATGCAGGATTGAAATTTTTGATGGTTTTTTACTCCTCTCAACAGCCCAAACAAGTTTCTAAAAGGATGAGTTTGCAACTACTTTACTTTTGGAGAAAATTCAAAACATTCATTATTCAATAGGGCCCAAAATATCAAAAACCAGCGGTTTCAATGAACACACATTTCTTGGTAGAATCATGCAGGACTGAAATTTTTGATGTTTTTCTACTCCTCTCATGAGCCCAAACAAGTCTCTAAAAGCATGAGTTTGCAACTACTTTACTTTTGGAGAAAATTCAAAACATTCATTATTCAATAGAGCCCAATAGCAAAAATCAGGTTTTGAATGAAGAATCACATTTCTTGGTGAATCATGCAGGATTGAAATTTTTGATGGTTTTTTACTCCTCTCAACAGCCCAAACAAGTTTCTAAAAGGATGAGTTTGCAACTACTTTACTTTTGGAGAAAATTCAAAACATTCATTATTCAATAGGGCCCAAAATATCAAAAACCAGCGGTTTGAATGAACACACATTTCTTGGTAGAATCATGCAGGACTGAAATTTTTGATGTTTTTCTACTCCTTTCATGAGCCCAAACAAGTCTCTAAAAGCATGAGTTTGCAACTACTTTACTTTTGGAGAAAATTTAAAACATTCATTATTCAATAGAGCCCAATAGCAAAAATCAGGTTTTGAATGAAGAATCACATTTCTTGGTAGAATCATGCAGGATTGAAATTTTTGATGGTTTTTTACTCCTCTCAACAGCCCAAACAAGTTTCTAAAAGGATGAGTTTGCAACTACTTTACTTTTGGAGAAAATTCAAAACATTCATTATTCAATAGGGCCCAAACTATCAAAAACCAGCGGTTTGAATGAACACACATTTCTTGGTAGAATCATGCAGGACTGAAATTTTTGATGTTTTTCTACTCCTCTCATGAGCCCAAATAAGTCTCTAAAAGCATGAGTTTGCAACTACTTTACTTTTGGAGAAAATTCAAAACATTCATTATTCAATAGAGCCCAATAGCAAAAATCAGGTTTTGAATGAAGAATCACATTTCTTGGTAGAATCATGCAGGATTGAAATTTTTGATGGTTTTTTACTCCTCTCAACAGCCCAAACAAGTTTCTAAAAGGATGAGTTTGCAACTACTTTACTTTTGGAGAAAATTCAAAACATTCATTATTCAATAGGGCCCAAAATATCAAAAACCAGCGGTTTGAATGAACACACATTTCTTGGTAGAATCGTGCAGGACTGAAATTTTTGATGTTTTTCTACTCCTCTCATGAGCCCAAACAAGTCTCTAAAAGGATGAGTTTGCAACTACTTTACTTTTGGAGAAAATTCATAACATTCATTATTCAATAGAGCCCAATAGCAAAAACCAGCGTTTTGAATGAAGAATCACATTTCTTGGTAGAATCATGCAGGATTACAATTTTTGATGGTTTTTTACTCCTCTCAACAGCCCAAACAAGTTTCTAAAAGGATGAGTTTGCAACTACTTTACTTTTGGAGAAAATTCAAAACATTCATTATTCAATAGGGCCCAAACTATCAAAAAACAGCGGTTTCAATGAACACACATTTCTTGGTAGAATCATGCAGGACTGAAATTTTTGATGTTTTTCTACTCCTCTCATGAGCCCAAACAAGTCTCTAAAAGCATGAGTTTGCAACTACTTTACTTTTGGAGAAAATTCAAAACATTCATTATTCAATAGAGCCCAATAGCAAAAATCAGGTTTTGAATGAAGAATCACATTTCTTGGTAAAATCATGCAGGATTGAAATTTTTGATGGTTTTTTACTCCTCTCAACAGCCCAAACAAGTTTCAAAAAGGATGAGTTTGCAACTACTTTACTTTTGGAGAAAATTCAAAACATTCATTATTCAATAGGGCCCAAACTATCAAAAACCAGCGGTTTCAATGAACACACATTTCTTGGTAGAATCATGCAGGACTGAAATTTTTTATGTTTTTCTACTCCTCTCATGAGCCCAAACAAGTCTCTAAAAGCATGAGTTTGCAACTACTTTACTTTTGGAGAAAATTCAAAACATTCACTATTCAATAGAGCCCAATAGCAAAAATCAGGTTTTGAATGAAGAATCACATTTCTTGGTAAAATCATGCAGGATTGAAATTTTTGATGGTTTTTTACTCCTCTCAACAGCCCAAACAAGTTTCTAAAAGGATGAGTTTGCAACTACTTTACTTTTGGAGAAAATTCAAAACATTCATTATTCAATACGGCCCAAACTATCAAAAACCAGCGGTTTCAATGAACACACATTTCTTGGTAGAATCATGCAGGACTGAAATTTTTGATGTTTTTCTACTCCTCTCATGAGCCCAAACAAGTCTCTAAAAGCATGAGTTTGCAACTACTTTACTTTTGGAGAAAATTCAAAACATTCATTATTCAATAGAGCCCAATACCAAAAATCAGGTTTTGAATGAAGAATCACATTTCTTGGTAAAATCATGCAGGATTGAAATTTTTGATGATTTTTTACTCCTCTCAACAGCCCAAACAAGTTTCTAAAAGGATGAGTTTGCAACTACTTTACTTTTGGAGAAAATTCAAAACATTCATTATTCAATAGGGCCCAAACTAGCAAAAACCAGCGGTTTCAATTAACACACATTTCTTGGTAGAATCATGCAGGACTGAAATTTTTGATGTTTTTCTACTCCTCTCATGAGCCCAAACAAGTCTCTAAAAGCATGAGTTTGCAACTACTTTACTTTTGGAGAAAATTCAAAACATTCACTATTCAATAGAGCCCAATAGCAAAAATCAGGTTTTGAATGAAGAATCACATTTCTTGGTAAAATCATGCAGGATTGAAATTTTTGATGGTTTTTTACTCCTCTCAACAGCCCAAACAAGTTTCTAAAAGTATGAGTTTGCAACTACTTTACTTTTGGAGAAAATTCAAAACATTCATTATTCAATAGGGCCCAAACTATCAAAAACCAGCGGTTTCAATGAACACACATTTCTTGGTAGAATCATGCAGGACTGAAATTTTTGATGTTTTTCTACTCCTCTCATGAGCCCAAACAAGTCTCTAAAAGCATGAGTTTGCAACTACTTTACTTTTGGAGAAAATTCAAAACATTCATTACTCAATAGCGCCCAATAGCAAAAATCAGGTTTTGAATGAAGAATCACATTTCTTGGTAGAATCATGCAGGATTGAAATTTTTGATGGTTTTTTACTCCTCTTAACAGCCCAAACAAGTTTCTAAAAGGATGAGTTTGCAACTACTTTACTTTTGGAGAAAATTCAAAACATTCATTATTCAATAGGGCCCAAACTATCAAAAACCAGCGGTTTCAATGAACACACATTTCTTGGTAGAATCATGCAGGACTGAAATTTTTGATGTTTTTCTACTCCTCTCATGAGCCCAAACAAGTCTCTAAAAGCATGAGTTTGCAACTACTTTACTTTTGGAGAAAATTCAAAACATTCATTATTCAATAGAGCCCAATAGCAAAAATCAGGTTTTGAATGAAGAATCACATTTCTTGGTAGAATCATGCAGGATTGAAATTTTTGATGGTTTTTTACTCCTCTCAACAGCCCAAACAAGTTTCTAAAAGGATGAGTTTGCAACTACTTTACTTTTGGAGAAAATTCAAAACATTCATTATTCAATAGGGCCCAAAATATCAAAAACCAGCGGTTTGAATGAACACACATTTCTTGGTAGAATCGTGCAGGACTGAAATTTTTGATGTTTTTCTACTCCTCTCATGAGCCCAAACAAGTCTCTAAAAGGATGAGTTTGCAACTACTTTACTTTTGGAGAAAATTCAAAACATTCATTATTCAATAGAGCCCAATAGCAAAAACCAGCGTTTTGAATGAAGAATCACATTTCTTGGTAGAATCATGCAGGATTGAAATTTTTGATGGTTTTTTACTCCTCTCAACAGCCCAAACAAGTTTCTAAAAGGATGAGTTTGCAAATACTTTACTTTTGGAGAAAATTCAAAACATTCATTATTCAATAGGGCCCAAACTATCAAAAACCAGCGGTTTCAATGAACACACATTTCTTGGTAGAATCATGCAGGACTGAAATTTTTGATGTTTTTCTACTCCTTTCATGAGCCCAAACAAGTCTCTAAAAGGATGAATTTGCAACTACTTTACTTTTGGAGAAAATTCAAAACATTCATTATTCAATAGAGCCCAATAGCAAAAATCAGGTTTTGAATGAAGAATCACATTTCTTGGTAGAATCATGCAGGATTGAAATTTTTGATGGTTTTGTACTCCTCTCAACAGCCCAAACAAGTTTCTAAAAGGATGAGTTTGCAACTACTTTACTTTTGGAGAAAATTCAAAACATTCATTATTCAATAGGGCCCAAAATATCAAAAACCAGCGGTTTGAATGAACACACATTTCTTGGTAGAATCGTGCAGGACTGAAATTTTTGATGTTTTTCTACTCCTCTCATGAGCCCAAACAAGTCTCTAAAAGGATGAGTTTGCAACTACTTTACTTTTGGAGAAAATTCAAAACATTCATTATTCAATAGAGCCCAATAGCAAAAACCAGCGTTTTGAATGAAGAATCATATTTCTTGGTAGAATCATGCAGGATTACAATTTTTGATGGTTTTTTACTCCTCTCAACAGCCCAAACAAGTTTCTAAAAGGATGAGTTTGCAACTACTTTACTTTTGGAGAAAATTCAAAACATTCATTATTCAATAGGGCCCAAACTATCAAAAACCAGCGGTTTCAATGAACACACATTTCTTGGTAGAATCATGCAGGACTGAAATTTTTGATGTTTTTCTACTCCTCTCATGAGCCCAAACAAGTCTCTAAAAGCATGAGTTTGCAACTACTTTACTTTTGGAGAAAATTCAAAACATTCATTATTCAATAGAGCCCAATAGCAAAAATCAGGTTTTGAATGAAGAATCACATTTCTTGGTAAAATCATGCAGGATTGAAATTTTTGATGGTTTTTTACTCCTCTCAACAGCCCAAACAAGTTTCTAAAAGGATGAGTTTGCAACTACTTTACTTTTGGAGAAAATTCAAAACATTCATTATTCAATAGGGCCCAAACTATCAAAAACCAGCGGTTTCAATGAACACACATTTCTAGGTAGAATCATGCAGGACTGAAATTTTTTATGTTTTTCTACTCCTCTCATGAGCCCAAACAAGTCTCTAAAAGCATGAGTTTGCAACTACTTTACTTTTGGAGAAAATTCAAAACATTCACTATTCAATAGAGCCCAATAGCAAAAATCAGGTTTTGAATGAAGAATCACATTTCTTGGTAAAATCATGCAGGATTGAAATTTTTGATGGTTTTTTACTCCTCTCAACAGCCCAAACAAGTTTCTAAAAGGATGAGTTTGCAACTACTTTACTTTTGGAGAAAATTCAAAACATTCATTATTCAATAGGGCCCAAACTATCAAAAACCAGCGGTTTCAATGAACACACATTTCTTGGTAGAATCATGCAGGACTGAAATTTTTGATGTTTTTCTACTCCTCTCATGAGCCCAAACAAGTCTCTAAAAGCATGAGTTTGCAACTACTTTACTTTTGGAGAAAATTCAAAACATTCATTATTCAATAGAGCCCAATAGCAAAAACCAGCGTTTTGAATGAAGAATCACTTTTCTTGGTAGAATCATGCAGGATTGAAATTTTTGATGGTTTTTTACTCCTCTCAACAGCCCAAACAAGTTTCTAAAAGGATGAGTTTGCAACTACTTTACTTTTGGAGAAAATTCAAAACATTCATTATTCAATAGTGCCCAATAGCAAAAATCAGGTTTTGAATGAAGAATCACATTTCTTGGTGAATCATGCAGGATTGAAATTTTTGATGGGTTTTTACTCCTCTCAACAGCCCAAACAAGTTTCTAAAAGGATGAGTTTGCAACTACTTTACTTTTGGAGAAAATTCAAAACATTCATTATTCAATAGGGCCCAAAATATCAAAAACCAGCGGTTTGAATGAACACACATTTCTTGGTAGAATCGTGCAGGACTGAAATTTTTGATGTTTTTCTACTCCTCTCATGAGCCCAAACAAGTCTCTAAAAGGATGAGTTTGCAACTACTTTACTTTTGGAGAAAATTCAAAACATTCATTATTCAATAGAGCCCAATAGCAAAAACCAGCGTTTTGAATGAAGAATCACATTTCTTGGTAGAATCATGCAGGATTACAATTTTTGATGGTTTTTTACTCCTCTCAACAGCCCAAACAAGTTTCTAAAAGGATGAGTTTGCAACTACTTTACTTTTGGAGAAAATTCAAAACATTCATTATTCAATAGGGCCCAAACTATCGAAAAACAGCGGTTTCAATGAACACACATTTCTTGGTAGAATCATGCAGGACTGAAATTTTTGATGTTTTTCTACTCCTCTCATGAGCCCAAACAAGTCTCTAAAAGCATGAGTTTGCAACTACTTTACTTTTGGAGAAAATTCAAAACATTCATTATTCAATAGAGCCCAATAGCAAAAATCAGGTTTTGAATGAAGAATCACATTTCTTGGTAAAATCATGCAGGATTGAAATTTTTGATGGTTTTTTACTCCTCTCAACAGCCCAAACAAGTTTCAAAAAGGATGAGTTTGCAACTACTTTACTTTTGGAGAAAATTCAAAACATTCATTATTCAATAGGGCCCAAACTATCAAAAACCAGCGGTTTCAATGAACACACATTTCTTGGTAGAATCATGCAGGACTGAAATTTTTTATGTTTTTCTACTCCTCTCATGAGCCCAAACAAGTCTCTAAAAGCATGAGTTTGCAACTACTTTACTTTTGGAGAAAATTCAAAACATTCACTATTCAATAGAGCCCAATAGCAAAAATCAGGTTTTGAATGAAGAATCACATTTCTTGGTAAAATCATGCAGGATTGAAATTTTTGATGGTTTTTTACTCCTCTCAAAAGCCCAAACAAGTTTCTAAAAGGATGAGTTTGCAACTACTTTACTTTTGGAGAAAATTCAAAACATTCATTATTCAATAGGGCCCAAACTATCAAAAACCAGCGGTTTCAATGAACACACATTTCTTGGTAGAATCATGCAGGACTGAAATTTTTGATGTTTTTCTACTCCTCTCATGAGCCCAAACAAGTCTCTAAAAGCATGAGTTTGCAACTACTTTACTTTTGGAGAAAATTCAAAACATTCATTATTCAATAGAGCCCAATACCAAAAATCAGGTTTTGAATGAAGAATCACATTTCTTGGTAAAATCATGCAGGATTGAAATTTTTGATGATTTTTTACTCCTCTCAACAGCCCAAACAAGTTTCTAAAAGGATGAGTTTGCAACTACTTTACTTTTGGAGAAAATTCAAAACATTCATTATTCAATAGGGCCCAAACTAGCAAAAACCAGCGGTTTCAATTAACACACATTTCTTGGTAGAATCATGCAGGACTGAAATTTTTGATGTTTTTCTACTCCTCTCATGAGCCCAAACAAGTCTCTAAAAGCATGAGTTTGCAACTACTTTACTTTTGGAGAAAATTCAAAACATTCACTATTCAATAGAGCCCAATAGCAAAAATCAGGTTTTGAATGAAGAATCACATTTCTTGGTAAAATCATGCAGGATTGAAATTTTTGATGGTTTTTTACTCCTCTCAACAGCCCAAACAAGTTTCTAAAAGTATGAGTTTGCAACTACTTTACTTTTGGAGAAAATTCAAAACATTCATTATTCAATAGGGCCCAAACTATCAAAAACCAGCGGTTTCAATGAACACACATTTCTTGGTAGAATCATGCAGGACTGAAATTTTTGATGTTTTTCTACTCCTCTCATGAGCCCAAACAAGTCTCTAAAAGCATGAGTTTGCAACTACTTTACTTTTGGAGAAAATTCAAAACATTCATTACTCAATAGCGCCCAATAGCAAAAATCAGGTTTTGAATGAAGAATCACATTTCTTGGTAGAATCATGCAGGATTGAAATTTTTGATGGTTTTTTACTCCTCTCAACAGCCCAAACAAGTTTCTAAAAGGATGAGTTTGCAACTACTTTACTTTTGGAGAAAATTCAAAACATTCATTATTCAATAGGGCCCAAACTATCAAAAACCAGCGGTTTCAATGAACACACATTTCTTGGTAGAATCATGCAGGACTGAAATTTTTGATGTTTTTCTACTCCTCTCATGAGCCCAAACAAGTCTCTAAAAGGATGAGTTTGCAACTACTTTACTTTTGGAGAAAATTCAAAACATTCATTATTCAATAGAGCCCAATAGCAAAAACCAGCGTTTTGAATGAAGAATCACATTTCTTGGTAGAATCATGCAGGATTGAAATTTTTGATGGTTTTTTACTCCTCTCAACAGCCCAAACAAGTTTCTAAAAGGATGAGTTTGCAAATACTTTACTTTTGGAGAAAATTCAAAACATTCATTATTCAATAGGGCCCAAACTATCAAAAACCAGCGGTTTCAATGAACACACATTTCTTGGTAGAATCATGCAGGACTGAAATTTTTGATGTTTTTCTACTCCTTTCATGAGCCCAAACAAGTCTCTAAAAGGATGAGTTTGCAACTACTTTACTTTTGGAGAAAATTCAAAACATTCATTATTCAATAGGGCCCAAAATATCAAAAACCAGCGGTTTGAATGAACACACATTTCTTGGTAGAATCGTGCAGGACTGAAATTTTTGATGTTTTTCTACTCCTCTCATGAGCCCAAACAAGTCTCTAAAAGGATGAGTTTGCAACTACTTTACTTTTGGAGAAAATTCAAAACATTCATTATTCAATAGAGCCCAATAGCAAAAACCAGCGTTTTGAATGAAGAATCACATTTCTTGGTAGAATCATGCAGGATTACAATTTTTGATGGTTTTTTACTCCTCTCAACAGCCCAAACAAGTTTCTAAAAGGATGAGTTTGCAACTACTTTACTTTTGGAGAAAATTCAAAACATTCATTATTCAATAGGGCCCAAACTATCAAAAACCAGCGGTTTCAATGAACACACATTTCTTGGTAGAATCATGCAGGACTGAAATTTTTGATGTTTTTCTACTCCTCTCATGAGCCCAAACAAGTCTCTAAAAGCATGAGTTTGCAACTACTTTACTTTTGGAGAAAATTCAAAACATTCATTATTCAATAGAGCCCAATAGCAAAAATCAGGTTTTGAATGAAGAATCACATTTCTTGGTAAAATCATGCAGGATTGAAATTTTTTATGGTTTTTTACTCCTCTCAACAGCCCAAACAAGTTTCTAAAAGGATGAGTTTGCAACTACTTTACTTTTGGAGAAAATTCAAAACATTCATTATTCAATAGGGCCCAAACTATCAAAAACCAGCGGTTTCAATGAACACACATTTCTAGGTAGAATCATGCAGGACTGAAATTTTTTATGTTTTTCTACTCCTCTCATGAGCCCAAACAAGTCTCTAAAAGCATGAGTTTGCAACTACTTTACTTTTGGAGAAAATTCAAAACATTCACTATTCAATAGAGCCCAATAGCAAAAATCAGGTTTTGAATGAAGAATCACATTTCTTGGTAAAATCATGCAGGATTGAAATTTTTGATGGTTTTTTACTCCTCTCAACAGCCCAAACAAGTTTCTAAAAGGATGAGTTTGCAACTACTTTACTTTTGGAGAAAATTCAAAACATTCATTATTCAATAGGGCCCAAACTATCAAAAACCAGCGGTTTCAATGAACACACATTTCTTGGTAGAATCATGCAGGACTGAAATTTTTGATGTTTTTCTACTCCTCTCATGAGCCCAAACAAGTCTCTAAAAGCATGAGTTTGCAACTACTTTACTTTTGGAGAAAATTCAAAACATTCATTATTCAATAGAGCCCAATAGCAAAAACCAGCGTTTTGAATGAAGAATCACTTTTCTTGGTAGAATCATGCAGGATTGAAATTTTTGATGGTTTTTTACTCCTCTCAACAGCCCAAACAAGTTTCTAAAAGGATGAGTTTGCAACTACTTTACTTTTGGAGAAAATTCAAAACATTCATTATTCAATAGTGCCCAATAGCAAAAATCAGGTTTTGAATGAAGAATCACATTTCTTGGTGAATCATGCAGGATTGAAATTTTTGATGGGTTTTTACTCCTCTCAACAGCCCAAACAAGTTTCTAAAAGGATGAGTTTGCAACTACTTTACTTTTGGAGAAAATTCAAAACATTCATTATTCAATAGGGCCCAAAATATCAAAAACCAGCGGTTTGAATGAACACACATTTCTTGGTAGAATCGTGCAGGACTGAAATTTTTGATGTTTTTCTACTCCTCTCATGAGCCCAAACAAGTCTCTAAAAGGATGAGTTTGCAACTACTTTACTTTTGGAGAAAATTCAAAACATTCATTATTCAATAGAGCCCAATAGCAAAAACCAGCGTTTTGAATGAAGAATCACATTTCTTGGTAGAATCATGCAGGATTACAATTTTTGATGGTTTTTTACTCCTCTCAACAGCCCAAACAAGTTTCTAAAAGGATGAGTTTGCAACTACTTTACTTTTGGAGAAAATTCAAAACATTCATTATTCAATAGGGCCCAAACTATCAAAAAACAGCGGTTTCAATGAACACACATTTCTTGGTAGAATCATGCAGGACTGAAATTTTTGATGTTTTTCTACTCCTCTCATGAGCCCAAACAAGTCTCTAAAAGCATGAGTTTGCAACTACTTTACTTTTGGAGAAAATTCAAAACATTCATTATTCAATAGAGCCCAATAGCAAAAATCAGGTTTTGAATGAAGAATCACATTTCTTGGTAAAATCATGCAGGATTGAAATTTTTGATGGTTTTTTACTCCTCTCAACAGCCCAAACAAGTTTCAAAAAGGATGAGTTTGCAACTACTTTACTTTTGGAGAAAATTCAAAACATTCATTATTCAATAGGGCCCAAACTATCAAAAACCAGCGGTTTCAATGAACACACATTTCTTGGTAGAATCATGCAGGACTGAAATTTTTTATGTTTTTCTACTCCTCTCATGAGCCCAAACAAGTCTCTAAAAGCATGAGTTTGCAACTACTTTACTTTTGGAGAAAATTCAAAACATTCACTATTCAATAGAGCCCAATAGCAAAAATCAGGTTTTGAATGAAGAATCACATTTCTTGGTAAAATCATGCAGGATTGAAATTTTTGATGGTTTTTTACTCCTCTCAACAGCCCAAACAAGTTTCTAAAAGGATGAGTTTGCAACTACTTTACTTTTGGAGAAAATTCAAAACATTCATTATTCAATAGGGCCCAAACTATCAAAAACCAGCGGTTTCAATGAACACACATTTCTTGGTAGAATCATGCAGGACTGAAATTTTTGATGTTTTTCTACTCCTCTCATGAGCCCAAACAAGTCTCTAAAAGCATGAGTTTGCAACTACTTTACTTTTGGAGAAAATTCAAAACATTCATTATTCAATAGAGCCCAATAGCAAAAATCAGGTTTTGAATGAAGAATCACATTTCTTGGTAAAATCATGCAGGATTGAAATTTTTGATGATTTTTTACTCCTCTCAACAGCCCAAACAAGTTTCTAAAAGGATGAGTTTGCAACTACTTTACTTTTGGAGAAAATTCAAAACATTCATTATTCAATAGGGCCCAAACTAGCAAAAACCAGCGGTTTCAATTAACACACATTTCTTGGTAGAATCATGCAGGACTGAAATTTTTGATGTTTTTCTACTCCTCTCATGAGCCCAAACAAGTCTCTAAAAGCATGAGTTTGCAACTACTTTACTTTTGGAGAAAATTCAAAACATTCACTATTCAATAGAGCCCAATAGCAAAAATCAGGTTTTGAATGAAGAATCACATTTCTTGGTAAAATCATGCAGGATTGAAATTTTTGATGGTTTTTTACTCCTCTCAACAGCCCAAACAAGTTTCTAAAAGTATGAGTTTGCAACTACTTTACTTTTGGAGAAAATTCAAAACATTCATTATTCAATAGGGCCCAAACTATCAAAAACCAGCGGTTTCAATGAACACACATTTCTTGGTAGAATCATGCAGGACTGAAATTTTTGATGTTTTTCTACTCCTCTCATGAGCCCAAACAAGTCTCTAAAAGCATGAGTTTGCAACTACTTTACTTTTGGAGAAAATTCAAAACACACATTTCTTGGTAGAATCATGCAGGACTGAAATTTTTGATGTTTTTCTACTCCTCTCATGAGCCCAAACAAGTCTCTAAAAGGATGAGTTTGCAACTACTTTACTTTTGGAGAAAATTCAAAACATTCATTATTCAATAGAGCCCAATAGCAAAAACCAGCGTTTTGAATGAAGAATCACATTTCTTGGTAGAATCATGCAGGATTGAAATTTTTGATGGTTTTTTACTCCTCTCAACAGCCCAAACAAGTTTCTAAAAGGATGAGTTTGCAAATACTTTACTTTTGGAGAAAATTCAAAACATTCATTATTCAATAGGGCCCAAACTATCAAAAACCAGCGGTTTCAATGAACACACATTTCTTGGTAGAATCATGCAGGACTGAAATTTTTGATGTTTTTCTACTCCTTTCATGAGCCCAAACAAGTCTCTAAAAGGATGAATTTGCAACTACTTTACTTTTGGAGAAAATTCAAAACATTCATTATTCAATAGAGCCCAATAGCAAAAATCAGGTTTTGAATGAAGAATCACATTTCTTGGTAGAATCATGCAGGATTGAAATTTTTGATGGTTTTGTACTCCTCTCAACAGCCCAAACAAGTTTCTAAAAGGATGAGTTTGCAACTACTTTACTTTTGGAGAAAATTCAAAACATTCATTATTCAATAGGGCCCAAAATATCAAAAACCAGCGGTTTGAATGAACACACATTTCTTGGTAGAATCGTGCAGGACTGAAATTTTTGATGTTTTTCTACTCCTCTCATGAGCCCAAACAAGTCTCTAAAAGGATGAGTTTGCAACTACTTTACTTTTGGAGAAAATTCAAAACATTCATTATTCAATAGAGCCCAATAGCAAAAACCAGCGTTTTGAATGAAGAATCACATTTCTTGGTAGAATCATGCAGGATTACAATTTTTGATGGTTTTTTACTCCTCTCAACAGCCCAAACAAGTTTCTAAAAGGATGAGTTTGCAACTACTTTACTTTTGGAGAAAATTCAAAACATTCATTATTCAATAGGGCCCAAACTATCAAAAAACAGCGGTTTCAATGAACACACATTTCTTGGTAGAATCATGCAGGACTGAAATTTTTGATGTTTTTCTACTCCTCTCATGAGCCCAAACAAGTCTCTAAAAGCATGAGTTTGCAACTACTTTACTTTTGGAGAAAATTCAAAACATTCATTATTCAATAGAGCCCAATAGCAAAAATCAGGTTTTGAATGAAGAATCACATTTCTTGGTAAAATCATGCAGGATTGAAATTTTTGATGGTTTTTTACTCCTCTCAACAGCCCAAACAAGTTTCAAAAAGGATGAGTTTGCAACTACTTTACTTTTGGAGAAAATTCAAAACATTCATTATTCAATAGGGCCCAAACTATCAAAAACCAGCGGTTTCAATGAACACACATTTCTTGGTAGAATCATGCAGGACTGAAATTTTTTATGTTTTTCTACTCCTCTCATGAGCCCAAACAAGTCTCTAAAAGCATGAGTTTGCAACTACTTTACTTTTGGAGAAAATTCAAAACATTCACTATTCAATAGAGCCCAATAGCAAAAATCAGGTTTTGAATGAAGAATCACATTTCTTGGTAAAATCATGCAGGATTGAAATTTTTGATGATTTTTTACTCCTCTCAACAGCCCAAACAAGTTTCTAAAAGGATGAGTTTGCAACTACTTTACTTTTGGAGAAAATTCAAAACATTCATTATTCAATAGGGCCCAAACTAGCAAAAACCAGCGGTTTCAATTAACACACATTTCTTGGTAGAATCATGCAGGACTGAAATTTTTGATGTTTTTCTACTCCTCTCATGAGCCCAAACAAGTCTCTAAAAGCATGAGTTTGCAACTACTTTACTTTTGGAGAAAATTCAAAACATTCACTATTCAATAGAGCCCAATAGCAAAAATCAGGTTTTGAATGAAGAATCACATTTCTTGGTAAAATCATGCAGGATTGAAATTTTTGATGGTTTTTTACTCCTCTCAACAGCCCAAACAAGTTTCTAAAAGTATGAGTTTGCAACTACTTTACTTTTGGAGAAAATTCAAAACATTCATTATTCAATAGGGCCCAAACTATCAAAAACCAGCGGTTTCAATGAACACACATTTCTTGGTAGAATCATGCAGGACTGAAATTTTTGATGTTTTTCTACTCCTCTCATGAGCCCAAACAAGTCTCTAAAAGCATGAGTTTGCAACTACTTTACTTTTGGAGAAAATTCAAAACATTCATTACTCAATAGCGCCCAATAGCAAAAATCAGGTTTTGAATGAAGAATCACATTTCTTGGTAGAATCATGCAGGATTGAAATTTTTGATGGTTTTTTACTCCTCTTAACAGCCCAAACAAGTTTCTAAAAGGATGAGTTTGCAACTACTTTACTTTTGGAGAAAATTCAAAACATTCATTATTCAATAGGGCCCAAACTATCAAAAACCAGCGGTTTCAATGAACACACATTTCTTGGTAGAATCATGCAGGACTGAAATTTTTGATGTTTTTCTACTCCTCTCATGAGCCCAAACAAGTCTCTAAAAGCATGAGTTTGCAACTACTTTACTTTTGGAGAAAATTCAAAACATTCATTATTCAATAGAGCCCAATAGCAAAAATCAGGTTTTGAATGAAGAATCACATTTCTTGGTAGAATCATGCAGGATTGAAATTTTTGATGGTTTTTTACTCCTCTCAACAGCCCAAACAAGTTTCTAAAAGGATGAGTTTGCAACTACTTTACTTTTGGAGAAAATTCAAAACATTCATTATTCAATAGGGCCCAAAATATCAAAAACCAGCGGTTTGAATGAACACACATTTCTTGGTAGAATCGTGCAGGACTGAAATTTTTGATGTTTTTCTACTCCTCTCATGAGCCCAAACAAGTCTCTAAAAGGATGAGTTTGCAACTACTTTACTTTTGGAGAAAATTCAAAACATTCATTATTCAATAGAGCCCAATAGCAAAAACCAGCGTTTTGAATGAAGAATCACATTTCTTGGTAGAATCATGCAGGATTGAAATTTTTGATGGTTTTTTACTCCTCTCAACAGCCCAAACAAGTTTCTAAAAGGATGAGTTTGCAAATACTTTACTTTTGGAGAAAATTCAAAACATTCATTATTCAATAGGGCCCAAACTATCAAAAACCAGCGGTTTCAATGAACACACATTTCTTGGTAGAATCATGCAGGACTGAAATTTTTGATGTTTTTCTACTCCTTTCATGAGCCCAAACAAGTCTCTAAAAGGATGAATTTGCAACTACTTTACTTTTGGAGAAAATTCAAAACATTCATTATTCAATAGAGCCCAATAGCAAAAATCAGGTTTTGAATGAAGAATCACATTTCTTGGTAGAATCATGCAGGATTGAAATTTTTGATGGTTTTGTACTCCTCTCAACAGCCCAAACAAGTTTCTAAAAGGATGAGTTTGCAACTACTTTACTTTTGGAGAAAATTCAAAACATTCATTATTCAATAGGGCCCAAAATATCAAAAACCAGCGGTTTGAATGAACACACATTTCTTGGTAGAATCGTGCAGGACTGAAATTTTTGATGTTTTTCTACTCCTCTCATGAGCCCAAACAAGTCTCTAAAAGGATGAGTTTGCAACTACTTTACTTTTGGAGAAAATTCAAAACATTCATTATTCAATAGAGCCCAATAGCAAAAACCAGCGTTTTGAATGAAGAATCACATTTCTTGGTAGAATCATGCAGGATTACAATTTTTGATGGTTTTTTACTCCTCTCAACAGCCCAAACAAGTTTCTAAAAGGATGAGTTTGCAACTACTTTACTTTTGGAGAAAATTCAAAACATTCATTATTCAATAGGGCCCAAACTATCAAAAACCAGCGGTTTCAATGAACACACATTTCTTGGTAGAATCATGCAGGACTGAAATTTTTGATGTTTTTCTACTCCTCTCATGAGCCCAAACAAGTCTCTAAAAGCATGAGTTTGCAACTACTTTACTTTTGGAGAAAATTCAAAACATTCATTATTCAATAGAGCCCAATAGCAAAAATCAGGTTTTGAATGAAGAATCACATTTCTTGGTAAAATCATGCAGGATTGAAATTTTTGATGGTTTTTTACTCCTCTCAACAGCCCAAACAAGTTTCTAAAAGGATGAGTTTGCAACTACTTTACTTTTGGAGAAAATTCAAAACATTCATTATTCAATAGGGCCCAAACTATCAAAAACCAGCGGTTTCAATGAACACACATTTCTAGGTAGAATCATGCAGGACTGAAATTTTTTATGTTTTTCTACTCCTCTCATGAGCCCAAACAAGTCTCTAAAAGCATGAGTTTGCAACTACTTTACTTTTGGAGAAAATTCAAAACATTCACTATTCAATAGAGCCCAATAGCAAAAATCAGGTTTTGAATGAAGAATCACATTTCTTGGTAAAATCATGCAGGATTGAAATTTTTGATGGTTTTTTACTCCTCTCAACAGCCCAAACAAGTTTCTAAAAGGATGAGTTTGCAACTACTTTACTTTTGGAGAAAATTCAAAACATTCATTATTCAATAGGGCCCAAACTATCAAAAACCAGCGGTTTCAATGAACACACATTTCTTGGTAGAATCATGCAGGACTGAAATTTTTGATGTTTTTCTACTCCTCTCATGAGCCCAAACAAGTCTCTAAAAGCATGAGTTTGCAACTACTTTACTTTTGGAGAAAATTCAAAACATTCATTATTCAATAGAGCCCAATAGCAAAAACCAGCGTTTTGAATGAAGAATCACTTTTCTTGGTAGAATCATGCAGGATTGAAATCTTTGATGGTTTTTTACTCCTCTCAACAGCCCAAACAAGTTTCTAAAAGGATGAGTTTGCAACTACTTTACTTTTGGAGAAAATTCAAAACATTCATTATTCAATAGTGCCCAATAGCAAAAATCAGGTTTTGAATGAAGAATCACATTTCTTGGTGAATCATGCAGGATTGAAATTTTTGATGGGTTTTTACTCCTCTCAACAGCCCAAACAAGTTTCTAAAAGGATGAGTTTGCAACTACTTTACTTTTGGAGAAAATTCAAAACATTCATTATTCAATAGGGCCCAAAATATCAAAAACCAGCGGTTTGAATGAACACACATTTCTTGGTAGAATCGTGCAGGACTGAAATTTTTGATGTTTTTCTACTCCTCTCATGAGCCCAAACAAGTCTCTAAAAGGATGAGTTTGCAACTACTTTACTTTTGGAGAAAATTCAAAACATTCATTATTCAATAGAGCCCAATAGCAAAAACCAGCGTTTTGAATGAAGAATCACATTTCTTGGTAGAATCATGCAGGATTACAATTTTTGATGGTTTTTTACTCCTCTCAACAGCCCAAACAAGTTTCTAAAAGGATGAGTTTGCAACTACTTTACTTTTGGAGAAAATTCAAAACATTCATTATTCAATAGGGCCCAAACTATCAAAAAACAGCGGTTTCAATGAACACACATTTCTTGGTAGAATCATGCAGGACTGAAATTTTTGATGTTTTTCTACTCCTCTCATGAGCCCAAACAAGTCTCTAAAAGCATGAGTTTGCAACTACTTTACTTTTGGAGAAAATTCAAAACATTCATTATTCAATAGAGCCCAATAGCAAAAATCAGGTTTTGAATGAAGAATCACATTTCTTGGTAAAATCATGCAGGATTGAAATTTTTGATGGTTTTTTACTCCTCTCAACAGCCCAAACAAGTTTCAAAAAGGATGAGTTTGCAACTACTTTACTTTTGGAGAAAATTCAAAACATTCATTATTCAATAGGGCCCAAACTATCAAAAACCAGCGGTTTCAATGAACACACATTTCTTGGTAGAATCATGCAGGACTGAAATTTTTTATGTTTTTCTACTCCTCTCATGAGCCCAAACAAGTCTCTAAAAGCATGAGTTTGCAACTACTTTACTTTTGGAGAAAATTCAAAACATTCACTATTCAATAGAGCCCAATAGCAAAAATCAGGTTTTGAATGAAGAATCACATTTCTTGGTAAAATCATGCAGGATTGAAATTTTTGATGGTTTTTTACTCCTCTCAACAGCCCAAACAAGTTTCTAAAAGGATGAGTTTGCAACTACTTTACTTTTGGAGAAAATTCAAAACATTCATTATTCAATAGGGCCCAAACTATCAAAAACCAGCGGTTTCAATGAACACACATTTCTTGGTAGAATCATGCAGGACTGAAATTTTTGATGTTTTTCTACTCCTCTCATGAGCCCAAACAAGTCTCTAAAAGCATGAGTTTGCAACTACTTTACTTTTGGAGAAAATTCAAAACATTCATTATTCAATAGAGCCCAATACCAATAATCAGGTTTTGAATGAAGAATCACATTTCTTGGTAAAATCATGCAGGATTGAAATTTTTGATGATTTTTTACTCCTCTCAACAGCCCAAACAAGTTTCTAAAAGGATGAGTTTGCAACTACTTTACTTTTGGAGAAAATTCAAAACATTCATTATTCAATAGGGCCCAAACTAGCAAAAACCAGCGGTTTCAATTAACACACATTTCTTGGTAGAATCATGCAGGACTGAAATTTTTGATGTTTTTCTACTCCTCTCATGAGCCCAAACAAGTCTCTAAAAGCATGAGTTTGCAACTACTTTACTTTTGGAGAAAATTCAAAACATTCACTATTCAATAGAGCCCAATAGCAAAAATCAGGTTTTGAATGAAGAATCACATTTCTTGGTAGAATCATGCAGGATTGAAATTTTTGATGGTTTTTTACTCCTCTCAACAGCCCAAACAAGTTTCTAAAAGGATGAGTTTGCAACTACTTTACTTTTGGAGAAAATTCAAAACATTCATTATTCAATAGGGCCCAAACTATCAAAAACCAGCGGTTTCAATGAACACACATTTCTTGGTAGAATCATGCAGGACTGAAATTTTTGATGTTTTTCTACTCCTCTCATGAGCCCAAACAAGTCTCTAAAAGCATGAGTTTGCAACTACTTTACTTTTGGAGAAAATTCAAAACATTCATTATTCAATAGAGCCCAATAGCAAAAATCAGGTTTTGAATGAAGAATCACATTTCTTGGTAGAATCATGCAGGATTGAAATTTTTGATGGTTTTTTACTCCTCTCAACAGCCCAAACAAGTTTCTAAAAGGATGAGTTTGCAACTACTTTACTTTTGGAGAAAATTCAAAACATTCATTATTCAATAGGGCCCAAAATATCAAAAACCAGCGGTTTGAATGAACACACATTTCTTGGTAGAATCGTGCAGGACTGAAATTTTTGATGTTTTTCTACTCCTCTCATGAGCCCAAACAAGTCTCTAAAAGGATGAGTTTGCAACTACTTTACTTTTGGAGAAAATTCAAAACATTCATTATTCAATAGAGCCCAATAGCAAAAACCAGCGTTTTGAATGAAGAATCACATTTCTTGGTAGAATCATGCAGGATTGAAATTTTTGATGGTTTTTTACTCCTCTCAACAGCCCAAACAAGTTTCTAAAAGGATGAGTTTGCAAATACTTTACTTTTGGAGAAAATTCAAAACATTCATTATTCAATAGGGCCCAAACTATCAAAAACCAGCGGTTTCAATGAACACACATTTCTTGGTAGAATCATGCAGGACTGAAATTTTTGATGTTTTTCTACTCCTTTCATGAGCCCAAACAAGTCTCTAAAAGGATGAATTTGCAACTACTTTACTTTTGGAGAAAATTCAAAACATTCATTATTCAATAGAGCCCAATAGCAAAAATCAGGTTTTGAATGAAGAATCACATTTCTTGGTAGAATCATGCAGGATTGAAATTTTTGATGGTTTTGTACTCCTCTCAACAGCCCAAAAAAGTTTCTAAAAGGATGAGTTTGCAACTACTTTACTTTTGGAGAAAATTCAAAACATTCATTATTCAATAGGGCCCAAAATATCAAAAACCAGCGGTTTGAATGAACACACATTTCTTGGTAGAATCGTGCAGGACTGAAATTTTTGATGTTTTTCTACTCCTCTCATGAGCCCAAACAAGTCTCTAAAAGGATGAGTTTGCAACTACTTTACTTTTGGAGAAAATTCAAAACATTCATTATTCAATAGAGCCCAATAGCAAAAACCAGCGTTTTGAATGAAGAATTACATTTCTTGGTAGAATCATGCAGGATTACAATTTTTGATGGTTTTTTACTCCTCTCAACAGCCCAAACAAGTTTCTAAAAGGATGAGTTTGCAACTACTTTACTTTTGGAGAAAATTCAAAACATTCATTATTCAATAGGGCCCAAACTATCAAAAACCAGCGGTTTCAATGAACACACATTTCTTGGTAGAATCATGCAGGACTGAAATTTTTGATGTTTTTCTACTCCTCTCATGAGCCCAAACAAGTCTCTAAAAGCATGAGTTTGCAACTACTTTACTTTTGGAGAAAATTCAAAACATTCATTATTCAATAGAGCCCAATAGCAAAAATCAGGTTTTGAATGAAGAATCACATTTCTTGGTAAAATCATGCAGGATTGAAATTTTTGATGGTTTTTTACTCCTCTCAACAGCCCAAACAAGTTTCTAAAAGGATGAGTTTGCAACTACTTTACTTTTGGAGAAAATTCAAAACATTCATTATTCAATAGGGCCCAAACTATCAAAAACCAGCGGTTTCAATGAACACACATTTCTTGGTAGAATCATGCAGGACTGAAATTTTTGATGTTTTTCTACTCCTCTCATGAGCCCAAACAAGTCTCTAAAAGCATGAGTTTGCAACTACTTTACTTTTGGAGAAAATTCAAAACATTCATTATTCAATAGAGCCCAATAGCAAAAACCAGCGTTTTGAATGAAGAATCACTTTTCTTGGTAGAATCATGCAGGATTGAAATTTTTGATGGTTTTTTACTCCTCTCAACAGCCCAAACAAGTTTCTAAAAGGATGAGTTTGCAACTACTTTACTTTTGGAGAAAATTCAAAACATTCATTATTCAATAGTGCCCAATAGCAAAAATCAGGTTTTGAATGAAGAATCACATTTCTTGGTGAATCATGCAGGATTGAAATTTTTGATGGTTTTTTACTCCTCTCAACAGCCCAAACAAGTTTCTAAAAGGATGAGTTTGCAACTACTTTACTTTTGGAGAAAATTCAAAACATTCATTATTCAATAGGGCCCAAACTATCAAAAAACAGCGGTTTCAATGAACACACATTTCTTGGTAGAATCATGCAGGACTGAAATTTTTGATGTTTTTCTACTCCTCTCATGAGCCCAAACAAGTCTCTAAAAGCATGAGTTTGCAACTACTTTACGAGAAAATTCAAAACATTCATTATTCAATAGAGCCCAATAGCAAAAATCAGGTTTTGAATGAAGAATCACATTTCTTGGTAAAATCATGCAGGATTGAAATTTTTGATGGTTTTTTACTCCTCTCAACAGCCCAAACAAGTTTCAAAAAGGATGAGTTTGCAACTACTTTACTTTTGGAGAAAATTCAAAACATTCATTATTCAATAGGGCCCAAACTATCAAAAACCAGCGGTTTCAATGAACACACATTTCTTGGTAGAATCATGCAGGACTGAAATTTTTTATGTTTTTCTACTCCTCTCATGAGCCCAAACAAGTCTCTAAAAGCATGAGTTTGCAACTACTTTACTTTTGGAGAAAATTCAAAACATTCACTATTCAATAGAGCCCAATAGCAAAAATCAGGTTTTGAATGAAGAATCACATTTCTTGGTAAAATCATGCAGGATTGAAATTTTTGATGGTTTTTTACTCCTCTCAACAGCCCAAACAAGTTTCTAAAAGGATGAGTTTGCAACTACTTTACTTTTGGAGAAAATTCAAAACATTCATTATTCAATAGGGCCCAAACTATCAAAAACCAGCGGTTTCAATGAACACACATTTCTTGGTAGAATCATGCAGGACTGAAATTTTTGATGTTTTTCTACTCCTCTCATGAGCCCAAACAAGTCTCTAAAAGCATGAGTTTGCAACTACTTTACTTTTGGAGAAAATTCAAAACATTCATTATTCAATAGAGCCCAATACCAAAAATCAGGTTTTGAATGAAGAATCACATTTCTTGGTAAAATCATGCAGGATTGAAATTTTTGATGATTTTTTACTCCTCTCAACAGCCCAAACAAATTTCTAAAAGGATGAGTTTGCAACTACTTTACTTTTGGAGAAAATTCAAAACATTCATTATTCAATAGGGCCCAAACTAGCAAAAACCAGAGGTTTCAATTAACACATTTCTTGGTAGAATCATGCAGGACTGAAATTTTTGATGTTTTTCTACTCCTCTCATGAGCCCAAACAAGTCTCTAAAAGCATGAGTTTGCAACTACTTTACTTTTGGAGAAAATTCAAAACATTCACTATTCAATAGAGCCCAATAGCAAAAATCAGGTTTTGAATGAAGAATCACATTTCTTGGTAAAATCATGCAGGATTGAAATTTTTGATGGTTTTTTACTCCTCTCAACAGCCCAAACAAGTTTCTAAAAGTATGAGTTTGCAACTACTTTACTTTTGGAGAAAATTCAAAACATTCATTATTCAATAGGGCCCAAACTATCAAAAACCAGCGGTTTCAATGAACACACATTTCTTGGTAGAATCATGCAGGACTGAAATTTTTGATGTTTTTCTACTCCTCTCATGAGCCCAAACAAGTCTCTAAAAGCATGAGTTTGCAACTACTTTACTTTTGGAGAAAATTCAAAACATTCATTATTCAATAGAGCCCAATAGCAAAAATCAGGTTTTGAATGAAGAATCACATTTCTTGGTAGAATCATGCAGGATTGAAATTTTTGATGGTTTTTTACTCCTCTCAACAGCCCAAACAAGTTTCTAAAAGGATGAGTTTGCAACTACTTTACTTTTGGAGAAAATTCAAAACATTCATTATTCAATAGGGCCCAAACTATCAAAAACCAGCGGTTTCAATGAACACACATTTCTTGGTAGAATCATGCAGGACTGAAATTTTTGATGTTTTTCTACTCCTCTCATGAGCCCAAACAAGTCTCTAAAAGCATGAGTTTGCAACTACTTTACTTTTGGAGAAAATTCAAAAAATTCATTATTCAATAGAGCCCAATAGCAAAAATCAGGTTTTGAATGAAGAATCACATTTCTTGGTAAAATCATGCAGGATTGAAATTTTTGATGGTTTTTTACTCCTCTCAACAGCCCAAACAAGTTTCTAAAAGGATGAGTTTGCAACTACTTTACTTTTGGAGAAAATTCAAAACATTCATTATTCAATAGGGCCCAAACTATCAAAAACCAGCGGTTTCAATGAACACACATTTCTTGGTAGAATCATGCAGGACTGAAATTTTTGATGTTTTTCTACTCCTCTCATGAGCCCAAACAAGTCTCTAAAAGCATGAGTTTGCAACTACTTTACTTTTGGAGAAAATTCAAAACATTCATTATTCAATAGGGCCCAAACCATCAAAAACCAGCGGTTTGAATGAACACACATTTCTTGGTAGAATCATGCAGGACTGAAATTTTTGATGTTTTTCTACTCCTCTCATGAGCCCAAACAAGTCTCTAAAAGCATGAGTTTGCAACTACTTTACTTTTGGAGAAAATTCAAAACATTCACTTTTCACTAGAGTCCAATAGCAAAAATCAGGTTTTGAATGAAGAATCACATTTCTTGGTAGAATCATGCTGCATTGAAATTTTTGATGGTTTTTTACTCCTCTCAAAAGCCCAAACAAGTTTATAAAAGGATGAGTTTGCAACTACTTTACTTTTGGAGAAAATTCAAAACATTCATTATTCAATAGGGCCCAAACTATCAAAAACCAGCGGTTTCAATGAACACACATTTCTTGGTAGAATCATGCAGGACTGACATTTTTGATGTTTTTCTACTCCTCTCATGAGCCCAAACAAGTCTCTAAAAGCATGAGTTTGCAACTACTTTACTTTTGGAGAAAATTCAAAACATTCATTATTCAATAGAGCCCAATAGCAAAAATCAGGTTTTGAATGAAGATTCACATTTCTTGGTAGAATCATGCAGGATTGAAATTTTTGATGGTTTTTTACTCCTCTCAACAGCCCAAACAAGTTTCTAAAAGGATGAGTTTGCAACTACTTTACTTTTGGAGAAAATTCAAAACATTCATTATTCAATAGGGCCCAAACTATCAAAAACCAGCGGTTTCAATGAACACACATTTCTTGGTAGAATCATGCAGGACTGAAATTTTTGATGTTTTTCTACTCCTCTCATGAGCCCAAACAAGTCTCTAAAAGGATGAGTTTGCAACTACTTTACTTTTGGAGAAAATTCAAAACATTCATTATTCAATAGAGCCCAATAGCAAAAATCAGGTTTTGAATGAAGAATCACATTTCTTGGTAAAATCATGCAGGATTGAAATTTTTGATGGTTTTTTACTCCTCTCAACAGCCCAAACAAGTTTCTAAAAGGATGAGTTTGCAACTACTTTACTTTTGGAGAAAATTCAAAACATTCATTATTCAATAGGGCCCAAACTATCAAAAACCAGCGGTTTCAATGAACACACATTTCTTGGTAGAATCATGCAGGACTGAAATTTTTGATGTTTTTCTACTCCTCTCATGAGCCCAAACAAGTCTCTAAAAGCATGAGTTTGCAACTACTTTACTTTTGGAGAAAATTCAAAACATTCATTATTCAATAGAGCCCAATAGCAAAAATCAGGTTTTGAATGAAGAATCACATTTCTTGGTAGAATCATGCAGGATTTAAATTTTTGATGGTTTTTTACTCCTCTCAACAGCCCAAACAAGTTTCTAAAAGGATGAGTTTGCAACTACTTTCCTTTTGGAGAAAATTCAAAACATTCATTATTCAATAGGGCCCAAAATATCAAAAACCAGCGGTTTGAATGAACACACATTTCTTGGTAGAATCGTGCAGGACTGAAATTTTTGATTTTTTTCTACTCCTCTCATGAGCCCAAACAAGTCTCTAAAAGGATGAGTTTGCAACTACTTTACTTTTGGAGAAAATTCAAAACATTCATTATTCAATAGAGCCCAATAGCAAAAACCAGCGTTTTGAATGAAGAATCACATTTCTTGGTAGAATCATGCAGGATTGAAATTTTTGATGGTTTTTTACTCCTCTCAACAGCCCAAACAAGTTTCTAAAAGGATGAGTTTGCAACTACTTTACTTTTGGAGAAAATACAAAACATTCATTATTCAATAGGGCCCAAACTATCAAAAACCAGCGGTTTCAATGAACACACATTTCTTGGTAGAATCATGCAGGACTGAAATTTTTGATGTTTTTCTACTCCTCTCATGAGCCCAAACAAGACTCTAAAAGCATGAGTTTGCAACTACTTTACTTTTGGAGAAAATTTAAAACATTCATTATTCAATAGAGCCCAATAGCAAAAATCAGGTTTTGAATGAAGAATCACATTTCTTGGTAAAATCATGCAGGATTGAAATTTTTGATGGTTTTTTACTCCTCTCAACAGCCCAAACAAGTTTCTAAAAGGATGAGTTTGCAACTACTTTACTTTTGGAGAAAATTCAAAACATTCATTATTCAATAGGGCCCAAACTATCAAAAACCAGCGGTTTCAATGAACACACATTTCTTGGTAGAATCATGCAGGACTGAAATTTTTGATGTTTTTCTACTCCTCTCATGAGCCCAAACAAGTCTCTAAAAGCATGAGTTTGCAACTACTTTACTTTTGGAGAAAATTCAAAACATTCATTATTCAATAGAGCCCAATAGCAAAAATCAGGTTTTGAATGAAGAATCACATTTCTTGGTAGAATCATGCAGGATTTAAATTTTTGATGGTTTTTTACTCCTCTCAACAGCCCAAACAAGTTTCTAAAAGGATGAGTTTGCAACTACTTTCCTTTTGGAGAAAATTCAAAACATTCATTATTCAATAGGGCCCAAAATATCAAAAACCAGCGGTTTGAATGAACACACATTTCTTGGTAGAATCGTGCAGGACTGAAATTTTTGATTTTTTTCTACTCCTCTCATGAGCCCAAACAAGTCTCTAAAAGGATGAGTTTGCAACTACTTTACTTTTGGAGAAAATTCAAAACATTCATTATTCAATAGAGCCCAATAGCAAAAACCAGCGTTTTGAATGAAGAATCACATTTCTTGGTAGAATCATGCAGGATTGAAATTTTTGATGGTTTTTTACTCCTCTTAACAGCCCAAACAAGTTTCTAAAAGGATGAGTTTGCAACTACTTTACTTTTGGAGAAAATTCAAAACATTCATTATTCAATAGGGCCCAAACTATCAAAAACCAGCGGTTTCAATGAACACACATTTCTTGGTAGAATCATGCAGGACTGAAATTTTTGATGTTTTTCTACTCCTCTCATGAGCCCAAACAAGACTCTAAAAGCATGAGTTTGCAACTACTTTACTTTTGGAGAAAATTTAAAACATTCATTATTCAATAGAGCCCAATAGCAAAAATCAGGTTTTGAATGAAGAATCACATTTCTTGGTAAAATCATGCAGGATTGAAATTTTTGATGGTTTTTTACTCCTCTCAACAGCCCAAACAAGTTTCTAAAAGGATGAGTTTGCAACTACTTTACTTTTGGAGAAAATTCAAAACATTCATTATTCAATAGGGCCCAAACTATCAAAAACCAGCGGTTTCAATGAACACACATTTCTTGGTAGAATCATGCAGGACTGAAATTTTTGATGTTTTTCTACTCCTCTCATGAGCCCAAACAAGTCTCTAAAAGCATAAGTTTGCAACTACTTTACTTTTGGAGAAAATTCAAAACATTCATTATTCAATAGAGCCCAATAGCAAAAATCAGGTTTTGAATGAAGAATCACATTTCTTGGTAGAATCATGCAGGATTGAAATTTTTGATGGTTTTTTACTCCTCTCAACAGCCCAAACAAGTTTCTAAAAGGATGAGTTTGCAACTACTTTACTTTTGGAGAAAATTCAAAACATTCATTATTCAATAGGGCCCAAAATATCAAAAACCAGCGGTTTGAATGAACACACATTTCTTGGTAGAATCATGCAGGACTGAAAATTTTGATGTTTTTCTACTCCTCTCATGAGCCCAAACAAGTCTCTAAAAGGATGAGTTTGCAACTACTTTACTTTTGGAGAAAATTCAAAACATTCATTATTCAATAGAGCCCAATAGCAAAAATCAGGTTTTGAATGAAGAATCACATTTCTTGGTAAAATCATGCAGGATTGAAATTTTTGATGGTTTTTTACTCCTCTCAACAGCCCAAACAAGTTTCTAAAAGGATGAGTTTGCAACTACTTTACTTTTGGAGAAAATTCAAAACATTCATTATTCAATAGGGCCCAAACTATCAAAAACCAGCGGTTTCAATGAACACACATTTCTTGGTAGAATCATGCAAGACTGAAATTTTTGATGTTTTTCTACTCCTCTCATGAGCCCAAACAAGTCTCTAAAAGCATGAGTTTGCAACTACTTTACTTTTGGAGAAAATTGAAAACATTCATTATTCAATAGGGCCCAAAATATCAAAAACCAGCGGTTTGAATGAACACACATTTCTTGGTAGAATCGTGCAGGACTGAAATTTTTGATTTTTTTCTACTCCTCTCATGAGCACAAACAAGTTTCTAAAAGGATGAGTTTGCAACTACTTTACTTTTGGAGAAAATTCAAAACATTCATTATTCAATAGAGCCCAATAGCAAAAACCAGCGTTTTGAATGAAGAATCACATTTCTTGGTAGAATCATGCAGGATTGAAATTTTTGATGGTTTTTTACTCCTCTCAACAGCCCAAACAAGTTTCTAAAAGGATGAGTTTGCAACTTCTTTACTTTTGGAGAAAATTCAAAACATTCATTATTCAATAGGGCCCAAACTATCAAAAACCAGCGGTTTCAATGAACACACATTTCTTGGTAGAATCATGCAGGACTGAAATTTTTGATGTTTTTCTACTCTTCTCATGAGCCCCAACAAGACTCTAAAAGCATGAGTTTGCAACTACTTTACTTTTGGAGAAAATTCAAAACATTCATTATTCAATAGAGCCCAATAGCAAAAATCAGGTTTTGAATGAAGAATCACATTTCTTGGTAAAATCATGCAGGATTGAAATTTTTGATGGTTTTTTACTCCTCTCAACAGCCCAAACAAGTTTCTAAAAGGATGAGTTTGCAACTACTTTACTTTTGGAGAAAATTCAAAACATTCATTATTCAATAGGGCCCAAACTATCAAAAACCAGCGGTTTGAATGAACACACATTTCTTGGTAGAATCATGCAGGACTGAAATTTTTGATGTTTTTCTACTCCTCTCATGAGCCCAAACAAGTCTCTAAAAGCATGAGTTTGCAACTACTTTACTTTTGGAGAAAATTCAAAACATTCATTATTCAATAGAGCCCAATAGCAAAAATCAGGTTTTGAATGAAGAATCACATTTCTTGGTAGAATCATGCAGGATTGAAATTTTTGATGGTTTTTTACTCCTCTCAACAGCCCAAACAAGTTTCTAAAAGGATGAGTTTGCAACTGCTTTACTTTTGGAGAAAATTCAAAACATTCATTATTCAATAGGGCCCAAACTATCAAAAACCAGCTGTTTGAATGAACACACATTTCTTGGTAGAATCATGCAGGACTGAAATTTTTGATGTTTTTCTACTCCTCTCATGAGCCCAAACAAGTCTCTAAAAGCATGAGTTTGCAACTACTTTACTTTTGGAGAAAATTCAAAACATTCACTTTTCACTAGAGTCCAATAGCAAAAATCAGGTTTTGAATGAAGAATCACATTTCTTGGTAGAATCATGCTGCATTGAAATTTTTGATGGTTTTTTACTCCTCTCAAAAGCCCAAACAAGTTTCTAAAAGGATGAGTTTGCAACTACTTTACTTTTGGAGAAAATTCAAAACATTCATTATTCAATAGGGCCCAAACTATCAAAAACCAGCGGTTTCAATGAACACACATTTCTTGGTAGAATCATGCAGGACTGAAATTTTTGATGTTTTTCTACTCCTCTCATGAGCCCAAACAAGTCTCTAAAAGCATAAGTTTGCAACTACTTTACTTTTGGAGAAAATTCAAAACATTCATTATTCAATAGAGCCCAATAGCAAAAATCAGGTTTTGAATGAAGAATCACATTTCTTGGTAGAATCATGCAGGATTGAAATTTTTGATGGTTTTTTACTCCTCTCAACAGCCCAAACAAGTTTCTAAAAGGATGAGTTTGCAACTACTTTACTTTTGGAGAAAATTCAAAACATTCATTATTCAATAGGGCCCAAAATATCAAAAACCAGCGGTTTGAATGAACACACATTTCTTGGTAGAATCATGCAGGACTGAAATTTTTGATGTTTTTCTACTCCTCTCATGAGCCCAAACAAGTCTCTAAAAGGATGAGTTTGCAACTACTTTACTTTTGGAGAAAATTCAAAACATTCATTATTCAATAGAGCCCAATAGCAAAAATCAGGTTTTGAATGAAGAATCACATTTCTTGGTAAAATCATGCAGGATTGAAATTTTTGATGGTTTTTTACTCCTCTCAACAGCCCAAACAAATTTCTAAAAGGATGAGTTTGCAACTACTTTACTTTTGGAGAAAATTCAAAACATTCATTATTCAATAGGGCCCAAACTATCAAAAAACAGCGGTTTCAATGAACACACATTTCTTGGTAGAATCATGCAAGACTGAAATTTTTGATGTTTTTCTACTCCTCTCATGAGCCCAAACAAGTCTCTAAAAGCATGAGTTTGCAACTACTTTACTTTTGGAGAAAATTCAAAACATTCATTATTCAATAGGGCCCAAAATATCAAAAACCAGCGGTTTGAATGAACACACATTTCTTGGTAGAATCGTGCAGGACTGAAATTTTTGATTTTTTTCTACTCCTCTCATGAGCCCAAACAAGTCTCTAAAAGCATGAGTTTGCAACTACTTTACTTTTGGAGAAAATTCAAAACATTCACTTTTCACTAGAGTCCAATAGCAAAAATCAGGTTTTGAATGAAGAATCACATTTCTTGGTAGAATCATGCTGCATTGAAATTTTTGATGGTTTTTTACTCCTCTCAAAAGCCCAAACAAGTTTCTAAAAGGATGAGTTTGCAACTACTTTACTTTTGGAGAAAATTCAAAACATTCATTATTCAATAGGGCCCAAACTATCAAAAACCAGCGGTTTCAATGAACACACATTTCTTGGTAGAATCATGCAGGACTGAAATTTTTGATGTTTTTCTACTCCTCTCATGAGCCCAAACAAGTCTCTAAAAGCATGAGTTTGCAACTACTTTACTTTTGGAGAAAATTCAAAACATTCATTATTCAATAGAGCCCAATAGCAAAAATCAGGTTTTGAATGAAGATTCACATTTCTTGGTAGAATCATGCAGGATTGAAATTTTTGATGGTTTTTTACTCCTCTAAACAGCCCAAACAAGTTTCTAAAAGGATGAGTTTGCAACTACTTTACTTTTGGAGAAAATTCAAAACATTCATTATTCAATAGGGCCCAAACTATCAAAAACCAGCGGTTTCAATGAACACACATTTCTTGGTAGAATCATGCAGGACTGAAATTTTTGATGTTTTTCTACTCCTCTCATGAGCCCAAACAAGTCTCTAAAAGCATGAGTTTGCAACTACTTTACTTTTGGAGAAAATTCAAAACATTCATTATTCAATAGAGCCCAATAGCAAAAATCAGGTTTTGAATGAAGAATCACATTTCTTGGTAAAATCATGCAGGATTGAAATTTTTGATGGTTTTTTACTCCTCTCAACAGCCCAAACAAGTTTCTAAAAGGATGAGTTTGCAACTACTTTACTTTTGGAGAAAATTCAAAACATTCATTATTCAATAGGGCCCAAACTATCAAAAACCAGCGGTTTCAATGAACACACATTTCTTGGTAGAATCATGCAGGACTGAAATTTTTGATGTTTTTCTACTCCTCTCATGAGCCCAAACAAGTCTCTAAAAGCATGAGTTTGCAACTACTTTACTTTTGGAGAAAATTCAAAACATTCATTATTCAATAGAGCCCAATAGCAAAAATCAGGTTTTGAATGAAGAATCACATTTCTTGGTAGAATCATGCAGGATTTAAATTTTTGATGGTTTTTTACTCCACTCAACAGCCCAAACAAGTTTCTAAAAGGATGAGTTTGCAACTACTTTCCTTTTGGAGAAAATTCAAAACATTCATTATTCAATAGGGCCCAAAATATCAAAAACCAGCGGTTTGAATGAACACACATTTCTTGGTAGAATCGTGCAGGACTGAAATTTTTGATTTTTTTCTACTCCTCTCATGAGCCCAAACAAGTCTCTAAAAGGATGAGTTTGCAACTACTTTACTTTTGGAGAAAATTCAAAACATTCATTATTCAATAGAGCCCAATAGCAAAAACCAGCGTTTTGAATGAAGAATCACATTTCTTGGTAGAATCATGCAGGATTGAAATTTTTGATGGTTTTTTACTCCTCTCAACAGCCCAAACAAGTTTCTAAAAGGATGAGTTTGCAACTACTTTACTTTTGGAGAAAATTCAAAACATTCATTATTCAATAGGGCCCAAACTATCAAAAACCAGCGGTTTCAATGAACACACATTTCTTGGTAGAATCATGCAGGACTGAAATTTTTGATGTTTTTCTACTCCTCTCATGAGCCCAAACAAGTCTCTAAAAGCATGAGTTTGCAACTACTTTACTTTTGGAGAAAATTCAAAACATTCATTATTCAATAGAGCCCAATAGCAAAAATCAGGTTTTGAATGAAGAATCACATTTCTTGGTAGAATCATGCAGGATTGAAATTTTTGATGGTTTTTTACTCCTCTCAACAGCCCAAACAAGTTTCTAAAAGGATGAGTTTGCAACTGCTTTACTTTTGGAGAAAATTCAAAACATTCATTATTCAATAGGGCCCAAACTATCAAAAACCAGCGGTTTGAATGAACACACATTTCTTGGTAGAATCATGCAGGACTGAAATTTTTGATGTTTTTCTACTCCTCTCATGAGCCCAAACAAGTCTCTAAAAGCATGAGTTTGCAACTACTTTACTTTTGGAGAAAATTCAAAACATTCACTTTTCACTAGAGTCCAATAGCAAAAATCAGGTTTTGAATGAAGAATCACATTTCTTGGTAGAATCATGCTGCATTGAAATTTTTGATGGTTTTTTACTCCTCTCAACAGCCCAAACAAGTTTCTAAAAGGATGAGTTTGCAACTACTTTACTTTTGGAGAAAATTCAAAACATTCATTATTCAATAGGGCCCAAAATATCAAAAACCAGCGGTTTGAATGAACACACATTTCTTGGTAGAATCATGCAGGACTGAAATTTTTGATGTTTTTCTACTCCTCTCATGAGCCCAAACAAGTCTCTAAAAGGATGAGTTTGCAACTACTTTACTTTTGGAGAAAATTCAAAACATTCATTATTCAATAGAGCCCAATAGCAAAAATCAGGTTTTGAATGAAGAATCACATTTCTTGGTAAAATCATGCAGGATTGAAATTTTTGATGGTTTTTTACTCCTCTCAACAGCCCAAACAAGTTTCTAAAAGGATGAGTTTGCAACTACTTTACTTTTGGAGAAAATTCAAAACATTCATTATTCAATAGGGCCCAAACTATCAAAAACCAGCGGTTTCAATGAACACACATTTCTTGGTAGAATCATGCAGGACTGAAATTTTTGATGTTTTTCTACTCCTCTCATGAGCCCAAACAAGTCTCTAAAAGCATAAGTTTGCAACTACTTTACTTTTGGAGAAAATTCAAAACATTCATTATTCAATAGAGCCCAATAGCAAAAATCAGGTTTTGAATGAAGAATCACATTTCTTGGTAGAATCATGCAGGATTGAAATTTTTGATGGTTTTTTACTCCTCTCAACAGCCCAAACAAGTTTCTAAAAGGATGAGTTTGCAACTACTTTACTTTTGGAGAAAATTCAAAACATTCATTATTCAATAGGGCCCAAACTATCAAAAACCAGCGGTTTGAATGAACACACATTTCTTGGTAGAATCATGCAGGACTGAAATTTTTGATGTTTTTCTACTCCTCTCATGAGCCCAAACAAGTCTCTAAAAGCATGAGTTTGCAACTACTTTACTTTTGGAGAAAATTCAAAACATTCATTATTCAATAGAGCCCAATAGCAAAAATCAGGTTTTGAATGAAGAATCACATTTCTTGGTAGAATCATGCAGGATTGAAATTTTTGATGGTTTTTTACTCCTCTCAACAGCCCAAACAAGTTTCTAAAAGGATGAGTTTGCAACTGCTTTACTTTTGGAGAAAATTCAAAACATTCATTATTCAATAGGGCCCAAACTATCAAAAACCAGCTGTTTGAATGAACACACATTTCTTGGTAGAATCATGCAGGACTGAAATTTTTGATGTTTTTCTACTCCTCTCATGAGCCCAAACAAGTCTCTAAAAGCATGAGTTTGCAACTACTTTACTTTTGGAGAAAATTCAAAACATTCACTTTTCACTAGAGTCCAATAGCAAAAATCAGGTTTTGAATGAAGAATCACATTTCTTGGTAGAATCATGCTGCATTGAAATTTTTGATGGTTTTTTACTCCTCTCAAAAGCCCAAACAAGTTTCTAAAAGGATGAGTTTGCAACTACTTTACTTTTGGAGAAAATTCAAAACATTCATTATTCAATAGGGCCCAAACTATCAAAAACCAGCTGTTTCAATGAACACACATTTCTTGGTAGAATCATGCAGGACTGAAATTTTTGATGTTTTTCTACTCCTCTCATGAGCCCAAACAAGTCTCTAAAAGCATAAGTTTGCAACTACTTTACTTTTGGAGAAAATTCAAAACATTCATTATTCAATAGAGCCCAATAGCAAAAATCAGGTTTTGAATGAAGAATCACATTTCTTGGTAGAATCATGCAGGATTGAAATTTTTGATGGTTTTTTACTCCTCTCAACAGCCCAAACAAGTTTCTAAAAGGATGAGTTTGCAACTACTTTACTTTTGGAGAAAATTCAAAACATTCATTATTCAATAGGGCCCAAAATATCAAAAACCAGCGGTTTGAATGAACACACATTTCTTGGTAGAATCATGCAGGACTGAAATTTTTGATGTTTTTCTACTCCTCTCATGAGCCCAAACAAGTCTCTAAAAGGATGAGTTTGCAACTACTTTACTTTTGGAGAAAATTCAAAACATTCATTATTCAATAGAGCCCAATAGCAAAAATCAGGTTTTGAATGAAGAATCACATTTCTTGGTAAAATCATGCAGGATTGAAATTTTTGATGGTTTTTTACTCCTCTCAACAGCCCAAACAAGTTTCTAAAAGGATGAGTTTGCAACTACTTTACTTTTGGAGAAAATTCAAAACATTCATTATTCAATAGGGCCCAAACTATCAAAAAACAGCGGTTTCAATGAACACACATTTCTTGGTAGAATCATGCAAGACTGAAATTTTTGATGTTTTTCTACTCCTCTCATGAGCCCAAACAAGTCTCTAAAAGCATGAGTTTGCAACTACTTTACTTTTGGAGAAAATTCAAAACATTCATTATTCAATAGGGCCCAAAATATCAAAAACCAGCGGTTTGAATGAACACACATTTCTTGGTAGAATCGTGCAGGACTGAAATTTTTGATTTTTTTCTACTCCTCTCATGAGCCCAAACAAGTCTCTAAAAGCATGAGTTTGCAACTACTTTACTTTTGGAGAAAATTCAAAACATTCACTTTTCACTAGAGTCCAATAGCAAAAATCAGGTTTTGAATGAAGAATCACATTTCTTGGTAGAATCATGCTGCATTGAAATTTTTGATGGTTTTTTACTCCTCTCAAAAGCCCAAACAAGTTTCTAAAAGGATGAGTTTGCAACTACTTTACTTTTGGAGAAAATTCAAAACATTCATTATTCAATAGGGCCCAAACTATCAAAAACCAGCGGTTTCAATGAACACACATTTCTTGGTAGAATCATGCAGGACTGAAATTTTTGATGTTTTTCTACTCCTCTCATGAGCCCAAACAAGTCTCTAAAAGCATGAGTTTGCAACTACTTTACTTTTGGAGAAAATTCAAAACATTCATTATTCAATAGAGCCCAATAGCAAAAATCAGGTTTTGAATGAAGATTCACATTTCTTGGTAGAATCATGCAGGATTGAAATTTTTGATGGTTTTTTACTCCTCTAAACAGCCCAAACAAGTTTCTAAAAGGATGAGTTTGCAACTACTTTACTTTTGGAGAAAATTCAAAACATTCATTATTCAATAGGGCCCAAACTATCAAAAACCAGCGGTTTCAATGAACACACATTTCTTGGTAGAATCATGCAGGACTGAAATTTTTGATGTTTTTCTACTCCTCTCATGAGCCCAAACAAGTCTCTAAAAGCATGAGTTTGCAACTACTTTACTTTTGGAGAAAATTCAAAACATTCACTTTTCACTAGAGTCCAATAGCAAAAATCAGGTTTTGAATGAAGAATCACATTTCTTGGTAGAATCATGCTGCATTGAAATTTTTGATGGTTTTTTACTCCTCTCAACAGCCCAAACAAGTTTCTAAAAGGATGAGTTTGCAACTACTTTACTTTTGGAGAAAATTCAAAACATTCATTATTCAATAGGGCCCAAAATATCAAAAACCAGCGGTTTGAATGAACACACATTTCTTGGTAGAATCATGCAGGACTGAAATTTTTGATGTTTTTCTACTCCTCTCATGAGCCCAAACAAGTCTCTAAAAGGATGAGTTTGCAACTACTTTACTTTTGGAGAAAATTCAAAACATTCATTATTCAATAGAGCCCAATAGCAAAAATCAGGTTTTGAATGAAGAATCACATTTCTTGGTAAAATCATGCAGGATTGAAATTTTTGATGGTTTTTTACTCCTCTCAACAGCCCAAACAAGTTTCTAAAAGGATGAGTTTGCAACTACTTTACTTTTGGAGAAAATTCAAAACATTCATTATTCAATAGGGCCCAAACTATCAAAAACCAGCGGTTTCAATGAACACACATTTCTTGGTAGAATCATGCAGGACTGAAATTTTTGATGTTTTTCTACTCCTCTCATGAGCCCAAACAAGTCTCTAAAAGCATAAGTTTGCAACTACTTTACTTTTGGAGAAAATTCAAAACATTCATTATTCAATAGAGCCCAATAGCAAAAATCAGGTTTTGAATGAAGAATCACATTTCTTGGTAGAATCATGCAGGATTGAAATTTTTGATGGTTTTTTACTCCTCTCAACAGCCCAAACAAGTTTCTAAAAGGATGAGTTTGCAACTACTTTACTTTTGGAGAAAATTCAAAACATTCATTATTCAATAGGGCCCAAAATATCAAAAACCAGCGGTTTGAATGAACACACATTTCTTGGTAGAATCATGCAGGACTGAAATTTTTGATGTTTTTCTACTCCTCTCATGAGCCCAAACAAGTCTCTAAAAGGATGAGTTTGCAACTACTTTACTTTTGGAGAAAATTCAAAACATTCATTATTCAATAGAGCCCAATAGCAAAAATCAGGTTTTGAATGAAGAATCACATTTCTTGGTAAAATCATGCAGGATTGAAATTTTTGATGGTTTTTTACTCCTCTCAACAGCCCAAACAAGTTTCTAAAAGGATGAGTTTGCAACTACTTTACTTTTGGAGAAAATTCAAAACATTCATTATTCAATAGGGCCCAAACTATCAAAAACCAGCGGTTTCAATGAACACACATTTCTTGGTAGAATCATGCAAGACTGAAATTTTTGATGTTTTTCTACTCCTCTCATGAGCCCAAACAAGTCTCTAAAAGCATGAGTTTGCAACTACTTTACTTTTGGAGAAAATTCAAAACATTCATTATTCAATAGGGCCCAAAATATCAAAAACCAGCGGTTTGAATGAACACACATTTCTTGGTAGAATCGTGCAGGACTGAAATTTTTGATTTTTTTCTACTCCTCTCATGAGCACAAACAAGTTTCTAAAAGGATGAGTTTGCAACTACTTTACTTTTGGAGAAAATTCAAAACATTCATTATTCAATAGAGCCCAATAGCAAAAACCAGCGTTTTGAATGAAGAATCACATTTCTTGGTAGAATCATGCAGGATTGAAATTTTTGATGGTTTTTTACTCCTCTCAACAGCCCAAACAAGTTTCTAAAAGGATGAGTTTGCAACTACTTTACTTTTGGAGAAAATTCAAAACATTCATTATTCAATAGGGCCCAAACTATCAAAAACCAGCGGTTTCAATGAACACACATTTCTTGGTAGAATCATGCAGGACTGAAATTTTTGATGTTTTTCTACTCTTCTCATGAGCCCCAACAAGACTCTAAAAGCATGAGTTTGCAACTACTTTACTTTTGGAGAAAATTCAAAACATTCATTATTCAATAGAGCCCAATAGCAAAAATCAGGTTTTGAATGAAGAATCACATTTCTTGGTAAAATCATGCAGGATTGAAATTTTTGATGGTTTTTTACTCCTCTCAACAGCCCAAACAAGTTTCTAAAAGGATGAGTTTGCAACTACTTTACTTTTGGAGAAAATTCAAAACATTCATTATTCAATAGGGCCCAAACTATCAAAAACCAGCGGTTTGAATGAACACACATTTCTTGGTAGAATCATGCAGGACTGAAATTTTTGATGTTTTTCTACTCCTCTCATGAGCCCAAACAAGTCTCTAAAAGCATGAGTTTGCAACTACTTTACTTTTGGAGAAAATTCAAAACATTCATTATTCAATAGAGCCCAATAGCAAAAATCAGGTTTTGAATGAAGAATCACATTTCTTGGTAGAATCATGCAGGATTGAAATTTTTGATGGTTTTTTACTCCTCTCAACAGCCCAAACAAGTTTCTAAAAGGATGAGTTTGCAACTGCTTTACTTTTGGAGAAAATTCAAAACATTCATTATTCAATAGGGCCCAAACTATCAAAAACCAGCTGTTTGAATGAACACACATTTCTTGGTAGAATCATGCAGGACTGAAATTTTTGATGTTTTTCTACTCCTCTCATGAGCCCAAACAAGTCTCTAAAAGCATGAGTTTGCAACTACTTTACTTTTGGAGAAAATTCAAAACATTCACTTTTCACTAGAGTCCAATAGCAAAAATCAGGTTTTGAATGAAGAATCACATTTCTTGGTAGAATCATGCTGCATTGAAATTTTTGATGGTTTTTTACTCCTCTCAAAAGCCCAAACAAGTTTCTAAAAGGATGAGTTTGCAACTACTTTACTTTTGGAGAAAATTCAAAACATTCATTATTCAATAGGGCCCAAACTATCAAAAACCAGCGGTTTCAATGAACACACATTTCTTGGTAGAATCATGCAAGACTGAAATTTTTGATGTTTTTCTACTCCTCTCATGAGCCCAAACAAGTCTCTAAAAGCATGAGTTTGCAACTACTTTACTTTTGGAGAAAATTCAAAACATTCATTATTCAATAGGGCCCAAAATATCAAAAACCAGCGGTTTGAATGAACACACATTTCTTGGTAGAATCGTGCAGGACTGAAATTTTTGATTTTTTTCTACTCCTCTCATGAGCACAAACAAGTTTCTAAAAGGATGAGTTTGCAACTACTTTACTTTTGGAGAAAATTCAAAACATTCATTATTCAATAGAGCCCAATAGCAAAAACCAGCGTTTTGAATGAAGAATCACATTTCTTGGTAGAATCATGCAGGATTGAAATTTTTGATGGTTTTTTACTCCTCTCAACAGCCCAAACAAGTTTCTAAAAGGATGAGTTTGCAACTACTTTACTTTTGGAGAAAATTCAAAACATTCATTATTCAATAGGGCCCAAACTATCAAAAACCAGCGGTTTCAATGAACACACATTTCTTGGTAGAATCATGCAGGACTGAAATTTTTGATGTTTTTCTACTCTTCTCATGAGCCCCAACAAGACTCTAAAAGCATGAGTTTGCAACTACTTTACTTTTGGAGAAAATTCAAAACATTCATTATTCAATAGAGCCCAATAGCAAAAATCAGGTTTTGAATGAAGAATCACATTTCTTGGTAAAATCATGCAGGATTGAAATTTTTGATGGTTTTTTACTCCTCTCAACAGCCCAAACAAGTTTCTAAAAGGATGAGTTTGCAACTACTTTACTTTTGGAGAAAATTCAAAACATTCATTATTCAATAGGGCCCAAACTATCAAAAACCAGCGGTTTGAATGAACACACATTTCTTGGTAGAATCATGCAGGACTGAAATTTTTGATGTTTTTCTACTCCTCTCATGAGCCCAAACAAGTCTCTAAAAGCATGAGTTTGCAACTACTTTACTTTTGGAGAAAATTCAAAACATTCATTATTCAATAGAGCCCAATAGCAAAAATCAGGTTTTGAATGAAGAATCACATTTCTTGGTAGAATCATGCAGGATTGAAATTTTTGATGGTTTTTTACTCCTCTCAACAGCCCAAACAAGTTTCTAAAAGGATGAGTTTGCAACTGCTTTACTTTTGGAGAAAATTCAAAACATTCATTATTCAATAGGGCCCAAACTATCAAAAACCAGCTGTTTGAATGAACACACATTTCTTGGTAGAATCATGCAGGACTGAAATTTTTGATGTTTTTCTACTCCTCTCATGAGCCCAAACAAGTCTCTAAAAGCATGAGTTTGCAACTACTTTACTTTTGGAGAAAATTCAAAACATTCACTTTTCACTAGAGTCCAATAGCAAAAATCAGGTTTTGAATGAAGAATCACATTTCTTGGTAGAATCATGCTGCATTGAAATTTTTGATGGTTTTTTACTCCTCTCAAAAGCCCAAACAAGTTTCTAAAAGGATGAGTTTGCAACTACTTTACTTTTGGAGAAAATTCAAAACATTCATTATTCAATAGGGCCCAAACTATCAAAAACCAGCGGTTTCAATGAACACACATTTCTTGGTAGAATCATGCAGGACTGAAATTTTTGATGTTTTTCTACTCCTCTCATGAGCCCAAACAAGTCTCTAAAAGCATAAGTTTGCAACTACTTTACTTTTGGAGAAAATTCAAAACATTCATTATTCAATAGAGCCCAATAGCAAAAATCAGGTTTTGAATGAAGAATCACATTTCTTGGTAGAATCATGCAGGATTGAAATTTTTGATGGTTTTTTACTCCTCTCAACAGCCCAAACAAGTTTCTAAAAGGATGAGTTTGCAACTACTTTACTTTTGGAGAAAATTCAAAACATTCATTATTCAATAGGGCCCAAAATATCAAAAACCAGCGGTTTGAATGAACACACATTTCTTGGTAGAATCATGCAGGACTGAAATTTTTGATGTTTTTCTACTCCTCTCATGAGCCCAAACAAGTCTCTAAAAGGATGAGTTTGCAACTACTTTACTTTTGGAGAAAATTCAAAACATTCATTATTCAATAGAGCCCAATAGCAAAAATCAGGTTTTGAATGAAGAATCACATTTCTTGGTAAAATCATGCAGGATTGAAATTTTTGATGGTTTTTTACTCCTCTCAACAGCCCAAACAAGTTTCTAAAAGGATGAGTTTGCAACTACTTTACTTTTGGAGAAAATTCAAAACATTCATTATTCAATAGGGCCCAAACTATCAAAAACCAGCGGTTTCAATGAACACACATTTCTTGGTAGAATCATGCAAGACTGAAATTTTTGATGTTTTTCTACTCCTCTCATGAGCCCAAACAAGTCTCTAAAAGCATGAGTTTGCAACTACTTTACTTTTGGAGAAAATTCAAAACATTCATTATTCAATAGGGCCCAAAATATCAAAAACCAGCGGTTTGAATGAACACACATTTCTTGGTAGAATCGTGCAGGACTGAAATTTTTGATTTTTTTCTACTCCTCTCATGAGCCCAAACAAGTCTCTAAAAGCATGAGTTTGCAACTACTTTACTTTTGGAGAAAATTCAAAACATTCATTATTCAATAGAGCCCAATAGCAAAAATCAGGTTTTGAATGAAGAATCACATTTCTTGGTAGAATCATGCAGGATTTAAATTTTTGATGGTTTTTTACTCCTCTCAACAGCCCAAACAAGTTTCTAAAAGGATGAGTTTGCAACTACTTTCCTTTTGGAGAAAATTCAAAACATTCATTATTCAATAGGGCCCAAACTATCAAAAACCAGCGGTTTCAATGAACACACATTTCTTGGTAGAATCATGCAGGACTGAAATTTTTGATGTTTTTCTACTCCTCTCATGAGCCCAAACAAGACTCTAAAAGCATGAGTTTGCAACTACTTTACTTTTGGAGAAAATTTAAAACATTCATTATTCAATAGAGCCCAATAGCAAAAATCAGGTTTTGAATGAAGAATCACATTTCTTGGTAAAATCATGCAGGATTGAAATTTTTGATGGTTTTTTACTCCTCTCAACAGCCCAAACAAGTTTCTAAAAGGATGAGTTTGCAACTACTTTACTTTTGGAGAAAATTCAAAACATTCATTATTCAATAGGGCCCAAACTATCAAAAACCAGCGGTTTCAATGAACACACATTTCTTGGTAGAATCATGCAGGACTGAAATTTTTGATGTTTTTCTACTCCTCTCATGAGCCCAAACAAGTCTCTAAAAGCATAAGTTTGCAACTACTTTACTTTTGGAGAAAATTCAAAACATTCATTATTCAATAGAACCCAATAGCAAAAATCAGGTTTTGAATGAAGAATCACATTTCTTGGTAGAATCATGCAGGATTGAAATTTTTGATGGTTTTTTACTCCTCTCAACAGCCCAAACAAGTTTCTAAAAGGATGAGTTTGCAACTACTTTACTTTTGGAGAAAATTCAAAACATTCATTATTCAATAGGGCCCAAAATATCAAAAACCAGCGGTTTGAATGAACACACATTTCTTGGTAGAATCATGCAGGACTGAAATTTTTGATGTTTTTCTACTCCTCTCATGAGCCCAAACAAGTCTCTAAAAGGATGAGTTTGCAACTACTTTCCTTTTGGAGAAAATTCAAAACATTCATTATTCAATAGAGCCCAATAGCAAAAATCAGGTTTTGAATGAAGAATCACATTTCTTGGTAAAATCATGCAGGATTGAAATTTTTGATGGTTTTTTACTCCTCTCAACAGCCCAAACAAGTTTCTAAAAGGATGAGTTTGCAACTACTTTACTTTTGGAGAAAATTCAAAACATTCATTATTCAATAGGGCCCAAACTATCAAAAACCAGCGGTTTCAATGAACACACATTTCTTGGTAGAATCATGCAAGACTGAAATTTTTGATGTTTTTCTACTCCTCTCATGAGCCCAAACAAGTCTCTAAAAGCATGAGTTTGCAACTACTTTACTTTTGGAGAAAATTCAAAACATTCATTATTCAATAGGGCCCAAAATATCAAAAACCAGCGGTTTGAATGAACACACATTTCTTGGTAGAATCGTGCAGGACTGAAATTTTTGATTTTTTTCTACTCCTTTCATGAGCCCAAACAAGTCTCTAAAAGGATGAGTTTGCAACTACTTTACTTTTGGAGAAAATTCAAAACATTCATTATTCAATAGAGCCCAATAGCAAAAACCAGCGTTTTGAATGAAGAATCACATTTCTTGGTAGAATCATGCAGGATTGAAATTTTTGATGGTTTTTTACTCCTCTCAACAGCCCAAACAAGTTTCTAAAAGGATGAGTTTGCAACTACTTTACTTTTGGAGAAAATTCAAAACATTCATTATTCAATAGGGCCCAAACTATCAAAAACCAGCGGTTTCAATGAACACACATTTCTTGGTAGAATCATGCAGGACTGAAATTTTTGATGTTTTTCTACTCTTCTCATGAGCCCAAACAAGACTCTAAAAGCATGAGTTTGCAACTACTTTACTTTTGGAGAAAATTCAAAACATTCATTATTCAATAGAGCCCAATAGCAAAAATCAGGTTTTGAATGAAGAATCACATTTCTTGGTAAAATCATGCAGGATTGAAATTTTTGATGGTTTTTTACTCCTCTCAACAGCCCAAACAAGTTTCTAAAAGGATGAGTTTGCAACTACTTTACTTTTGGAGAAAATTCAAAACATTCATTATTCAATAGGGCCCAAACCATCAAAAACCAGCGGTTTGAATGAACACACATTTCTTGGTAGAATCATGCAGGACTGAAATTTTTGATGTTTTTCTACTCCTCTCATGAGCCCAAACAAGTCTCTAAAAGCATGAGTTTGCAACTACTTTACTTTTGGAGAAAATTCAAAACATTCATTATTCAATAGAGCCCAATAGCAAAAATCAGGTTTTGAATGAAGAATCACATTTCTTGGTAGAATCATGCAGGATTGAAATTTTTGATGGTTTTTTACTCCTCTCAACAGCCCAAACAAGTTTCTAAAAGGATGAGTTTGCAACTGCTTTACTTTTGGAGAAAATTCAAAACATTCATTATTCAATAGGGCCCAAACTATCAAAAACCAGCGGTTTGAATGAACACACATTTCTTGGTAGAATCATGCAGGACTGAAATTTTTGATGTTTTTCTACTCCTCTCATGAGCCCAAACAAGTCTCTAAAAGCATGAGTTTGCAACTACTTTACTTTTGGAGAAAATTCAAAACATTCACTTTTCACTAGAGTCCAATAGCAAAAATCAGGTTTTGAATGAAGAATCACATTTCTTGGTAGAATCATGCTGCATTGAAATTTTTGATGGTTTTTTACTTCTCTCAAAAGCCCAAACAAGTTTCTAAAAGGATGAGTTTGCAACTACTTTACTTTTGGAGAAAATTCAAAACATTCATTATTCAATAGGGCCCAAACTATCAAAAACCAGCGGTTTCAATGAACACACATTTCTTGGTAGAATCATGCAGGACTGAAATTTTTGATGTTTTTCTACTCCTCTCATGAGCCCAAACAAGTCTCTAAAAGCATGAGTTTGCAACTACTTTACTTTTGGAGAAAATTCAAAACATTCATTATTCAATAGAGCCCAATAGCAAAAATCAGGTTTTGAATGAAGATTCACATTTCTTGGTAGAATCATGCAGGATTGAAATTTTTGATGGTTTTTTACTCCTCTCAACAGCCCAAACAAGTTTCTAAAAGGATGAGTTTGCAACTACTTTACTTTTGGAGAAAATTCAAAACATTCATTATTCAATAGGGCCCAAACTATCAAAAACCAGCGGTTTCAATGAACACACATTTCTTGGTAGAATCATGCAGGACTGAAATTTTTGATGTTTTTCTACTCCTCTCATGAGCCCAAACAAGTCTCTAAAAGCATAAGTTTGCAAATACTTTACTTTTGGAGAAAATTCAAAACATTCATTATTCAATAGAGCCCAATAGCAAAAATCAGGCTTTGAATGAAGAATCACATTTCTTGGTAGAATCATGCAGGATTGAAATTTTTGATGGTTTTTTACTCCTCTCAACAGCCCAAACAAGTTTCTAAAAGGATGAGTTTGCAACTACTTTACTTTTGGAGAAAATTCAAAACATTCATTATTCAATAGGGCCCAAAATATCAAAAACCAGCGGTTTGAATGAACACACATTTCTTGGTAGAATCATGCAGGACTGAAATTTTTGATGTTTTTCTACTCCTCTCATGAGCCCAAACAAGTCTCTAAAAGGATGAGTTTGCAACTACTTTACTTTTGGAGAAAATTCAAAACATTCATTATTCAATAGAGCCCAATAGCAAAAATCAGGTTTTGAATGAAGAATCACATTTCTTGGTAAAATAATGCAGGATTGAAATTTTTGATGGTTTTTTACTCCTCTCAACAGCCCAAACAAGTTTCTAAAAGGATGAGTTTGCAACTACTTTACTTTTGGAGAAAATTCAAAACATTCATTATTCAATAGGGCCCAAACTATCAAAAACCAGCGGTTTCAATGAACACACATTTCTTGGTAGAATCATGCAACACTGAAATTTTTGATGTTTTTCTACTACTCTCATGAGCCCAAACAAGTCTCTAAAAGCATGAGTTTGCAACTACTTTACTTTTGGAGAAAATTCAAAACATTCATTATTCAATAGGGCCGAAAATATCAAAAACCAGCGGTTTGAATGAACACACATTTCTTGGTAGAATCGTGCAGGACTGAAATTTTTGATTTTTTTCTACTCCTCTCATGAGCCCAAACAAGTCTCTAAAAGGATGAGTTTGCAACTACTTTACTTTTGGAGAAAATTCAAAACATTCATTATTCAATAGAGCCCAATAGCAAAAACCAGCGTTTTGAATGAAGAATCACATTTCTTGGTAGAATCATGCAGGATTGAAATTTTTGATGGTTTTTTACTCCTCTCAACAGCCCAAACAAGTTTCTAAAAGGATGAGTTTGCAACTACTTTACTTTTGGAGAAAATTCAAAACATTCATTATTCAATAGGGCCCAAACTATCAAAAACCAGCGGTTTCAATGAACACACATTTCTTGGTAGAATCATGCAGGACTGAAATTTTTGATGTTTTTCTACTCTTCTCATGAGCCCAAACAAGACTCTAAAAGCATGAGTTTGCAACTACTTTACTTTTGGAGAAAATTCAAAACATTCATTATTCAATAGAGCCCAATAGCAAAAATCAGGTTTTGAATGAAGAATCACATTTCTTGGTAAAATCATGCAGGATTGAAATTTTTGATGGTTTTTTACTCCTCTCAACAGCCCAAACAAGTTTCTAAAAGGATGAGTTTGCAACTACTTTACTTTTGGAGAAAATTCAAAACATTCATTATTCAATAGGGCCCAAACTATCAAAAACCAGCGGTTTGAATGAACACACATTTCTTGGTAGAATCATGCAGGACTGAAATTTTTGATGTTTTTCTACTCCTCTCATGAGCCCAAACAAGTCTCTAAAAGCATGAGTTTGCAACTACTTTACTTTTGGAGAAAATTCAAAACATTCATTAATCAATAGAGCCCAATAGCAAAAATCAGGTTTTGAATGAAGAATCACATTTCTTGGTAGAATCATGCAGGATTGAAATTTTTGATGGTTTTTTACTCCTCTCAACAGCCCAAACAAGTTTCTAAAAGGATGAGTTTGCAACTGCTTTACTTTTGGAGAAAATTCAAAACATTCATTATTCAATAGGGCCCAAACTATCAAAAACCAGCGGTTTGAATGAACACACATTTCTTGGTAGAATCATGCAGGACTGAAATTTTTGATGTTTTTCTACTCCTCTCATGAGCCCAAACAAGTCTCTAAAAGCATGAGTTTGCAACTACTTTACTTTTGGAGAAAATTCAAAACATTCACTTTTCACTAGAGTCCAATAGCAAAAATCAGGTTTTGAATGAAGAATCACATTTCTTGGTAGAATCATGCTGCATTGAAATTTTTGATGGTTTTTTACTCCTCTCAAAAGCCCAAACAAGTTTCTAAAAGGATGAGTTTGCAACTACTTTACTTTTGGAGAAAATTCAAAACATTCATTATTCAATAGGGCCCAAACTATCAAAAACCAGCGGTTTCAATGAACACACATTTCTTGGTAGAATCATGCAGGACTGAAATTTTTGATGTTTTTCTACTCCTCTCATGAGCCCAAACAAGTCTCTAAAAGCATGAGTTTGCAACTACTTTACTTTTGGAGAAAATTCAAAACATTCATTATTCAATAGAGCCCAATAGCAAAAATCAGGTTTTGAATGAAGATTCACATTTCTTGGTAGAATCATGCAGGATTGAAATTTTTGATGGTTTTTTACTCCTCTCAACAGCCCAAACAAGTTTCTAAAAGGATGAGTTTGCAACTACTTTACTTTTGGAGAAAATTCAAAACATTCATTATTCAATAGGGCCCAAACTATCAAAAACCAGCGGTTTGAATGAACACACATTTCTTGGTAGAATCATGCAGGACTGAAATTTTTGATGTTTTTCTACTCCTCTCATGAGCCCAAACAAGTCTCTAAAAGCATGAGTTTGCAACTACTTTACTTTTGGAGAAAATTCAAAACATTCATTATTCAATAGAGCCCAATAGCAAAAATCAGGTTTTGAATGAAGAATCACATTTCTTGGTAGAATCATGCAGGATTTAAATTTTTGATGGTTTTTTACTCCTCTCAACAGCCCAAACAAGTTTCTAAAAGGATGAGTTTGCAACTACTTTCCTTTTGGAGAAAATTCAAAACATTCATTATTCAATAGGGCCCAAAATATCAAAAACCAGCGGTTTGAATGAACACACATTTCTTGGTAGAATCGTGCAGGACTGAAATTTTTGATTTTTTTCTACTCCTCTCATGAGCCCAAACAAGTCTCTAAAAGGATGAGTTTGCAACTACTTTACTTTTGGAGAAAATTCAAAACATTCATTATTCAATAGAGCCCAATAGCAAAAACCAGCGTTTTGAATGAAGAATCACATTTCTTGGTAGAATCATGCAGGATTGAAATTTTTGATGGTTTTTTACTCCTCTCAACAGCCCAAACAAGTTTCTAAAAGGATGAGTTTGCAACTACTTTACTTTTGGAGAAAATTCAAAACATTCATTATTCAATAGGGCCCAAACTATCAAAAACCAGCGGTTTCAATGAACACACATTTCTTGGTAGAATCATGCAGGACTGAAATTTTTGATGTTTTTCTACTCCTCTCATGAGCCCAAACAAGTCTCTAAAAGCATAAGTTTGCAACTACTTTACTTTTGGAGAAAATTCAAAACATTCATTATTCAATAGAGCCCAATAGCAAAAATCAGGTTTTGAATGAAGAATCACATTTCTTGGTAGAATCATGCAGGATTGAAATTTTTGATGGTTTTTTACTCCTCTCAACAGCCCAAACAAGTTTCTAAAAGGATGAGTTTGCAACTACTTTACTTTTGGAGAAAATTCAAAACATTCATTATTCAATAGGGCCCAAAATATCAAAAACCAGCGGTTTGAATGAACACACATTTCTTGGTAGAATCATGCAGGACTGAAATTTTTGATGTTTTTCTACTCCTCTCATGAGCCCAAACAAGTCTCTAAAAGGATGAGTTTGCAACTACTTTACTTTTGGAGAAAATTCAAAACATTCATTATTCAAAAGAGCCCAATAGCAAAAACCAGCGTTTTGAATGAAGAATCACATTTCTTGGTAGAATCATGCAGGATTGAAATTTTTGATGGTTTTTTATTCCTCTCAACAGCCCAAACAAGTTTCTAAAAGGATGAGTTTGCAACTACTTTACTTTTGGAGAAAATTCAAAACATTCATTATTCAATAGGGCCCAAACTATCAAAAACCAGCGGTTTGAATGAACACACATTTCTTGGTAGAATCATGCAGGACTGAAATTTTTGATGTTTTTCTACTCCTCTCATGAGCCCAAACAAGTCTCTAAAAGCATGAGTTTGCAACTACTTTACTTTTGGAGAAAATTCAAAACATTCATTATTCTATAGAGCCCAATAGCAAAAACCAGCGTTTTGAATGAAGAATCACTTTTCTTGGTAGAATCATGCAGGATTGAAATTTTTGATGGTTTTTTACTCCTCTCAACAGCCCAAACAAGTTTCTAAAAGTTTGAGTTTGCAACTACTTTACTTTTGGAGAAAATTCAAAACATTCATTATTCAATAGGGCCCAAACTATCAAAAACCAGCGGTTTCAATGAACACACATTTCTTGGTAGAATCGTGCAGGACTGAAATTTTTGATGTTTTTCTACTCCTCTCATGAGCCCAAACAAGTCTCTAAAAGCATGATTTTGCAACTACTTTACTTTTGGAGAAAATTCAAAACATTCATTATTCAATAGTGCCCAATAGCAAAAATCAGGTTTTGAATGAAGAATCACTTTCCTTGGTAGAATCATGCAGGATTGAAATTTTTGATGGTTTTTTACTCCTCTCAACAGCCCAAACAAGTTTCTAAAAGGATGAGTTTGCAACTACTTTACTTTTGGAGAAAATTCAAAACATTCATTATTCAATAGGGCCCAAAATATCAAAAACCAGCGGTTTCAATGAACACACATTTCTTGGTAGAATCATGCAGGACTGAAATTTTTGATGTTTTTCTACTCCTCTCATGAGCCCAAACAAGTCTCTAAATGCATGAGTTTGCAACTACTTTACTTTTGGAGAAAATTCAAAACATTCATTATTCAATAGAGCCCAATAGCAAAAATCAGGTTTTGAATGAAGAATCACATTTCTTGGTGAATCATGCAGGATTGAAATTTTTGATGGTTTTTTACTCCTCTCAACAGCCCAAACAAGTTTCTAAAAGGATGAGTTTGCAACTACTTTACTTTTGGAGAAAATTCAAAACATTCATTATTCAATAGGGCCCAAAATATCAAAAACCAGCGGTTTGAATGAACACACATTTCTTGGTAGAATCGTGCAGGACTGAAATTTTTGATGTTTTTCTACTCCTCTCCTGAGCCCAAACAAGTCTCTAAAAGGATGAGTTTGCAACTACTTTACTTTTGGAGAAAATTCAAAACATTCATTATTCAATAGAGCCCAATAGCAAAAACCAGCGTTTTGAATGAAGAATCACATTTCTTGGTAGAATCATGCAGGATTGAAATTTTTGATGGTTTTTTACTCCTCTCAACAGCCCAAACAAGTTTCTAAAAGGATGAGTTTGCAAATACTTTACTTTTGGAGAAAATTCAAAACATTCATTATTCAATAGGGCCCAAACTATCAAAAACCAGCGGTTTCAATGAACACACATTTCTTGGTAGAATCATGCAGGACTGAAATTTTTGATGTTTTTCTACTCCTTTCATGAGCCCAAACAAGTCTCTAAAAGCATGAGTTTGCAACTACTTTACTTTTGGAGAAAATTCAAAACATTAATTATTCAATAGAGCCCAATAGCAAAAATCAGGTTTTGAATGAAGAATCACATTTCTTGGTAGAATCATGCAGGATTGAAATTTTTGATGGTTTTGTACTCCTCTCAACAGCCCAAACAATTTTCTAAAAGGATGAATTTGCAACTACTTTACTTTTGGAGAAAATTCAAAACATTCATTATTCAATAGGGCCCAAAATATCAAAAACCAGCGGTTTGAATGAACACACATTTCTTGGTAGAATCGTGCAGGACTGAAATTTTTGATGTTTTTCTACTCCTCTCATGAGCCCAAACAAGTCTCTAAAAGGATGAGTTTGCAACTACTTTACTTTTGGAGAAAATTCAAAACATTCATTATTCAATAGAGCCCAATAGCAAAAACCAGCCTTTTGAATGAAGAATCACATTTCTTGGTAGAATCATGCAGGATTTAAATTTTTGATGGTTTTTTACTCCTCTCAACAGCCCAAACAAGTTTCTAAAAGGATGAGTTTGCAACTACTTTACTTTTGGAGAAAATTCAAAACATTCATTATTCAATAGGGCCCAAACTATCAAAAACCAGCGGTTTCAATGAACACACATTTCTTGGTAGAATCATGCAGGACTGAAATTTTTGATGTTTTTCTACTCCTCTCATGAGCCCAAACAAGTCTCTAAAAGTATGAGTTTGCAACTACTTTACTTTTGGAGAAAATTCAAAACATTCATTATTCAATAGAGCCCAATAGCAAAAATCAGGTTTTGAATGAAGAATCACATTTCTTGGTAGAATCATGCAGGATTGAAATTTTTGATGGTTTTTTACTCCTCTCAACAGCCCAAACAAGTTTCTAAAAGGATGAGTTTGCAACTACTTTACTTTTGGAGAAAATTCAAAACATTCATATCACCGGGCAGCATGGTGGCTCAGTGGTTAGCGCTGCAGCCTTGCAGCGCTGGGGTCCTGGGTTCGAATCCCACCAAGGACAACATCTGCAACGAGTTTGTATGTTCTCCCCGTGTTTGCGTGGGTTTCCTCCGGGTACTCCGGTTTCCTCCCACACTTCCAAAGACATACTGATAGGGAATTTAGATTGTGAGCCCCCGTCGGGGACAGTGATGAAAATGTGTGCAAACTGTAAAGCGCTGCGGAATATGTTAGCGCTATATAAAAATAAAGATTATTATTATTATTATTATTCAATAGGGCCCAAAATATCCAAAACCAGCGGTTTGAATGAACACACATTTCTTGGTAGAATCGTGCAGGACTGAAACTTTTGATGTTTTTCTACTCCTCTCATGAGCCCAAACAAGTCTCTAAAAGGATGAGTTTGCAACTACTTTACTTTTGGAGAAAATTCAAAACATTCATTATTCAATAGAGCCCAATAGCAAAAATCAGGTTTTGAATGAAGAATCACATTTCTTGGTAGAATCATGCAGGATTGAAATTTTTGATGGTTTTTTACTCCTCTCAACAGCCCAAACAAGTTTCTAAAAGGATGAGTTTGCAACTGCTTTACTTTTGGAGAAAATTCAAAACATTCATTATTCAATAGGGCCCAAACTATCAAAAACCAGCGGTTTCAATGAACACACATCTCTTGGTAGAATCATGAAGGACTGAAATTTTTGATGCTTTTCTACTCTTCCCATGAGCCCAAACAAGTCTCTAAAAGCATGAGTTTGCAACTACTTTACTTTTGGAGAAAATTCAAAACATTCATTATTCAATAGAGCCCAATAGCAAAAATCAGGTTTTGAATGAAGAATCACATTTCTTGGTAGAATCATGCAGGATTGAAATTTTTGATGGTTTTGTACTCCTCTCAACAGCCCAAACAAGTTTCTAAAAGGATGAGTTTGCAACTACTTTACTTTTGGAGAAAATTCAAAACATTCATAATTCAATAGGGCCCAAAATATCAAAAACCAGCGGTTTGAATGAACACACATTTCTTGGTAGAATCGTGCAGGACTGAAATTTTTGATGTTTTTCTACTCCTCTCATGAGCCCAAACAAGTCTCTAAAAGGATGAGTTTGCAACTACTTTACTTTTGGAGAAAATTCAAAACATTCATTATTCAATAGAGCCCAATAGCAAAAACCAGCGTTTTGAATGAAGAATCACATTTCTTGGTAGAATCATGCAGGATTGAAATTTTTGATGGTTTTTTACTCCTCTCAACAGCCCAAACAAGTTTCTAAAAGGATGAGTTTGCAACTACTTTACTTTTGGAGAAAATTCAAAACATTCATTATTCAATAGGGCCCAAACTATCAAAAACCAACGGTTTCAATGAACACACATTTCTTGGTAGAATCATGCAGGACTGAAATTTTTGATGTTTTTCTACTCCTCTCATGAGCCCAAACAAGACTCTAAAAGCATGAGTTTGCAACTACTTTACTTTTGGAGAAAATTCAAAACATTCATTATTCAATAGAGCCCAATAGCAAAAATCAGGTTTTGAATGAAGAATCACATTTCTTGGTAGAATCATGCAGGATTTAAATTTTTGATGGTTTTTTACTCCTCTCAACAGCCCAAACAAGTTTCTAAAAGGATGAGTTTGCAACTACTTTACTTTTGGAGAAAATTCAAAACATTCATTATTCAATAGAGCCCAATAGCAAAAACCAGCGTTTTGAATGAAGAATCACATTTCTTGGTAGAATCATGCAGGATTGAAATTTTTGATGGTTTTTTACTCCTCTCAACAGCCCAAACAAGTTTCTAAAAGGATGAGTTTGCAAATACTTTACTTTTGGAGAAAATTCAAAACATTCATTATTCAATAGGGCCCAAACTATCAAAAACCAGCGGTTTCAATGAACACACATTTCTTGGTAGAATCGTGCAGGACTGAAATTTTTGATGTTTTTCTACTCCTCTCATGAGCCCAAACAAGTCTCTAAAAGCATGAGTTTGCAACAAATTTACTTTTGGAGAAAATTCAAAACATTCATTATTCAATAGAGCCCAATAGCAAAAATCAGGTTTTGAATGAAGAATCACATTTCTTGGTAGAATCATGCAGGATTGAAATTTTTGATGGTTTTTTACTCCTCTCAACAGCCCAAACAAGTTTCTAAAAGGATGAGTTTGCAACTACTTTACTTTTGGAGAAAATTCAAAACATTCATTATTCAATAGGGCCCAAACTATCAAAAACCAGCGGTTTGAATGAACACACATTTCTTGGTATAATCATGCAGGACTGAAATTTTTGATGTTTTTCTACTCCTCTCATGAGCTCAAACAAGTTTCTAAAAGCATGAGTTTGCAACTACTTTACTTTTGGAGAAAATTCAAAACATTCATTATTCAATAGAGCCCAATAGCAAAAATCAGGTTTTGAATGAAGAATCACATTTCTTGGTGAATCATGCAGGATTGAAATTTTTGATGGTTTTTTACTCCTCTCAACAGCCCAAACAAGTTTCTAAAAGGATGAGTTTGCAACTACTTTACTTTTGGAGAAAATTCAAAACATTCATTATTCAATAGGGCCCAAAATATCAAAAACCAGCGGTTTGAATGAACACACATTTCTTGGTAGAATCGTGCAGGACTGAAATTTTTGATGTTTTTCTACTCCTCTCATGAGCCCAAACAAGTCTCTAAAAGGATGAGTTTGCAACTACTTTACTTTTGGAGAAAATTCAAAACATTCATTATTCAATAGAGCCCAATAGCAAAAACCAGCGTTTTGAATGAAGAATCACATTTCTTGGTAGAATCATGCAGGATTGAAATTTTTGATGGTTTTTTACTCCTCTCAACAGCCCAAACAAGTTTCTAAAAGGATGAGTTTGCAAATACTTTACTTTTGGAGAAAATTCAAAACATTCATTATTCAATAGGGCCCAAACTATCAAAAACCAGCGGTTTCAATGAACACACATTTCTTGGTAGAATCATGCAGGACTGAAATTTTTGATGTTTTTCTACTCCTTTCATGAGCCCAAACAAGTCTCTAAAAGCATGAGTTTGCAACTACTTTACTTTTGGAGAAAATTCAAAACATTCATTATTCAATAGAGCCCAATAGCAAAAATCAGGTTTTGAATGAAGAATCACATTTCTTGGTAGAATCATGCAGGATTGAAATTTTTGATGGTTTTGTACTCCTCTCAACAGCCCAAACAAGTTTCTAAAAGGATGAGTTTGCAACTACTTTACTTTTGGAGAAAATTCAAAACATTCATTATTCAATAGGGCCCAAAATATCAAAAACCAGCGGTTTGAATGAACACACATTTCTTGGTAGAATCGTGCAGGACTGAAATTTTTGATGTTTTTCTACTCCTCTCATGAGCCCAAACAAGTCTCTAAAAGGATGAGTTTGCAACTACTTTACTTTTGGAGAAAATTCAAAACATTCATTATTCAATAGAGCCCAATAGCAGAAACCAGCGTTTTGAATGAAGAATCACATTTCTTGGTAGAATTATGCAGGATTTAAATTTTTGATGGTTTTTTACTCCTCTCAACAGCCCAAACAAGTTTCTAAAAGGATGAGTTTGCAACTACTTTACTTTTGGAGAAAATTCAAAACATTCATTATTCAATAGGGCCAAACTATCAAAAACCAGCGGTTTCAATGAACACACATTTCTTGGTAGAATCATGAAGGACTGAAATTTTTGATGTTTTTCTACTCCTCTCATGAGCCCAAACAAGTCTCTAAAAGCATGAGTTTGCAACTACTTTACTTTTGGAGAAAATTCAAAACATTCATTATTCAATAGAGCCCAATAGCAAAAACCAGCGTTTTGAATGAAGAATCACATTTCTTGGTAGAATCATGCAGGATTACAATTTTTGGTGGTTTTTTACTCCTCTCAACAGCCCAAACAAGTTTCTAAAAGGATGAGTTTGCAACTACTTTACTTTTGGAGAAAATTCAAAACATTCATTATTCAATAGGGCCCAAACTATCAAAAACCAACGGTTTCAATGAACACACATTTCTTGGTAGAATCATGCAGGACTGAAATTTTTGATGTTTTTCTACTCCTCTCATGAGCCCAAACAAGTCTCTAAAAGCATGAGTTTGCAACTACTTTACTTTTGGAGAAAATTCAAAACATTCATTATTCAATAGAGCCCAATAGCAAAAATCAGGTTTTGAATGAAGAATCACATTTCTTGGTAGAATCATGCAGGATTTAAATTTTTGATGGTTTTTTACTCCACTCAACAGCCCAAACAAGTTTCTAAAAGGATGAGTTTGCAACTACTTTACTTTTGGAGAAAATTCAAAACATTCATTATTCAATAGAGCCCAATAGCAAAAACCAGTGTTTTGAATGAAGAATCACATTTCTTGGTAGAATCATGCAGGATTGAAATTTTTGATGGTTTTTTACTCCTCTCAACAGCCCAAACAAGTTTCTAAAAGGATGAGTTTGGAAATACTTTACTTTTGGAGAAAATTCAAAACATTCATTATTCAATAGGGCCCAAACTATCAAAAACCAGCGGTTTCAATGAACACACATTTCTTGGTAGAATCGTGCAGGACTGAAATTTTTGATGTTTTTCTACTCCTCTCATGAGCCCAAACAAGTCTCTAAAAGCATGAGTTTGCAACTACTTTACTTTTGGAGAAAATTCAAAACATTCATTATTCAATAGCGCCCAATAGCAAAAATCAGGTTTTGAATGAAGAATCACATTTCTTGGTAGAATCATGCAGGATTGAAATTTTTGATGGTTTTTTACTCCTCTCAACAGCCCAAACAAGTTTCTAAAAGGATGAGTTTGCAACTACTTTACTTTTGGAGAAAATTCAAAACATTAATTATTCAATAGGGCCCAAACTATCAAAAACCAGCGGTTTCAATGAACACACATTTCTTGGTAGAATCATGCAGGACTGAAATTTTTGATGTTTTTCTACTCCTCTCATGAGCCCAAACAAGTCTCTAAAAGCATGAGTTTGCAACTACTTTACTTTTGGAGAAAATTCAAAACATTCATTATTCAATAGAGCCCAATAGCAAAAATCAGGTTTTGAATGAAGAATCACATTTCTTGGTAGAATCATGCAGGATTGAAATTTTTGATGGTTTTTTACTCCTCTCAACAGCCCAAACAAGTTTCTAAAAGGATGAGTTTGCAACTACTTTACTTTTGGAGAAAATTCAAAACATTCATTATTCAATAGGGCCCAAAATATCCAAAACCAGCGGTTTGAATGAACACACATTTCTTGGTAGAATCGTGCAGGACTGAAATTTTTGATGTTTTTCTACTCCTCTCATGAGCCCAAACAAGTCTCTAAAAGGATGAGTTTTCAACTACTTTACTTTTGGAGAAAATTCAAAACATTCATTATTCAATAGAGCCCAATAGCAAAAATCAGGTTTTGAATGAAGAATCACATTTCTTGGTAGAATCATGCAGGATTGAAATTTTTGATGGTTTTTTACTCCTCTCAACAGCCCAAACAAGTTTCTAAAAGGATGAGTTTGCAACTACTTTACTTTTGGAGAAAATTCAAAACATTCATTATTCAATAGGGCCCAAACTATCAAAAACCAGCGGTTTCAATGAACACACATTTCTTGGTAGAATCATGAAGGACTGAAATTTTTGATGTTTTTCTACTCCTCTCATGAGCCCAAACAAGTCTCTAAAAGCATGAGTTTGCAACTACTTTACTTTTGGAGAAAATTCAAAACATTCATTATTCAATAGAGCCCAATAGCAAAAACCAGCGTTTTGAATGAAGAATCACATTTCTTGGTAGAATCATGCAGGATTTCAATTTTTGATGGTTTTTTACTCCTCTCAACAGCCCAAACAAGTTTCTAAAAGGATGAGTTTGCAACTACTTTACTTTTGGAGAAAATTCAAAACATTCATTATTCAATAGGGCCCAAACTATCAAAAACCAACGGTTTGAATGAACACACATTTCTTGGTAGAATCATGCAGGACTGAAATTTTTGATGTTTTTCTACTCCTCTCATGAGCCCAAACAAGTCTCTAAAAGCATGAGTTTGCAACTACTTTACTTTTGGAGAAAATTCAAAACATTCATTATTCAATAGAGCCCAATAGCAAAAATCAGGTTTTGAATGAAGAATCACATTTCTTGGTAGAATCATGCAGGATTTAAATTTTTGATGGTTTTTTACTCCTCTCAACAGCCCAAACAAGTTTCTAAAAGGATGAGTTTGCAACTACTTTACTTTTGGAGAAAATTCAAAACATTCATTATTCAATAGAGCCCAATAGCAAAAACCAGCGTTTTGAATGAAGAATCACATTTCTTGGTAGAATCATGCAGGATTGAAATTTTTGATGGTTTTTTACTCCTCTCAACAGCCCAAACAAGTTTCTAAAAGGATGAGTTTGCAAATACTTTACTTTTGGAGAAAATTCAAAACATTCATTATTCAATAGGGCCCAAACTATCAAAAACCAGCGGTTTCAATGAACACACATTTCTTGGTAGAATCGTGCAGGACTGAAATTTTTGATGTTTTTCTACTCCTCTCATGAGCCCAAACAAGTCTCTAAAAGCATGAGTTTGCAACTACTTTACTTTTGGAGAAAATTCAAAACATTCATTATTCAATAGCGCCCAATAGCAAAAATCAGGTTTTGAATGAAGAATCACATTTCTTGGTAGAATCATGCAGGATTGAAATTTTTGATGGTTTTTTACTCCTCTCAACAGCCCAAACAAGTTTCTAAAAGGATGAGTTTGCAACTACTTTACTTTTGGAGAAAATTCAAAACATTCATTATTCAATAGAGCCCAATAGCAAAAATCAGGTTTTGAATGAAGAATCACATTTCTTGGTAAAATCATGCAGGATTGAAATTTTTGATGGTTTTTTACTCCTCTCAACAGCCCAAACAAGTTTCTAAAAGGATGAGTTTGCAACTACTTTACTTTTGGAGAAAATTCAAAACATTCATTATTCAATAGGGCCCAAACTATCAAAAACCAGCGGTTTGAATGAACACACATTTCTTGGTAGAATCATGCAGGACTGAAATTTTTGATGTTTTTCTACTCCTCTCATGAGCCCAAACAAGTCTCTAAAAGCATGAGTTTGCAACTACTTTACTTTTGGAGAAAATTCAAAACATTCATTATTCAATAGAGCCCAATAGCAAAAATCAGGTTTTGAATGAAGAATCACATTTCTTGGTAGAATCATGCAGGATTTAAATTTTTGATGGTTTTTTACTCCTCTCAACAGCCCAAACAAGTTTCTAAAAGGATGAGTTTGCAACTACTTTCCTTTTGGAGAAAATTCAAAACATTCATTATTCAATAGGGCCCAAAATATCAAAAACCAGCGGTTTGAATGAACACACATTTCTTGGTAGAATCGTGCAGGACTGAAATTTTTGATTTTTTTCTACTCCTCTCATGAGCCCAAACAAGTCTCTAAAAGGATGAGTTTGCAACTACTTTACTTTTGGAGAAAATTCAAAACATTCATTATTCAATAGAGCCCAATAGCAAAAACCAGCGTTTTGAATGAAGAATCACATTTCTTGGTAGAATCATGCAGGATTGAAATTTTTGATGGTTTTTTACTCCTCTCAACAGCCCAAACAAGTTTCTAAAAGGATGAGTTTGCAACTACTTTACTTTTGGAGAAAATTCAAAACATTCATTATTCAATAGGGCCCAAACTATCAAAAACCAGCGGTTTCAATGAACACACATTTCTTGGTAGAATCATGCAGGACTGAAATTTTTGATGTTTTTCTACTCCTCTCATGAGACCAAACAAGTCTCTAAAAGCATAAGTTTGCAACTACTTTACTTTTGGAGAAAATTCAAAACATTCATTATTCAATAGAGCCCAATAGCAAAAATCAGGTTTTGAATGAAGAATCACATTTCTTGGTAGAATCATGCAGGATTGAAATTTTTGATGGTTTTTTACTCCTCTCAACAGCCCAAACAAGTTTCTAAAAGGATGAGTTTGCAACTACTTTACTTTTGGAGAAAATTCAAAACATTCATTATTCAATAGGGCCCAAAATATCAAAAACCAGCGGTATGAATGAACACACATTTCTTGGTAGAATCATGCAGGACTGAAATTTTTGATGTTTTTCTACTCCTCTCATGAGCCCAAACAAGTCTCTAAAAGGATGAGTTTGCAACTACTTTACTTTTGGAGAAAATTCAAAACATTCATTATTCAAAAGAGCCCAATAGCAAAAACCAGCGTTTTGAATGAAGAATCACATTTCTTGGTAGAATCATGCAGGATTGAAATTTTTGATGGTTTTTTATTCCTCTCAACAGCCCAAACAAGTTTCTAAAAGGATGAGTTTGCAACTACTTTACTTTTGGAGAAAATTCAAAACATTCATTATTCAATAGGGCCCAAACTATCAAAAACCAGCGGTTTGAATGAACACACATTTCTTGGTAGAATCATGCAGGACTGAAATTTTTGATGTTTTTCTACTCCTCTCATGAGCCCAAACAAGTCTCTAAAAGCATGAGTTTGCAACTACTTTACTTTTGGAGAAAATTCAAAACATTCATTATTCTATAGAGCCCAATAGCAAAAACCAGCGTTTTGAATGAAGAATCACTTTTCTTGGTAGAATCATGCAGGATTGAAATTTTTGATGGTTTTTTACTCCTCTCAACAGCCCAAACAAGTTTCTAAAAGTTTGAGTTTGCAACTACTTTACTTTTGGAGAAAATTCAAAACATTCATTATTCAATAGGGCCCAAACTATCAAAAACCAGCGGTTTCAATGAACACACATTTCTTGGTAGAATCGTGCAGGACTGAAATTTTTGATGTTTTTCTACTCCTCTCATGAGCCCAAACAAGTCTCTAAAAGCATGATTTTGCAACTACTTTACTTTTGGAGAAAATTCAAAACATTCATTATTCAATAGTGCCCAATAGCAAAAATCAGGTTTTGAATGAAGAATCACTTTCCTTGGTAGAATCATGCAGGATTGAAATTTTTGATGGTTTTTTACTCCTCTCAACAGCCCAAACAAGTTTCTAAAAGGATGAGTTTGCAACTACTTTACTTTTGGAGAAAATTCAAAACATTCATTATTCAATAGGGCCCAAAATATCAAAAACCAGCGGTTTCAATGAACACACATTTCTTGGTAGAATCATGCAGGACTGAAATTTTTGATGTTTTTCTACTCCTCTCATGAGCCCAAACAAGTCTCTAAATGCATGAGTTTGCAACTACTTTACTTTTGGAGAAAATTCAAAACATTCATTATTCAATAGAGCCCAATAGCAAAAATCAGGTTTTGAATGAAGAATCACATTTCTTGGTGAATCATGCAGGATTGAAATTTTTGATGGTTTTTTACTCCTCTCAACAGCCCAAACAAGTTTCTAAAAGGATGAGTTTGCAACTACTTTACTTTTGGAGAAAATTCAAAACATTCATTATTCAATAGGGCCCAAAATATCAAAAACCAGCGGTTTGAATGAACACACATTTCTTGGTAGAATCGTGCAGGACTGAAATTTTTGATGTTTTTCTACTCCTCTCCTGAGCCCAAACAAGTCTCTAAAAGGATGAGTTTGCAACTACTTTACTTTTGGAGAAAATTCAAAACATTCATTATTCAATAGAGCCCAATAGCAAAAACCAGCGTTTTGAATGAAGAATCACATTTCTTGGTAGAATCATGCAGGATTGAAATTTTTGATGGTTTTTTACTCCTCTCAACAGCCCAAACAAGTTTCTAAAAGGATGAGTTTGCAAAGACTTTACTTTTGGAGAAAATTCAAAACATTCATTATTCAATAGGGCCCAAACTATCAAAAACCAGCGGTTTCAATGAACACACATTTCTTGGTAGAATCATGCAGGACTGAAATTTTTGATGTTTTTCTACTCCTTTCATGAGCCCAAACAAGTCTCTAAAAGCATGAGTTTGCAACTACTTTACTTTTGGAGAAAATTCAAAACATTCATTATTCAATAGAGCCCAATAGCAAAAATCAGGTTTTGAATGAAGAATCACATTTCTTGGTAGAATCATGCAGGATTGAAATTTTTGATGGTTTTGTACTCCTCTCAACAGCCCAAACAATTTTCTAAAAGGATGAATTTGCAACTACTTTACTTTTGGAGAAAATTCAAAACATTCATTATTCAATAGGGCCCAAAATATCAAAAACCAGCGGTTTGAATGAACACACATTTCTTGGTAGAATCGTGCAGGACTGAAATTTTTGATGTTTTTCTACTCCTCTCATGAGCCCAAACAAGTCTCTAAAAGGATGAGTTTGCAACTACTTTACTTTTGGAGAAAATTCAAAACATTCATTATTCAATAGAGCCCAATAGCAAAAACCAGCCTTTTGAATGAAGAATCACATTTCTTGGTAGAATCATGCAGGATTTAAATTTTTGATGGTTTTTTACTCCTCTCAACAGCCCAAACAAGTTTCTAAAAGGATGAGTTTGCAACTACTTTACTTTTGGAGAAAATTCAAAACATTCATTATTCAATAGGGCCCAAACTATCAAAAACCAGCAGTTTCAATGAACACACATTTCTTGGTAGAATCATGCAGGACTGAAATTTTTGATGTTTTTCTACTCCTCTCATGAGCCCAAACAAGTCTCTAAAAGCATGAGTTTGCAACTACTTTACTTTTGGAGAAAATTCAAAACATTCATTATTCAATAGAGCCCAATAGCAAAAATCAGGTTTTGAATGAAGAATCACATTTCTTGGTAGAATCATGCAGGATTGAAATTTTTGATGGTTTTTAACTCCTCTCAACAGCCCAAACAAGTTTCTAAAAGGATGAGTTTGCAACTACTTTACTTTTGGAGAAAATTCAAAACATTCATATCACCGGGCAGCATGGTGGCTCAGTGGTTAGCGCTGCAGCCTTGCAGCGCTGGGGTCCTGGGTTCGAATCCCACCAAGGACAACATCTGCAACGAGTTTGTATGTTCTCCCCGTGTTTGCGTGGGTTTCCTCCGGGTACTCCGGTTTCCTCCCACACTTCCAAAGACATACTGATAGGGAATTTAGATTGTGAGCCCCCGTCGGGGACAGTGATGAAAATGTGTGCAAACTGTAAAGCGCTGCGGAATATGTTAGCGCTATATAAAAATAAAGATTATTATTATTATTATTATTCAATAGGGCCCAAAATATCCAAAACCAGCGGTTTGAATGAACACACATTTCTTGGTAGAATCGTGCAGGACTGAAATTTTTGATGTTTTTCTACTCCTCTCATGAGCCCAAACAAGTCTCTAAAAGGATGAGTTTGCAACTACTTTACTTTTGGAGAAAATTCAAAACATTCATTATTCAATAGAGCCCAATAGCAAAAATCAGGTTTTGAATGAAGAATCACATTTCTTGGTAGAATCATGCAGGATTGAAATTTTTGATGGTTTTTTACTCCTCTCAACAGCCCAAACAAGTTTCTAAAAGGATGAGTTTGCAACTGCTTTACTTTTGGAGAAAATTCAAAACATTCATTATTCAATAGGGCCCAAACTATCAAAAACCAGCGGTTTCAATGAACACACATCTCTTGGTAGAATCATGAAGGACTGAAATTTTTGATGCTTTTCTACTCTTCCCATGAGCCCAAACAAGTCTCTAAAAGCATGAGTTTGCAACTACTTTACTTTTGGAGAAAATTCAAAACATTCATTATTCAATAGAGCCCAATAGCAAAAATCAGGTTTTGAATGAAGAATCACATTTCTTGGTAGAATCATGCAGGATTGAAATTTTTGATGGTTTTGTACTCCTCTCAACAGCCCAAACAAGTTTCTAAAAGGATGAGTTTGCAACTACTTTACTTTTGGAGAAAATTCAAAACATTCATTATTCAATAGGGCCCAAAATATCAAAAACCAGCGGTTTGAATGAACACACATTTCTTGGTAGAATCGTGCAGGACTGAAATTTTTGATGTTTTTCTACTCCTCTCATGAGCCCAAACAAGTCTCTAAAAGGATGAGTTTGCAACTACTTTACTTTTGGAGAAAATTCAAAACATTCATTATTCAATAGAGCCCAATAGCAAAAACCAGCGTTTTGAATGAAGAATCACATTTCTTGGTAGAATCATGCAGTATTGAAATTTTTGATGGTTTTTTACTCCTCTCAACAGCCCAAACAAGTTTCTAAAAGGATGAGTTTGCAACTACTTTACTTTTGGAGAAAATTCAAAACATTCATTATTCAATAGGGCCCAAACTATCAAAAACCAGCGGTTTGAATGAACACACATTTCTTGGTATAATCATGCAGGACTGAAATTTTTGATGTTTTTCTACTCCTCTCATGAGCCCAAACAAGTCTCTAAAAGCATGAGTTTGCAACTACTTTACTTTTGGAGAAAATTCAAAACATTCATTATTCAATAGAGCCCAATAGCAAAAACCAGCGTTTTGAATGAAGAATCACATTTCTTGGTAGAATCATGCAGGATTACAATTTTTGATGGTTTTTTACTCCTCTCAACAGCCCAAACAAGTTTCTAAAAGGATGAGTTTGCAACTACTTTACTTTTGGAGAAAATTCAAAACATTCATTATTCAATAGGGCCCAAACTATCAAAAACCAACGGTTTCAATGAACACACATTTCTTGGTAGAATCATGCAGGACTGAAATTTTTGATGTTTTTCTACTCCTCTCATGAGCCCAAACAAGTCTCTAAAAGCATGAGTTTGCAACTACTTTACTTTTGGAGAAAATTCAAAACATTCATTATTCAATAGAGCCCAATAGCAAAAATCAGGTTTTGAATGAAGAATCACATTTCTTGGTAGAATCATGCAGGATTTAAATTTTTGATGGTTTTTTACTCCTCTCAACAGCCCAAACAAGTTTCTAAAAGGATGAGTTTGCAACTACTTTACTTTTGGAGAAAATTCAAAACATTCATTATTCAATAGAGCCCAATAGCAAAAACCAGCGTTTTGAATGAAGAATCACATTTCTTGGTAGAATCATGCAGGATTGAAATTTTTGATGGTTTTTTACTCCTCTCAACAGCCCAAACAAGTTTCTAAAAGGATGAGTTTGCAAATACTTTACTTTTGGAGAAAATTCAAAACATTCATTATTCAATAGGGCCCAAACTATCAAAAACCAGCGGTTTCAATGAACACACATTTCTTGGTAGAATCGTGCAGGACTGAAATTTTTGATGTTTTTCTACTCCTCTCATGAGCCCAAACAAGTCTCTAAAAGCATGAGTTTGCAACAAATTTACTTTTGGAGAAAATTCAAAACATTCATTATTCAATAGAGCCCAATAGCAAAAATCAGGTTTTGAATGAAGAATCACATTTCTTGGTGAATCATGCAGGATTGAAATTTTTGATGGTTTTTTACTCCTCTCAACAGCCCAAACAAGTTTCTAAAAGGATGAGTTTGCAACTACTTTACTTTTGGAGAAAATTCAAAACATTCATTATTCAATAGGGCCCAAAATATCAAAAACCAGCGGTTTGAATGAACACACATTTCTTGGTAGAATCGTGCAGGACTGAAATTTTTGATGTTTTTCTACTCCTCTCATGAGCCCAAACAAGTCTCTAAAAGGATGAGTTTGCAACTACTTTACTTTTGGAGAAAATTCAAAACATTCATTATTCAATAGAGCCCAATAGCAAAAACCAGCGTTTTGAATGAAGAATCACATTTCTTGGTAGAATCATGCAGGATTGAAATTTTTGATGGTTTTTTACTCCTCTCAACAGCCCAAACAAGTTTCTAAAAGGATGAGTTTGCAAATACTTTACTTTTGGAGAAAATTCAAAACATTCATTATTCAATAGGGCCCAAACTATCAAAAACCAGCGGTTTCAATGAACACACATTTCTTGGTAGAATCATGCAGGACTGAAATTTTTGATGTTTTTCTACTCCTTTCATGAGCCCAAACAAGTCTCTAAAAGCATGAGTTTGCAACTACTTTACTTTTGGAGAAAATTCAAAACATTCATTATTCAATAGAGCCCAATAGCAAAAATCAGGTTTTGAATGAAGAATCACATTTCTTGGTAGAATCATGCAGGATTGAAATTTTTGATGGTTTTGTACTCCTCTCAACAGCCCAAACAAGTTTCGAAAAGGATGAGTTTGCAACTACTTTACTTTTGGAGAAAATTCAAAACATTCATTATTCAATAGGGCCCAAAATATCAAAAACCAGCGGTTTGAATGAACACACATTTCTTGGTAGAATCGTGCAGGACTGAAATTTTTGATGTTTTTCTACTCCTCTCATGAGCCCAAACAAGTCTCTAAAAGGATGAGTTTGCAACTACTTTACTTTTGGAGAAAATTCAAAACATTCATTATTCAATAGAGCCCAATAGCAGAAACCAGCGTTTTGAATGAAGAATCACATTTCTTGGTAGAATCATGCAGGATTTAAATTTTTGATGGTTTTTTACTCCTCTCAACAGCCCAAACAAGTTTCTAAAAGGATGAGTTTGCAACTACTTTACTTTTGGAGAAAATTCAAAACATTCATTATTCAATAGGGCCCAAACTATCAAAAACCAGCGGTTTCAATGAACACACATTTCTTGGTAGAATCATGAAGGACTGAAATTTTTGATGTTTTTCTACTCCTCTCATGAGCCCAAACAAGTCTCTAAAAGCATGAGTTTGCAACTACTTTACTTTTGGAGAAAATTCAAAACATTCATTATTCAATAGAGCCCAATAGCAAAAACCAGCGTTTTGAATGAAGAATCACATTTCTTGGTAGAATCATGCAGGATTACAATTTTTGGTGGTTTTTTACTCCTCTCAACAGCCCAAACAAGTTTCTAAAAGGATGAGTTTGCAACTACTTTACTTTTGGAGAAAATTCAAAACATTCATTATTCAATAGGGCCCAAACTATCAAAAACCAACGGTTTCAATGAACACACATTTCTTGGTAGAATCATGCAGGACTGAAATTTTTGATGTTTTTCTACTCCTCTCATGAGCCCAAACAAGTCTCTAAAAGGATGAGTTTTCAACTACTTTACTTTTGGAGAAAATTCAAAACATTCATTATTCAATAGAGCCCAATAGCAAAAATCAGGTTTTGAATGAAGAATCACATTTCTTGGTAGAATCATGCAGGATTGAAATTTTTGATGGTTTTTTACTCCTCTCAACAGCCCAAACAAGTTTCTAAAAGGATGAGTTTGCAACTACTTTACTTTTGGAGAAAATTCAAAACATTCATTATTCAATAGGGCCCAAACTATCAAAAACCAGCGGTTTCAATGAACACACATTTCTTGGTAGAATCATGAAGGACTGAAATTTTTGATGTTTTTCTACTCCTCTCATGAGCCCAAACAAGTCTCTAAAAGCATGAGTTTGCAACTACTTTACTTTTGGAGAAAATTCAAAACATTCATTATTCAATAGAGCCCAATAGCAAAAACCAGCGTTTTGAATGAAGAATCACATTTCTTGGTAGAATCATGCAGGATTTCAATTTTTGATGGTTTTTTACTCCTCTCAACAGCCCAAACAAGTTTCTAAAAGGATGAGTTTGCAACTACTTTACTTTTGGAGAAAATTCAAAACATTCATTATTCAATAGGGCCCAAACTATCAAAAACCAACGGTTTGAATGAACACACATTTCTTGGTAGAATCATGCAGGACTGAAATTTTTGATGTTTTTCTACTCCTCTCATGAGCCCAAACAAGTCTCTAAAAGCATGAGTTTGCAACTACTTTACTTTTGGAGAAAATTCAAAACATTCATTATTCAATAGAGCCCAATAGCAAAAATCAGGTTTTGAATGAAGAATCACATTTCTTGGTAGAATCATGCAGGATTTAAATTTTTGATGGTTTTTTACTCCTCTCAACAGCCCAAACAAGTTTCTAAAAGGATGAGTTTGCAACTACTTTACTTTTGGAGAAAATTCAAAACATTCATTATTCAATAGAGCCCAATAGCAAAAACCAGCGTTTTGAATGAAGAATCACATTTCTTGGTAGAATCATGCAGGATTGAAATTTTTGATGGTTTTTTACTCCTCTCAACAGCCCAAACAAGTTTCTAAAAGGATGAGTTTGCAAATACTTTACTTTTGGAGAAAATTCAAAACATTCATTATTCAATAGGGCCCAAACTATCAAAAACCAGCGGTTTCAATGAACACACATTTCTTGGTAGAATCGTGCAGGACTGAAATTTTTGATGTTTTTCTACTCCTCTCATGAGCCCAAACAAGTCTCTAAAAGCATGAGTTTGCAACTACTTTACTTTTGGAGAAAATTCAAAACATTCACTATTCAATAGAGCCCAATAGCAAAAATCAGGTTTTGAATGAAGAATCACATTTCTTGGTAAAATCATGCAGGATTGAAATTTTTGATGGTTTTTTACTCCTCTCAACAGCCCAAACAAGTTTCTAAAAGTATGAGTTTGCAACTACTTTACTTTTGGAGAAAATTCAAAACATTCATTATTCAATAGGGCCCAAACTATCAAAAACCAGCGGTTTCAATGAACACACATTTCTTGGTAGAATCATGCAGGACTGAAATTTTTGATGTTTTTCTACTCCTCTCATGAGCCCAAACAAGTCTCTAAAAGCATGAGTTTGCAACTACTTTACTTTTGGAGAAAATTCAAAACATTCATTACTCAATAGCGCCCAATAGCAAAAATCAGGTTTTGAATGAAGAATCACATTTCTTGGTAGAATCATGCAGGATTGAAATTTTTGATGGTTTTTTACTCCTCTTAACAGCCCAAACAAGTTTCTAAAAGGATGAGTTTGCAACTACTTTACTTTTGGAGAAAATTCAAAACATTCATTATTCAATAGGGCCCAAACTATCAAAAACCAGCGGTTTCAATGAACACACATTTCTTGGTAGAATCATGCAGGACTGAAATTTTTGATGTTTTTCTACTCCTCTCATGAGCCCAAACAAGTCTCTAAAAGCATGAGTTTGCAACTACTTTACTTTTGGAGAAAATTCAAAACATTCATTATTCAATAGAGCCCAATAGCAAAAATCAGGTTTTGAATGAAGAATCACATTTCTTGGTAGAATCATGCAGGATTGAAATTTTTGATGGTTTTTTACTCCTCTCAACAGCCCAAACAAGTTTCTAAAAGGATGAGTTTGCAACTACTTTACTTTTGGAGAAAATTCAAAACATTCATTATTCAATAGGGCCCAAAATATCAAAAACCAGCGGTTTGAATGAACACACATTTCTTGGTAGAATCGTGCAGGACTGAAATTTTTGATGTTTTTCTACTCCTCTCATGAGCCCAAACAAGTCTCTAAAAGGATGAGTTTGCAACTACTTTACTTTTGGAGAAAATTCAAAACATTCATTATTCAATAGAGCCCAATAGCAAAAACCAGCGTTTTGAATGAAGAATCACATTTCTTGGTAGAATCATGCAGGATTGAAATTTTTGATGGTTTTTTACTCCTCTCAACAGCCCAAACAAGTTTCTAAAAGGATGAGTTTGCAAATACTTTACTTTTGGAGAAAATTCAAAACATTCATTATTCAATAGGGCCCAAACTATCAAAAACCAGCGGTTTCAATGAACACACATTTCTTGGTAGAATCATGCAGGACTGAAATTTTTGATGTTTTTCTACTCCTTTCATGAGCCCAAACAAGTCTCTAAAAGGATGAATTTGCAACTACTTTACTTTTGGAGAAAATTCAAAACATTCATTATTCAATAGAGCCCAATAGCAAAAATCAGGTTTTGAATGAAGAATCACATTTCTTGGTAGAATCATGCAGGATTGAAATTTTTGATGGTTTTGTACTCCTCTCAACAGCCCAAACAAGTTTCTAAAAGGATGAGTTTGCAACTACTTTACTTTTGGAGAAAATTCAAAACATTCATTATTCAATAGGGCCCAAAATATCAAAAACCAGCGGTTTGAATGAACACACATTTCTTGGTAGAATCGTGCAGGACTGAAATTTTTGATGTTTTTCTACTCCTCTCATGAGCCCAAACAAGTCTCTAAAAGGATGAGTTTGCAACTACTTTACTTTTGGAGAAAATTCAAAACATTCATTATTCAATAGAGCCCAATAGCAAAAACCAGCGTTTTGAATGAAGAATCACATTTCTTGGTAGAATCATGCAGGATTACAATTTTTGATGGTTTTTTACTCCTCTCAACAGCCCAAACAAGTTTCTAAAAGGATGAGTTTGCAACTACTTTACTTTTGGAGAAAATTCAAAACATTCATTATTCAATAGGGCCCAAACTATCAAAAACCAGCGGTTTCAATGAACACACATTTCTTGGTAGAATCATGCAGGACTGAAATTTTTGATGTTTTTCTACTCCTCTCATGAGCCCAAACAAGTCTCTAAAAGCATGAGTTTGCAACTACTTTACTTTTGGAGAAAATTCAAAACATTCATTATTCAATAGAGCCCAATAGCAAAAATCAGGTTTTGAATGAAGAATCACATTTCTTGGTAAAATCATGCAGGATTGAAATTTTTGATGGTTTTTTACTCCTCTCAACAGCCCAAACAAGTTTCTAAAAGGATGAGTTTGCAACTACTTTACTTTTGGAGAAAATTCAAAACATTCATTATTCAATAGGGCCCAAACTATCAAAAACCAGCGGTTTCAATGAACACACATTTCTAGGTAGAATCATGCAGGACTGAAATTTTTTATGTTTTTCTACTCCTCTCATGAGCCCAAACAAGTCTCTAAAAGCATGAGTTTGCAACTACTTTACTTTTGGAGAAAATTCAAAACATTCACTATTCAATAGAGCCCAATAGCAAAAATCAGGTTTTGAATGAAGAATCACATTTCTTGGTAAAATCATGCAGGATTGAAATTTTTGATGGTTTTTTACTCCTCTCAACAGCCCAAACAAGTTTCTAAAAGGATGAGTTTGCAACTACTTTACTTTTGGAGAAAATTCAAAACATTCATTATTCAATAGGGCCCAAACTATCAAAAACCAGCGGTTTCAATGAACACACATTTTTCGGTAGAATCATGCAGTACTGAAATTTTTGATGTTTTTCTACTCCTCTCATGAGCCCAAACAAGTCTCTAAAAGCATGAGTTTGCAACTACTTTACTTTTGGAGAAAATTCAAAACATTCATTATTCAATAGAGCCCAATAGCAAAAACCAGCGTTTTGAATGAAGAATCACTTTTCTTGGTAGAATCATGCAGGATTGAAATTTTTGATGGTTTTTTACTCCTCTCAACAGCCCAAACAAGTTTCTAAAAGGATGAGTTTGCAACTACTTTACTTTTGGAGAAAATTCAAAACATTCATTATTCAATAGTGCCCAATAGCAAAAATCAGGTTTTGAATGAAGAATCACATTTCTTGGTGAATCATGCAGGATTGAAATTTTTGATGGGTTTTTACTCCTCTCAACAGCCCAAACAAGTTTCTAAAAGGATGAGTTTGCAACTACTTTACTTTTGGAGAAAATTCAAAACATTCATTATTCAATAGGGCCCAAAATATCAAAAACCAGCGGTTTGAATGAACACACATTTCTTGGTAGAATCGTGCAGGACTGAAATTTTTGATGTTTTTCTACTCCTCTCATGAGCCCAAACAAGTCTCTAAAAGGATGAGTTTGCAACTACTTTACTTTTGGAGAAAATTCAAAACATTCATTATTCAATAGAGCCCAATAGCAAAAACCAGCGTTTTGAATGAAGAATCACATTTCTTGGTAGAATCATGCAGGATTACAATTTTTGATGGTTTTTTACTCCTCTCAACAGCCCAAACAAGTTTCTAAAAGGATGAGTTTGCAACTACTTTACTTTTGGAGAAAATTCAAAACATTCATTATTCAATAGGGCCCAAACTATCAAAAAACAGCGGTTTCAATGAACACACATTTCTTGGTAGAATCATGCAGGACTGAAATTTTTGATGTTTTTCTACTCCTCTCATGAGCCCAAACAAGTCTCTAAAAGCATGAGTTTGCAACTACTTTACTTTTGGAGAAAATTCAAAACATTCATTATTCAATAGAGCCCAATAGCAAAAATCAGGTTTTGAATGAAGAATCACATTTCTTGGTAAAATCATGCAGGATTGAAATTTTTGATGGTTTTTTACTCCTCTCAACAGCCCAAACAAGTTTCAAAAAGGATGAGTTTGCAACTACTTTACTTTTGGAGAAAATTCAAAACATTCATTATTCAATAGGGCCCAAACTATCAAAAACCAGCGGTTTCAATGAACACACATTTCTTGGTAGAATCATGCAGGACTGAAATTTTTTATGTTTTTCTACTCCTCTCATGAGCCCAAACAAGTCTCTAAAAGCATGAGTTTGCAACTACTTTACTTTTGGAGAAAATTCAAAACATTCACTATTCAATAGAGCCCAATAGCAAAAATCAGGTTTTGAATGAAGAATCACATTTCTTGGTAAAATCATGCAGGATTGAAATTTTTGATGGTTTTTTACTCCTCTCAACAGCCCAAACAAGTTTCTAAAAGGATGAGTTTGCAACTACTTTACTTTTGGAGAAAATTCAAAACATTCATTATTCAATAGGGCCCAAACTATCAAAAACCAGCGGTTTCAATGAACACACATTTCTTGGTAGAATCATGCAGGACTGAAATTTTTGATGTTTTTCTACTCCTCTCATGAGCCCAAACAAGTCTCTAAAAGCATGAGTTTGCAACTACTTTACTTTTGGAGAAAATTCAAAACATTCATTATTCAATAGAGCCCAATACCAAAAATCAGGTTTTGAATGAAGAATCACATTTCTTGGTAAAATCATGCAGGATTGAAATTTTTGATGATTTTTTACTCCTCTCAACAGCCCAAACAAGTTTCTAAAAGGATGAGTTTGCAACTACTTTACTTTTGGAGAAAATTCAAAACATTCATTATTCAATAGGGCCCAAACTAGCAAAAACCAGCGGTTTCAATTAACACACATTTCTTGGTAGAATCATGCAGGACTGAAATTTTTGATGTTTTTCTACTCCTCTCATGAGCCCAAACAAGTCTCTAAAAGCATGAGTTTGCAACTACTTTACTTTTGGAGAAAATTCAAAACATTCACTATTCAATAGAGCCCAATAGCAAAAATCAGGTTTTGAATGAAGAATCACATTTCTTGGTAAAATCATGCAGGATTGAAATTTTTGATGGTTTTTTACTCCTCTCAACAGCCCAAACAAGTTTCTAAAAGTATGAGTTTGCAACTACTTTACTTTTGGAGAAAATTCAAAACATTCATTATTCAATAGGGCCCAAACTATCAAAAACCAGCGGTTTCAATGAACACACATTTCTTGGTAGAATCATGCAGGACTGAAATTTTTGATGTTTTTCTACTCCTTTCATGAGCCCAAACAAGTCTCTAAAAGGATGAATTTGCAACTACTTTACTTTTGGAGAAAATTCAAAACATTCATTATTCAATAGAGCCCAATAGCAAAAATCAGGTTTTGAATGAAGAATCACATTTCTTGGTAGAATCATGCAGGATTGAAATTTTTGATGGTTTTGTACTCCTCTCAACAGCCCAAACAAGTTTCTAAAAGGATGAGTTTGCAACTACTTTACTTTTGGAGAAAATTCAAAACATTCATTATTCAATAGGGCCCAAAATATCAAAAACCAGCGGTTTGAATGAACACACATTTCTTGGTAGAATCGTGCAGGACTGAAATTTTTGATGTTTTTCTACTCCTCTCATGAGCCCAAACAAGTCTCTAAAAGGATGAGTTTGCAACTACTTTACTTTTGGAGAAAATTCAAAACATTCATTATTCAATAGAGCCCAATAGCAAAAACCAGCGTTTTGAATGAAGAATCACATTTCTTGGTAGAATCATGCAGGATTACAATTTTTGATGGTTTTTTACTCCTCTCAACAGCCCAAACAAGTTTCTAAAAGGATGAGTTTGCAACTACTTTACTTTTGGAGAAAATTCAAAACATTCATTATTCAATAGGGCCCAAACTATCAAAAAACAGCGGTTTCAATGAACACACATTTCTTGGTAGAATCATGCAGGACTGAAATTTTTGATGTTTTTCTACTCCTCTCATGAGCCCAAACAAGTCTCTAAAAGCATGAGTTTGCAACTACTTTACTTTTGGAGAAAATTCAAAACATTCATTATTCAATAGAGCCCAATAGCAAAAATCAGGTTTTGAATGAAGAATCACATTTCTTGGTAAAATCATGCAGGATTGAAATTTTTGATGGTTTTTTACTCCTCTCAACAGCCCAAACAAGTTTCAAAAAGGATGAGTTTGCAACTACTTTACTTTTGGAGAAAATTCAAAACATTCATTATTCAATAGGGCCCAAACTATCAAAAACCAGCGGTTTCAATGAACACACATTTCTTGGTAGAATCATGCAGGACTGAAATTTTTTATGTTTTTCTACTCCTCTCATGAGCCCAAACAAGTCTCTAAAAGCATGAGTTTGCAACTACTTTACTTTTGGAGAAAATTCAAAACATTCACTATTCAATAGAGCCCAATAGCAAAATTCAGGTTTTGAATGAAGAATCACATTTCTTGGTAAAATCATGCAGGATTGAAATTTTTGATGATTTTTTACTCCTCTCAACAGCCCAAACAAGTTTCTAAAAGGATGAGTTTGCAACTACTTTACTTTTGGAGAAAATTCAAAACATTCATTATTCAATAGGGCCCAAACTAGCAAAAACCAGCGGTTTCAATTAACACACATTTCTTGGTAGAATCATGCAGGACTGAAATTTTTGATGTTTTTCTACTCCTCTCATGAGCCCAAACAAGTCTCTAAAAGCATGAGTTTGCAACTACTTTACTTTTGGAGAAAATTCAAAACATTCACTATTCAATAGAGCCCAATAGCAAAAATCAGGTTTTGAATGAAGAATCACATTTCTTGGTAAAATCATGCAGGATTGAAATTTTTGATGGTTTTTTACTCCTCTCAACAGCCCAAACAAGTTTCTAAAAGTATGAGTTTGCAACTACTTTACTTTTGGAGAAAATTCAAAACATTCATTATTCAATAGGGCCCAAACTATCAAAAACCAGCGGTTTCAATGAACACACATTTCTTGGTAGAATCATGCAGGACTGAAATTTTTGATGTTTTTCTACTCCTCTCATGAGCCCAAACAAGTCTCTAAAAGCATGAGTTTGCAACTACTTTACTTTTGGAGAAAATTCAAAACATTCATTACTCAATAGCACCCAATAGCAAAAATCAGGTTTTGAATGAAGAATCACATTTCTTGGTAGAATCATGCAGGATTGAAATTTTTGATGGTTTTTTACTCCTCTTAACAGCCCAAACAAGTTTCTAAAAGGATGAGTTTGCAACTACTTTACTTTTGGAGAAAATTCAAAACATTCATTATTCAATAGGGCCCAAACTATCAAAAACCAGCGGTTTCAATGAACACACATTTCTTGGTAGAATCATGCAGGACTGAAATTTTTGATGTTTTTCTACTCCTCTCATGAGCCCAAACAAGTCTCTAAAAGCATGAGTTTGCAACTACTTTACTTTTGGAGAAAATTCAAAACATTCATTATTCAATAGAGCCCAATAGCAAAAATCAGGTTTTGAATGAAGAATCACATTTCTTGGTAGAATCATGCAGGATTGAAATTTTTGATGGTTTTGTACTCCTCTCAACAGCCCAAACAAGTTTCTAAAAGGATGAGTTTGCAACTACTTTACTTTTGGAGAAAATTCAAAACATTCATTATTCAATAGGGCCCAAAATATCAAAAACCAGCGGTTTGAATGAACACACATTTCTTGGTAGAATCGTGCAGGACTGAAATTTTTGATGTTTTTCTACTCCTCTCATGAGCCCAAACAAGTCTCTAAAAGGATGAGTTTGCAACTACTTTACTTTTGGAGAAAATTCAAAACATTCATTATTCAATAGAGCCCAATAGCAAAAACCAGCGTTTTGAATGAAGAATCACATTTCTTGGTAGAATCATGCAGGATTACAATTTTTGATGGTTTTTTACTCCTCTCAACAGCCCAAACAAGTTTCTAAAAGGATGAGTTTGCAACTACTTTACTTTTGGAGAAAATTCAAAACATTCATTATTCAATAGGGCCCAAACTATCAAAAAACAGCGGTTTCAATGAACACACATTTCTTGGTAGAATCATGCAGGACTGAAATTTTTGATGTTTTTCTACTCCTCTCATGAGCCCAAACAAGTCTCTAAAAGCATGAGTTTGCAACTACTTTACTTTTGGAGAAAATTCAAAACATTCATTATTCAATAGAGCCCAATAGCAAAAATCAGGTTTTGAATGAAGAATCACATTTCTTGGTAAAATCATGCAGGATTGAAATTTTTGATGGTTTTTTACTCCTCTCAACAGCCCAAACAAGTTTCAAAAAGGATGAGTTTGCAACTACTTTACTTTTGGAGAAAATTCAAAACATTCATTATTCAATAGGGCCCAAACTATCAAAAACCAGCGGTTTCAATGAACACACATTTCTTGGTAGAATCATGCAGGACTGAAATTTTTTATGTTTTTCTACTCCTCTCATGAGCCCAAACAAGTCTCTAAAAGCATGAGTTTGCAACTACTTTACTTTTGGAGAAAATTCAAAACATTCACTATTCAATAGAGCCCAATAGCAAAATTCAGGTTTTGAATGAAGAATCACATTTCTTGGTAAAATCATGCAGGATTGAAATTTTTGATGATTTTTTACTCCTCTCAACAGCCCAAACAAGTTTCTAAAAGGATGAGTTTGCAACTACTTTACTTTTGGAGAAAATTCAAAACATTCATTATTCAATAGGGCCCAAACTAGCAAAAACCAGCGGTTTCAATTAACACACATTTCTTGGTAGAATCATGCAGGACTGAAATTTTTGATGTTTTTCTACTCCTCTCATGAGCCCAAACAAGTCTCTAAAAGCATGAGTTTGCAACTACTTTACTTTTGGAGAAAATTCAAAACATTCACTATTCAATAGAGCCCAATAGCAAAAATCAGGTTTTGAATGAAGAATCACATTTCTTGGTAAAATCATGCAGGATTGAAATTTTTGATGGTTTTTTACTCCTCTCAACAGCCCAAACAAGTTTCTAAAAGTATGAGTTTGCAACTACTTTACTTTTGGAGAAAATTCAAAACATTCATTATTCAATAGGGCCCAAACTATCAAAAACCAGCGGTTTCAATGAACACACATTTCTTGGTAGAATCATGCAGGACTGAAATTTTTGATGTTTTTCTACTCCTCTCATGAGCCCAAACAAGTCTCTAAAAGCATGAGTTTGCAACTACTTTACTTTTGGAGAAAATTCAAAACATTCATTACTCAATAGCACCCAATAGCAAAAATCAGGTTTTGAATGAAGAATCACATTTCTTGGTAGAATCATGCAGGATTGAAATTTTTGATGGTTTTTTACTCCTCTTAACAGCCCAAACAAGTTTCTAAAAGGATGAGTTTGCAACTACTTTACTTTTGGAGAAAATTCAAAACATTCATTATTCAATAGGGCCCAAACTATCAAAAACCAGCGGTTTCAATGAACACACATTTCTTGGTAGAATCATGCAGGACTGAAATTTTTGATGTTTTTCTACTCCTCTCATGAGCCCAAACAAGTCTCTAAAAGCATGAGTTTGCAACTACTTTACTTTTGGAGAAAATTCAAAACATTCATTATTCAATAGAGCCCAATAGCAAAAATCAGGTTTTGAATGAAGAATCACATTTCTTGGTAGAATCATGCAGGATTGAAATTTTTGATGGTTTTTTACTCCTCTCAACAGCCCAAACAAGTTTCTAAAAGGATGAGTTTGCAACTACTTTACTTTTGGAGAAAATTCAAAACATTCATTATTCAATAGGGCCCAAAATATCAAAAACCAGCGGTTTGAATGAACACACATTTCTTGGTAGAATCGTGCAGGACTGAAATTTTTGATGTTTTTCTACTCCTCTCATGAGCCCAAACAAGTCTCTAAAAGGATGAGTTTGCAACTACTTTACTTTTGGAGAAAATTCAAAACATTCATTATTCAATAGAGCCCAATAGCAAAAACCAGCGTTTTGAATGAAGAATCACATTTCTTGGTAAAATCATGCAGGATTGAAATTTTTGATGGTTTTTTACTCCTCTCAACAGCCCAAACAAGTTTCTAAAAGTATGAGTTTGCAACTACTTTACTTTTGGAGAAAATTCAAAACATTCATTATTCAATAGGGCCCAAACTATCAAAAACCAGCGGTTTCAATGAACACACATTTCTTGGTAGAATCATGCAGGACTGAAATTTTTGATGTTTTTCTACTCCTTTCATGAGCCCAAACAAGTCTCTAAAAGGATGAATTTGCAACTACTTTACTTTTGGAGAAAATTCAAAACATTCATTATTCAATAGAGCCCAATAGCAAAAATCAGGTTTTGAATGAAGAATCACATTTCTTGGTAGAATCATGCAGGATTGAAATTTTTGATGGTTTTGTACTCCTCTCAACAGCCCAAACAAGTTTCTAAAAGGATGAGTTTGCAACTACTTTACTTTTGGAGAAAATTCAAAACATTCATTATTCAATAGGGCCCAAAATATCAAAAACCAGCGGTTTGAATGAACACACATTTCTTGGTAGAATCGTGCAGGACTGAAATTTTTGATGTTTTTCTACTCCTCTCATGAGCCCAAACAAGTCTCTAAAAGGATGAGTTTGCAACTACTTTACTTTTGGAGAAAATTCAAAACATTCATTATTCAATAGAGCCCAATAGCAAAAACCAGCGTTTTGAATGAAGAATCACATTTCTTGGTAGAATCATGCAGGATTACAATTTTTGATGGTTTTTTACTCCTCTCAACAGCCCAAACAAGTTTCTAAAAGGATGAGTTTGCAACTACTTTACTTTTGGAGAAAATTCAAAACATTCATTATTCAATAGGGCCCAAACTATCAAAAAACAGCGGTTTCAATGAACACACATTTCTTGGTAGAATCATGCAGGACTGAAATTTTTGATGTTTTTCTACTCCTCTCATGAGCCCAAACAAGTCTCTAAAAGCATGAGTTTGCAACTACTTTACTTTTGGAGAAAATTCAAAACATTCATTATTCAATAGAGCCCAATAGCAAAAATCAGGTTTTGAATGAAGAATCACATTTCTTGGTAAAATCATGCAGGATTGAAATTTTTGATGGTTTTTTACTCCTCTCAACAGCCCAAACAAGTTTCAAAAAGGATGAGTTTGCAACTACTTTACTTTTGGAGAAAATTCAAAACATTCATTATTCAATAGGGCCCAAACTATCAAAAACCAGCGGTTTCAATGAACACACATTTCTTGGTAGAATCATGCAGGACTGAAATTTTTTATGTTTTTCTACTCCTCTCATGAGCCCAAACAAGTCTCTAAAAGCATGAGTTTGCAACTACTTTACTTTTGGAGAAAATTCAAAACATTCACTATTCAATAGAGCCCAATAGCAAAATTCAGGTTTTGAATGAAGAATCACATTTCTTGGTAAAATCATGCAGGATTGAAATTTTTGATGATTTTTTACTCCTCTCAACAGCCCAAACAAGTTTCTAAAAGGATGAGTTTGCAACTACTTTACTTTTGGAGAAAATTCAAAACATTCATTATTCAATAGGGCCCAAACTAGCAAAAACCAGCGGTTTCAATTAACACACATTTCTTGGTAGAATCATGCAGGACTGAAATTTTTGATGTTTTTCTACTCCTCTCATGAGCCCAAACAAGTCTCTAAAAGCATGAGTTTGCAACTACTTTACTTTTGGAGAAAATTCAAAACATTCACTATTCAATAGAGCCCAATAGCAAAAATCAGGTTTTGAATGAAGAATCACATTTCTTGGTAAAATCATGCAGGATTGAAATTTTTGATGGTTTTTTACTCCTCTCAACAGCCCAAACAAGTTTCTAAAAGTATGAGTTTGCAACTACTTTACTTTTGGAGAAAATTCAAAACATTCATTATTCAATAGGGCCCAAACTATCAAAAACCAGCGGTTTCAATGAACACACATTTCTTGGTAGAATCATGCAGGACTGAAATTTTTGATGTTTTTCTACTCCTCTCATGAGCCCAAACAAGTCTCTAAAAGCATGAGTTTGCAACTACTTTACTTTTGGAGAAAATTCAAAACATTCATTACTCAATAGCACCCAATAGCAAAAATCAGGTTTTGAATGAAGAATCACATTTCTTGGTAGAATCATGCAGGATTGAAATTTTTGATGGTTTTTTACTCCTCTTAACAGCCCAAACAAGTTTCTAAAAGGATGAGTTTGCAACTACTTTACTTTTGGAGAAAATTCAAAACATTCATTATTCAATAGGGCCCAAACTATCAAAAACCAGCGGTTTCAATGAACACACATTTCTTGGTAGAATCATGCAGGACTGAAATTTTTGATGTTTTTCTACTCCTCTCATGAGCCCAAACAAGTCTCTAAAAGCATGAGTTTGCAACTACTTTACTTTTGGAGAAAATTCAAAACATTCATTATTCAATAGAGCCCAATAGCAAAAATCAGGTTTTGAATGAAGAATCACATTTCTTGGTAGAATCATGCAGGATTGAAATTTTTGATGGTTTTGTACTCCTCTCAACAGCCCAAACAAGTTTCTAAAAGGATGAGTTTGCAACTACTTTACTTTTGGAGAAAATTCAAAACATTCATTATTCAATAGGGCCCAAAATATCAAAAACCAGCGGTTTGAATGAACACACATTTCTTGGTAGAATCGTGCAGGACTGAAATTTTTGATGTTTTTCTACTCCTCTCATGAGCCCAAACAAGTCTCTAAAAGGATGAGTTTGCAACTACTTTACTTTTGGAGAAAATTCAAAACATTCATTATTCAATAGAGCCCAATAGCAAAAACCAGCGTTTTGAATGAAGAATCACATTTCTTGGTAGAATCATGCAGGATTACAATTTTTGATGGTTTTTTACTCCTCTCAACAGCCCAAACAAGTTTCTAAAAGGATGAGTTTGCAACTACTTTACTTTTGGAGAAAATTCAAAACATTCATTATTCAATAGGGCCCAAACTATCAAAAAACAGCGGTTTCAATGAACACACATTTCTTGGTAGAATCATGCAGGACTGAAATTTTTGATGTTTTTCTACTCCTCTCATGAGCCCAAACAAGTCTCTAAAAGCATGAGTTTGCAACTACTTTACTTTTGGAGAAAATTCAAAACATTCATTATTCAATAGAGCCCAATAGCAAAAATCAGGTTTTGAATGAAGAATCACATTTCTTGGTAAAATCATGCAGGATTGAAATTTTTGATGGTTTTTTACTCCTCTCAACAGCCCAAACAAGTTTCAAAAAAGATGAGTTTGCAACTACTTTACTTTTGGAGAAAATTCAAAACATTCATTATTCAATAGGGCCCAAACTATCAAAAACCAGCGGTTTCAATGAACACACATTTCTTGGTAGAATCATGCAGGACTGAAATTTTTTATGTTTTTCTACTCCTCTCATGAGCCCAAACAAGTCTCTAAAAGCATGAGTTTGCAACTACTTTACTTTTGGAGAAAATTCAAAACATTCACTATTCAATAGAGCCCAATAGCAAAATTCAGGTTTTGAATGAAGAATCACATTTCTTGGTAAAATCATGCAGGATTGAAATTTTTGATGATTTTTTACTCCTCTCAACAGCCCAAACAAGTTTCTAAAAGGATGAGTTTGCAACTACTTTACTTTTGGAGAAAATTCAAAACATTCATTATTCAATAGGGCCCAAACTAGCAAAAACCAGCGGTTTCAATTAACACACATTTCTTGGTAGAATCATGCAGGACTGAAATTTTTGATGTTTTTCTACTCCTCTCATGAGCCCAAACAAGTCTCTAAAAGCATGAGTTTGCAACTACTTTACTTTTGGAGAAAATTCAAAACATTCACTATTCAATAGAGCCCAATAGCAAAAATCAGGTTTTGAATGAAGAATCACATTTCTTGGTAAAATCATGCAGGATTGAAATTTTTGATGGTTTTTTACTCCTCTCAACAGCCCAAACAAGTTTCTAAAAGTATGAGTTTGCAACTACTTTACTTTTGGAGAAAATTCAAAACATTCATTATTCAATAGGGCCCAAACTATCAAAAACCAGCGGTTTCAATGAACACACATTTCTTGGTAGAATCATGCAGGACTGAAATTTTTGATGTTTTTCTACTCCTCTCATGAGCCCAAACAAGTCTCTAAAAGCATGAGTTTGCAACTACTTTACTTTTGGAGAAAATTCAAAACATTCATTACTCAATAGCACCCAATAGCAAAAATCAGGTTTTGAATGAAGAATCACATTTCTTGGTAGAATCATGCAGGATTGAAATTTTTGATGGTTTTTTACTCCTCTTAACAGCCCAAACAAGTTTCTAAAAGGATGAGTTTGCAACTACTTTACTTTTGGAGAAAATTCAAAACATTCATTATTCAATAGGGCCCAAACTATCAAAAACCAGCGGTTTCAATGAACACACATTTCTTGGTAGAATCATGCAGGACTGAAATTTTTGATGTTTTTCTACTCCTCTCATGAGCCCAAACAAGTCTCTAAAAGCATGAGTTTGCAACTACTTTACTTTTGGAGAAAATTCAAAACATTCATTATTCAATAGAGCCCAATAGCAAAAATCAGGTTTTGAATGAAGAATCACATTTCTTGGTAGAATCATGCAGGATTGAAATTTTTGATGGTTTTTTACTCCTCTCAACAGCCCAAACAAGTTTCTAAAAGGATGAGTTTGCAACTACTTTACTTTTGGAGAAAATTCAAAACATTCATTATTCAATAGGGCCCAAAATATCAAAAACCAGCGGTTTGAATGAACACACATTTCTTGGTAGAATCGTGCAGGACTGAAATTTTTGATGTTTTTCTACTCCTCTCATGAGCCCAAACAAGTCTCTAAAAGGATGAGTTTGCAACTACTTTACTTTTGGAGAAAATTCAAAACATTCATTATTCAATAGAGCCCAATAGCAAAAACCAGCGTTTTGAATGAAGAATCACATTTCTTGGTAGAATCATGCAGGATTGAAATTTTTGATGGTTTTTTACTCCTCTCAACAGCCCAAACAAGTTTCTAAAAGGATGAGTTTGCAAATACTTTACTTTTGGAGAAAATTCAAAACATTCATTATTCAATAGGGCCCAAACTATCAAAAACCAGCGGTTTCAATGAACACACATTTCTTGGTAGAATCATGCAGGACTGAAATTTTTGATGTTTTTCTACTCCTTTCATGAGCCCAAACAAGTCTCTAAAAGGATGAATTTGCAACTACTTTACTTTTGGAGAAAATTCAAAACATTCATTATTCAATAGAGCCCAATAGCAAAAATCAGGTTTTGAATGAAGAATCACATTTCTTGGTAGAATCATGCAGGATTGAAATTTTTGATGGTTTTGTACTCCTCTCAACAGCCCAAACAAGTTTCTAAAAGGATGAGTTTGCAACTACTTTACTTTTGGAGAAAATTCAAAACATTCATTATTCAATAGGGCCCAAAATATCAAAAACCAGCGGTTTGAATGAACACACATTTCTTGGTAGAATCGTGCAGGACTGAAATTTTTGATGTTTTTCTACTCCTCTCATGAGCCCAAACAAGTCTCTAAAAGGATGAGTTTGCAACTACTTTACTTTTGGAGAAAATTCAAAACATTCATTATTCAATAGAGCCCAATAGCAAAAACCAGCGTTTTGAATGAAGAATCACATTTCTTGGTAGAATCATGCAGGATTACAATTTTTGATGGTTTTTTACTCCTCTCAACAGCCCAAACAAGTTTCTAAAAGGATGAGTTTGCAACTACTTTACTTTTGGAGAAAATTCAAAACATTCATTATTCAATAGGGCCCAAACTATCAAAAACCAGCGGTTTCAATGAACACACATTTCTTGGTAGAATCATGCAGGACTGAAATTTTTGATGTTTTTCTACTCCTCTCATGAGCCCAAACAAGTCTCTAAAAGCATGAGTTTGCAACTACTTTACTTTTGGAGAAAATTCAAAACATTCATTATTCAATAGAGCCCAATAGCAAAAATCAGGTTTTGAATGAAGAATCACATTTCTTGGTAAAATCATGCAGGATTGAAATTTTTGATGGTTTTTTACTCCTCTCAACAGCCCAAACAAGTTTCTAAAAGGATGAGTTTGCAACTACTTTACTTTTGGAGAAAATTCAAAACATTCATTATTCAATAGGGCCCAAACTATCAAAAACCAGCGGTTTCAATGAACACACATTTCTAGGTAGAATCATGCAGGACTGAAATTTTTTATGTTTTTCTACTCCTCTCATGAGCCCAAACAAGTCTCTAAAAGCATGAGTTTGCAACTACTTTACTTTTGGAGAAAATTCAAAACATTCACTATTCAATAGAGCCCAATAGCAAAAATCAGGTTTTGAATGAAGAATCACATTTCTTGGTAAAATCATGCAGGATTGAAATTTTTGATGGTTTTTTACACCTCTCAACAGCCCAAACAAGTTTCTAAAAGGATGAGTTTGCAACTACTTTACTTTTGGAGAAAATTCAAAACCTTCATTATTCAATAGGGCCCAAACTATCAAAAACCAGCGGTTTCAATGAACACACATTTCTTGGTAGAATCATGCAGGACTGAAATTTTTGATGTTTTTCTACTCCTCTCATGAGCCCAAACAAGTCTCTAAAAGCATGAGTTTGCAACTACTTTACTTTTGGAGAAAATTCAAAACATTCATTATTCAATAGAGCCCAATAGCAAAAACCAGCGTTTTGAATGAAGAATCACTTTTCTTGGTAGAATCATGCAGGATTGAAATTTTTGATGGTTTTTTACTCCTCTCAACAGCCCAAACAAGTTTCTAAAAGGATGAGTTTGCAACTACTTTACTTTTGGAGAAAATTCAAAACATTCATTATTCAATAGTGCCCAATAGCAAAAATCAGGTTTTGAATGAAGAATCACATTTCTTGGTGAATCATGCAGGATTGAAATTTTTGATGGGTTTTTACTCCTCTCAACAGCCCAAACAAGTTTCTAAAAGGATGAGTTTGCAACTACTTTACTTTTGGAGAAAATTCAAAACATTCATTATTCAATAGGGCCCAAAATATCAAAAACCAGCGGTTTGAATGAACACACATTTCTTGGTAGAATCGTGCAGGACTGAAATTTTTGATGTTTTTCTACTCCTCTCATGAGCCCAAACAAGTCTCTAAAAGGATGAGTTTGCAACTACTTTACTTTTGGAGAAAATTCAAAACATTCATTATTCAATAGAGCCCAATAGCAAAAACCAGCGTTTTGAATGAAGAATCACATTTCTTGGTAGAATCATGCAGGATTACAATTTTTGATGGTTTTTTACTCCTCTCAACAGCCCAAACAAGTTTCTAAAAGGATGAGTTTGCAACTACTTTACTTTTGGAGAAAATTCAAAACATTCATTATTCAATAGGGCCCAAACTATCAAAAAACAGCGGTTTCAATGAACACACATTTCTTGGTAGAATCATGCAGGACTGAAATTTTTGATGTTTTTCTACTCCTCTCATGAGCCCAAACAAGTCTCTAAAAGCATGAGTTTGCAACTACTTTACTTTTGGAGAAAATTCAAAACATTCATTATTCAATAGAGCCCAATAGCAAAAATCAGGTTTTGAATGAAGAATCACATTTCTTGGTAAAATCATGCAGGATTGAAATTTTTGATGGTTTTTTACTCCTCTCAACAGCCCAAACAAGTTTCAAAAAGGATGAGTTTGCAACTACTTTACTTTTGGAGAAAATTCAAAACATTCATTATTCAATAGGGCCCAAACTATCAAAAACCAGCGGTTTCAATGAACACACATTTCTTGGTAGAATCATGCAGGACTGAAATTTTTTATGTTTTTCTACTCCTCTCATGAGCCCAAACAAGTCTCTAAAAGCATGAGTTTGCAACTACTTTACTTTTGGAGAAAATTCAAAACATTCACTATTCAATAGAGCCCAATAGCAAAAATCAGGTTTTGAATGAAGAATCACATTTCTTGGTAAAATCATGCAGGATTGAAATTTTTGATGGTTTTTTACTCCTCTCAACAGCCCAAACAAGTTTCTAAAAGGATGAGTTAGCAACTACTTTACTTTTGGAGAAAATTCAAAACATTCATTATTCAATAGGGCCCAAACTATCAAAAACCAGCGGTTTCAATGAACACACATTTCTTGGTAGAATCATGCAGGACTGAAATTTTTGATGTTTTTCTACTCCTCTCATGAGCCCAAACAAGTCTCTAAAAGCATGAGTTTGCAACTACTTTACTTTTGGAGAAAATTCAAAACATTCATTATTCAATAGAGCCCAATACCAATAATCAGGTTTTGAATGAAGAATCACATTTCTTGGTAAAATCATGCAGGATTGAAATTTTTGATGATTTTTTACTCCTCTCAACAGCCCAAACAAGTTTCTAAAAGGATGAGTTTGCAACTACTTTACTTTTGGAGAAAATTCAAAACATTCATTATTCAATAGGGCCCAAACTAGCAAAAACCAGCGGTTTCAATTAACACACATTTCTTGGTAGAATCATGCAGGACTGAAATTTTTGATGTTTTTCTACTCCTCTCATGAGCCCAAACAAGTCTCTAAAAGCATGAGTTTGCAACTACTTTACTTTTGGAGAAAATTCAAAACATTCACTATTCAATAGAGCCCAATAGCAAAAATCAGGTTTTGAATGAAGAATCACATTTCTTGGTAAAATCATGCAGGATTGAAATTTTTGATGGTTTTTTACTCCTCTCAACAGCCCAAACAAGTTTCTAAAAGTATGAGTTTGCAACTACTTTACTTTTGGAGAAAATTCAAAACATTCATTATTCAATAGGGCCCAAACTATCAAAAACCAGCGGTTTCAATGAACACACATTTCTTGGTAGAATCATGCAGGACTGAAATTTTTGATGTTTTTCTACTCCTCTCATGAGCCCAAACAAGTCTCTAAAAGCATGAGTTTGCAACTACTTTACTTTTGGAGAAAATTCAAAACATTCATTACTCAATAGCGCCCAATAGCAAAAATCAGGTTTTGAATGAAGAATCACATTTCTTGGTAGAATCATGCAGGATTGAAATTTTTGATGGTTTTTTACTCCTCTCAACAGCCCAAACAAGTTTCTAAAAGGATGAGTTTGCAACTACTTTACTTTTGGAGAAAATTCAAAACATTCATTATTCAATAGGGCCCAAACTATCAAAAACCAGCGGTTTCAATGAACACACATTTCTTGGTAGAATCATGCAGGACTGAAATTTTTGATGTTTTTCTACTCCTCTCATGAGCCCAAACAAGTCTCTAAAAGCATGAGTTTGCAACTACTTTACTTTTGGAGAAAATTCAAAACATTCATTATTCAATAGAGCCCAATAGCAAAAATCAGGTTTTGAATGAAGAATCACATTTCTTGGTAGAATCATGCAGGATTGAAATTTTTGATGGTTTTTTACTCCTCTCAACAGCCCAAACAAGTTTCTAAAAGGATGAGTTTGCAACTACTTTACTTTTGGAGAAAATTCAAAACATTCATTATTCAATAGGGCCCAAAATATCAAAAACCAGCGGTTTGAATGAACACACATTTCTTGGTAGAATCGTGCAGGACTGAAATTTTTGATGTTTTTCTACTCCTCTCATGAGCCCAAACAAGTCTCTAAAAGGATGAGTTTGCAACTACTTTACTTTTGGAGAAAATTCAAAACATTCATTATTCAATAGAGCCCAATAGCAAAAACCAGCGTTTTGAATGAAGAATCACATTTCTTGGTAGAATCATGCAGGATTGAAATTTTTGATGGTTTTTTACTCCTCTCAACAGCCCAAACAAGTTTCTAAAAGGATGAGTTTGCAAATACTTTACTTTTGGAGAAAATTCAAAACATTCATTATTCAATAGGGCCCAAACTATCAAAAACCAGCGGTTTCAATGAACACACATTTCTTGGTAGAATCATGCAGGACTGAAATTTTTGATGTTTTTCTACTCCTTTCATGAGCCCAAACAAGTCTCTAAAAGGATGAATTTGCAACTACTTTACTTTTGGAGAATATTCAAAACATTCATTATTCAATAGAGCCCAATAGCAAAAATCAGGTTTTGAATGAAGAATCACATTTCTTGGTAGAATCATGCAGGATTGAAATTTTTGATGGTTTTGTACTCCTCTCAACAGCCCAAACAAGTTTCTAAAAGGATGAGTTTGCAACTACTTTACTTTTGGAGAAAATTCAAAACATTCATTATTCAATAGGGCCCAAAATATCAAAAACCAGCGGTTTGAATGAACACACATTTCTTGGTAGAATCGTGCAGGACTGAAATTTTTGATGTTTTTCTACTCCTCTCATGAGCCCAAACAAGTCTCTAAAAGGATGAGTTTGCAACTACTTTACTTTTGGAGAAAATTCAAAACATTCATTATTCAATAGAGCCCAATAGCAAAAACCAGCGTTTTGAATGAAGAATCACATTTCTTGGTAGAATCATGCAGGATTACAATTTTTGATGGTTTTTTACTCCTCTCAACAGCCCAAACAAGTTTCTAAAAGGATGAGTTTGCAACTACTTTACTTTTGGAGAAAATTCAAAACATTCATTATTCAATAGGGCCCAAACTATCAAAAACCAGCGGTTTCAATGAACACACATTTCTTGGTAGAATCATGCAGGACTGAAATTTTTGATGTTTTTCTACTCCTCTCATGAGCCCAAACAAGTCTCTAAAAGCATGAGTTTGCAACTACTTTACTTTTGGAGAAAATTCAAAACATTCATTATTCAATAGAGCCCAATAGCAAAAATCAGGTTTTGAATGAAGAATCACATTTCTTGGTAAAATCATGCAGGATTGAAATTTTTGATGGTTTTTTACTCCTCTCAACAGCCCAAACAAGTTTCTAAAAGGATGAGTTTGCAACTACTTTACTTTTGGAGAAAATTCAAAACATTCATTATTCAATAGGGCCCAAACTATCAAAAACCAGCGGTTTCAATGAACACACATTTCTTGGTAGAATCATGCAGGACTGAAATTTTTGATGTTTTTCTACTCCTCTCATGAGCCCAAACAAGTCTCTAAAAGCATGAGTTTGCAACTACTTTACTTTTGGAGAAAATTCAAAACATTCATTATTCAATAGAGCCCAATAGCAAAAACCAGCGTTTTGAATGAAGAATCACTTTTCTTGGTAGAATCATGCAGGATTGAAATTTTTGATGGTTTTTTACTCCTCTCAACAGCCCAAACAAGTTTCTAAAAGGATGAGTTTGCAACTACTTTACTTTTGGAGAAAATTCAAAACATTCATTATTCAATAGTGCCCAATAGCAAAAATCAGGTTTTGAATGAAGAATCACATTTCTTGGTGAATCATGCAGGATTGAAATTTTTGATGGTTTTTTACTCCTCTCAACAGCCCAAACAAGTTTCTAAAAGGATGAGTTTGCAACTACTTTACTTTTGGAGAAAATTCAAAACATTCATTATTCAATAGGGCCCAAACTATCAAAAAACAGCGGTTTCAATGAACACACATTTCTTGGTAGAATCATGCAGGACTGAAATTTTTGATGTTTTTCTACTCCTCTCTTGAGCCCAAACAAGTCTCTAAAAGCATGAGTTTGCAACTACTTTACGAGAAAATTCAAAACATTCATTATTCAATAGAGCCCAATAGCAAAAATCAGGTTTTGAATGAAGAATCACATTTCTTGGTAAAATCATGCAGGATTGAAATTTTTGATGGTTTTTTACTCCTCTCAACAGCCCAAACAAGTTTCAAAAAGGATGAGTTTGCAACTACTTTACTTTTGGAGAAAATTCAAAACATTCATTATTCAATAGGGCCCAAACTATCAAAAACCAGCGGTTTCAATGAACACACATTTCTTGGTAGAATCATGCAGGACTGAAATTTTTTATGTTTTTCTACTCCTCTCATGAGCCCAAACAAGTCTCTAAAAGCATGAGTTTGCAACTACTTTACTTTTGGAGAAAATTCAAAACATTCACTATTCAATAGAGCCCAATAGCAAAAATCAGGTTTTGAATGAAGAATCACATTTCTTGGTAAAATCATGCAGGATTGAAATTTTTGATGGTTTTTTACTCCTCTCAACAGCCCAAACAAGTTTCTAAAAGGATGAGTTTGCAACTACTTTACTTTTGGAGAAAATTCAAAACATTCATTATTCAATAGGGCCCAAACTATCAAAAACCAGCGGTTTCAATGAACACACATTTCTTGGTAGAATCATGCAGGACTGAAATTTTTGATGTTTTTCTACTCCTCTCATGAGCCCAAACAAGTCTCTAAAAGCATGAGTTTGCAACTACTTTACTTTTGGAGAAAATTCAAAACATTCATTATTCAATAGAGCCCAATACCAAAAATCAGGTTTTGAATGAAGAATCACATTTCTTGGTAAAATCATGCAGGATTGAAATTTTTGATGATTTTTTACTCCTCTCAACAGCCCAAACAAATTTCTAAAAGGATGAGTTTGCAACTACTTTACTTTTGGAGAAAATTCAAAACATTCATTATTCAATAGGGCCCAAACTAGCAAAAACCAGCGGTTTCAATTAACACATTTCTTGGTAGAATCATGCAGGACTGAAATTTTTGATGTTTTTCTACTCCTCTCATGAGCCCAAACAAGTCTCTAAAAGCATGAGTTTGCAACTACTTTACTTTTGGAGAAAATTCAAAACATTCACTATTCAATAGAGCCCAATAGCAAAAATCAGGTTTTGAATGAAGAATCACATTTCTTGGTAAAATCATGCAGGATTGAAATTTTTGATGGTTTTTTACTCCTCTCAACAGCCCAAACAAGTTTCTAAAAGTATGAGTTTGCAACTGCTTTACTTTTGGAGAAAATTCAAAACATTCATTATTCAATAGGGCCCAAACTATCAAAAACCAGCGGTTTCAATGAACACACATTTCTTGGTAGAATCATGCAGGACTGAAATTTTTGATGTTTTTCTACTCCTCTCATGAGCCCAAACAAGTCTCTAAAAGCATGAGTTTGCAACTACTTTACTTTTGGAGAAAATTCAAAACATTCATTATTCAATAGAGCCCAATAGCAAAAATCAGGTTTTGAATGAAGAATCACATTTCTTGGTAGAATCATGCAGGATTGAAATTTTTGATGGTTTTTTACTCCTCTCAACAGCCCAAACAAGTTTCTAAAAGGATGAGTTTGCAACTACTTTACTTTTGGAGAAAATTCAAAACATTCATTATTCAATAGGGCCCAAACTATCAAAAACCAGCGGTTTCAATGAACACACATTTCTTGGTAGAATCATGCAGGACTGAAATTTTTAATGTTTTTCTACTCCTCTCATGAGCCCAAACAAGTCTCTAAAAGCATGAGTTTGCAACTACTTTACTTTTGGAGAAAATTCAAAAAATTCATTATTCAATAGAGCCCAATAGCAAAAATCAGGTTTTGAATGAAGAATCACATTTCTTGGTAAAATCATGCAGGATTGAAATTTTTGATGGTTTTTTACTCCTCTCAACAGCCCAAACAAGTTTCTAAAAGGATGAGTTTGCAACTACTTTACTTTTGGAGAAAATTCAAAACATTCATTATTCAATAGGGCCCAAACTATCAAAAACCAGCGGTTTCAATGAACACACATTTCTTGGTAGAATCATGCAGGACTGAAATTTTTGATGTTTTTCTACTCCTCTCATGAGCCCAAACAAGTCTCTAAAAGCATGAGTTTGCAACTACTTTACTTTTGGAGAAAATTCAAAACATTCATTATTCAATAGGGCCCAAACCATCAAAAACCAGCGGTTTGAATGAACACACATTTCTTGGTAGAATCATGCAGGACTGAAATTTTTGATGTTTTTCTACTCCTCTCATGAGCCCAAACAAGTCTCTAAAAGCATGAGTTTGCAACTACTTTACTTTTGGAGAAAATTCAAAACATTCACTTTTCACTAGAGTCCAATAGCAAAAATCAGGTTTTGAATGAAGAATCACATTTCTTGGTAGAATCATGCTGCATTGAAATTTTTGATGGTTTTTTACTCCTCTCAAAAGCCCAAACAAGTTTCTAAAAGGATGAGTTTGCAACTACTTTACTTTTGGAGAAAATTCAAAACATTCATTATTCAATAGGGCCCAAACTATCAAAAACCAGCGGTTTCAATGAACACACATTTCTTGGTAGAATCATGCAGGACTGACATTTTTGATGTTTTTCTACTCCTCTCATGAGCCCAAACAAGTCTCTAAAAGCATGAGTTTGCAACTACTTTACTTTTGGAGAAAATTCAAAACATTCATTATTCAATAGAGCCCAATAGCAAAAATCAGGTTTTGAATGAAGATTCACATTTCTTGGTAGAATCATGCAGGATTGAAATTTTTGATGGTTTTTTACTCCTCTCAACAGCCCAAACAAGTTTCTAAAAGGATGAGTTTGCAACTACTTTACTTTTGGAGAAAATTCAAAACATTCATTATTCAATAGGGCCCAAACTATCAAAAACCAGCGGTTTCAATGAACACACATTTCTTGGTAGAATCATGCAGGACTGAAATTTTTGATGTTTTTCTACTCCTCTCATGAGCCCAAACAAGTCTCTAAAAGGATGAGTTTGCAACTACTTTACTTTTGGAGAAAATTCAAAACATTCATTATTCAATAGAGCCCAATAGCAAAAATCAGGTTTTGAATGAAGAATCACATTTCTTGGTAAAATCATGCAGGATTGAAATTTTTGATGGTTTTTTACTCCTCTCAACAGCCCAAATAAGTTTCTAAAAGGATGAGTTTGCAACTACTTTACTTTTGGAGAAAATTCAAAACATTCATTATTCAATAGGGCCCAAACTATCAAAAACCAGCGGTTTCAATGAACACACATTTCTTGGTAGAATCATGCAGGACTGAAATTTTTGATGTTTTTCTACTCCTCTCATGAGCCCAAACAAGTCTCTAAAAGCATGAGTTTGCAACTACTTTACTTTTGGAGAAAATTCAAAACATTCATTATTCAATAGAGCCCAATAGCAAAAATCAGGTTTTGAATGAAGAATCACATTTCTTGGTAGAATCATGCAGGATTTAAATTTTTGATGGTTTTTTACTCCTCTCAACAGCCCAAACAAGTTTCTAAAAGGATGAGTTTGCAACTACTTTCCTTTTGGAGAAAATTCAAAACATTCATTATTCAATAGGGCCCAAAATATCAAAAACCAGCGGTTTGAATGAACACACATTTCTTGGTAGAATCGTGCAGGACTGAAATTTTTGATTTTTTTCTACTCCTCTCATGAGCCCAAACAAGTCTCTAAAAGGATGAGTTTGCAACTACTTTACTTTTGGAGAAAATTCAAAACATTCATTATTCAATAGAGCCCAATAGCAAAAACCAGCGTTTTGAATGAAGAATCACATTTCTTGGTAGAATCATGCAGGATTGAAATTTTTGATGGTTTTTTACTCCTCTCAACAGCCCAAACAAGTTTCTAAAAGGATGAGTTTGCAACTACTTTACTTTTGGAGAAAATACAAAACATTCATTATTCAATAGGGCCCAAACTATCAAAAACCAGCGGTTTCAATGAACACACATTTCTTGGTAGAATCATGCAGGACTGAAATTTTTGATGTTTTTCTACTCCTCTCATGAGCCCAAACAAGACTCTAAAAGCATGAGTTTGCAACTACTTTACTTTTGGAGAAAATTTAAAACATTCATTATTCAATAGAGCCCAATAGCAAAAATCAGGTTTTGAATGAAGAATCACATTTCTTGGTAAAATCATGCAGGATTGAAATTTTTGATGGTTTTTTACTCCTCTCAACAGCCCAAACAAGTTTCTAAAAGGATGAGTTTGCAACTACTTTACTTTTGGAGAAAATTCAAAACATTCATTATTCAATAGGGCCCAAACTATCAAAAACCAGCGGTTTCAATGAACACACATTTCTTGGTAGAATCATGCAGGACTGAAATTTTTGATGTTTTTCTACTCCTCTCATGAGCCCAAACAAGTCTCTAAAAGCATGAGTTTGCAACTACTTTACTTTTGGAGAAAATTCAAAACATTCATTATTCAATAGAGCCCAATAGCAAAAATCAGGTTTTGAATGAAGAATCACATTTCTTGGTAGAATCATGCAGGATTTAAATTTTTGATGGTTTTTTACTCCTCTCAACAGCCCAAACAAGTTTCTAAAAGGATGAGTTTGCAACTACTTTCCTTTTGGAGAAAATTCAAAACATTCATTATTCAATAGGGCCCAAAATATCAAAAACCAGCGGTTTGAATGAACACACATTTCTTGGTAGAATCGTGCAGGACTGAAATTTTTGATTTTTTTCTACTCCTCTCATGAGCCCAAACAAGTCTCTAAAAGGATGAGTTTGCAACTACTTTACTTTTGGAGAAAATTCAAAACATTCATTATTCAATAGAGCCCAATAGCAAAAACCAGCGTTTTGAATGAAGAATCACATTTCTTGGTAGAATCATGCAGGATTGAAATTTTTGATGGTTTTTTACTCCTCTCAACAGCCCAAACAAGTTTCTAAAAGGATGAGTTTGCAACTACTTTACTTTTGGAGAAAATTCAAAACATTCATTATTCAATAGGGCCCAAACTATCAAAAACCAGCGGTTTCAATGAACACACATTTCTTGGTAGAATCATGCAGGACTGAAATTTTTGATGTTTTTCTACTCCTCTCATGAGCCCAAACAAGACTCTAAAAGCATGAGTTTGCAACTACTTTACTTTTGGAGAAAATTTAAAACATTCATTATTCAATAGAGCCCAATAGCAAAAATCAGGTTTTGAATGAAGAATCACATTTCTTGGTAAAATCATGCAGGATTGAAATTTTTGATGGTTTTTTACTCCTCTCAACAGCCCAAACAAGTTTCTAAAAGGATGAGCTTGCAACTACTTTACTTTTGGAGAAAATTCAAAACATTCATTATTCAATAGGGCCCAAACTATCAAAAACCAGCGGTTTCAATGAACACACATTTCTTGGTAGAATCATGCAGGACTGAAATTTTTGATGTTTTTCTACTCCTCTCATGAGCCCAAACAAGTCTCTAAAAGCATAAGTTTGCAACTACTTTACTTTTGGAGAAAATTCAAAACATTCATTATTCAATAGAGCCCAATAGCAAAAATCAGGTTTTGAATGAAGAATCACATTTCTTGGTAGAATCATGCAGGATTGAAATTTTTGATGGTTTTTTACTCCTCTCAACAGCCCAAACAAGTTTCTAAAAGGATGAGTTTGCAACTACTTTACTTTTGGAGAAAATTCAAAACATTCATTATTCAATAGGGCCCAAAATATCAAAAACCAGCGGTTTGAATGAACACACATTTCTTGGTAGAATCATGCAGGACTGAAAATTTTGATGTTTTTCTACTCCTCTCATGAGCCCAAACAAGTCTCTAAAAGGATGAGTTTGCAACTACTTTACTTTTGGAGAAAATTCAAAACATTCATTATTCAATAGAGCCCAATAGCAAAAATCAGGTTTTGAATGAAGAATCACATTTCTTGGTAAAATCATGCAGGATTGAAATTTTTGATGGTTTTTTACTCCTCTCAACAGCCCAAACAAGTTTCTAAAAGGATGAGTTTGCAACTACTTTACTTTTGGAGAAAATTCAAAACATTCATTATTCAATAGGGCCCAAACTATCAAAAACCAGCGGTTTCAATGAACACACATTTCTTGGTAGAATCATGCAAGACTGAAATTTTTGATGTTTTTCTACTCCTCTCATGAGCCCAAACAAGTCTCTAAAAGCATGAGTTTGCAACTACTTTACTTTTGGAGAAAATTGAAAACATTCATTATTCAATAGGGCCCAAAATATCAAAAACCAGCGGTTTGAATGAACACACATTTCTTGGTAGAATCGTGCAGGACTGAAATTTTTGATTTTTTTCTACTCCTCTCATGAGCACAAACAAGTTTCTAAAAGGATGAGTTTGCAACTACTTTACTTTTGGAGAAAATTCAAAACATTCATTATTCAATAGAGCCCAATAGCAAAAACCAGCGTTTTGAATGAAGAATCACATTTCTTGGTAGAATCATGCAGGATTGAAATTTTTGATGGTTTTTTACTCCTCTCAACAGCCCAAACAAGTTTCTAAAAGGATGAGTTTGCAACTACTTTACTTTTGGAGAAAATTCAAAACATTCATTATTCAATAGGGCCCAAACTATCAAAAACCAGCGGTTTCAATGAACACACATTTCTTGGTAGAATCATGCAGGACTGAAATTTTTGATGTTTTTCTACTCTTCTCATGAGCCCCAACAAGACTCTAAAAGCATGAGTTTGCAACTACTTTACTTTTGGAGAAAATTCAAAACATTCATTATTCAATAGAGCCCAATAGCAAAAATCAGGTTTTGAATGAAGAATCACATTTCTTGGTAAAATCATGCAGGATTGAAATTTTTGATGGTTTTTTACTCCTCTCAACAGCCCAAACAAGTTTCTAAAAGGATGAGTTTGCAACTACTTTACTTTTGGAGAAAATTCAAAACATTCATTATTCAATAGGGCCCAAACTATCAAAAACCAGCGGTTTGAATGAACACACATTTCTTGGTAGAATCATGCAGGACTGAAATTTTTGATGTTTTTCTACTCCTCTCATGAGCCCAAACAAGTCTCTAAAAGCATGAGTTTGCAACTACTTTACTTTTGGAGAAAATTCAAAACATTCATTATTCAATAGAGCCCAATAGCAAAAATCAGGTTTTGAATGAAGAATCACATTTCTTGGTAGAATCATGCAGGATTGAAATTTTTGATGGTTTTTTACTCCTCTCAACAGCCCAAACAAGTTTCTAAAAGGATGAGTTTGCAACTGCTTTACTTTTGGAGAAAATTCAAAACATTCATTATTCAATAGGGCCCAAACTATCAAAAACCAGCTGTTTGAATGAACACACATTTCTTGGTAGAATCATGCAGGACTGAAATTTTTGATGTTTTTCTACTCCTCTCATGAGCCCAAACAAGTCTCTAAAAGCATGAGTTTGCAACTACTTTACTTTTGGAGAAAATTCAAAACATTCACTTTTCACTAGAGTCCAATAGCAAAAATCAGGTTTTGAATGAAGAATCACATTTCTTGGTAGAATCATGCTGCATTGAAATTTTTGATGGTTTTTTACTCCTCTCAAAAGCCCAAACAAGTTTCTAAAAGGATGAGTTTGCAACTACTTTACTTTTGGAGAAAATTCAAAACATTCATTATTCAATAGGGCCCAAACTATCAAAAACCAGCGGTTTCAATGAACACACATTTCTTGGTAGAATCATGCAGGACTGAAATTTTTGATGTTTTTCTACTCCTCTCATGAGCCCAAACAAGTCTCTAAAAGCATAAGTTTGCAACTACTTTACTTTTGGAGAAAATTCAAAACATTCATTATTCAATAGAGCCCAATAGCAAAAATCAGGTTTTGAATGAAGAATCACATTTCTTGGTAGAATCATGCAGGATTGAAATTTTTGATGGTTTTTTACTCCTCTCAACAGCCCAAACAAGTTTCTAAAAGGATGAGTTTGCAACTACTTTACTTTTGGAGAAAATTCAAAACATTCATTATTCAATAGGGCCCAAAATATCAAAAACCAGCGGTTTGAATGAACACACATTTCTTGGTAGAATCATGCAGGACTGAAATTTTTGATGTTTTTCTACTCCTCTCATGAGCCCAAACAAGTCTCTAAAAGGATGAGTTTGCAACTACTTTACTTTTGGAGAAAATTCAAAACATTCATTATTCAATAGAGCCCAATAGCAAAAATCAGGTTTTGAATGA